>NC_064614.1:120095384-120404655 GCF_023898315.1 Schistocerca nitens | reverse complement strand
ACTGAAAATTAGATACTCTTTGTAAAATTGTGACGTGTAAATGAAACTATATAGCGCTGTGAAAATTCTAGGTAAGTTAAACTTGTATGTTAGACGGGGACTCGAACCCGGAACCTTAGCTTTCACGAAAGCTGCCTTAGTCGACTGAGCAATCCAGATAGGACTCGCAACGGTCCTCCCTCACAGCAGTGGTGTTCTGTAAGAAAATACTTTCCTGAATATAAGCTATGCACCTACTGAAGCAATAGTATTTAGTAATAGATTCTACCAACAATTTTAGTGCCTTAGAAGAAACAAGGATTTTTCAAGAGTTCTGTGTGAGGATCTCGTTGTTCCCGAGGTAACAAACTGCTTTCCGTTTAGCTGTTTACATATTTTGCTGATCTTCAAGGCACAGAATTTTAAATTGCTTGCGAACTTGTAATCATTTTGTTAGCTAATTTTCTGGGTGATAGTCTGGAACAACATCTCCATGAAATAAAATCAGTCCATCAAGCAAATCTTCAGGTTTTGCATGTACCCCAACGGCTCTTCTTGTGGTTAAATAAATGATCATTAAGAGTTAAGTAGACGAGTTATACTTCACTTGTTTTCGAAGCATTGTCAGTGGCCTGTAATTCATAACTGGTATTTGTCATCATTTTAAATACTTTTTTTACTTCTGTATTTGGACATTAGGTTCTGTTTTGGGTTGTAAATATTTTTGTCGCTTATGATATCCTGTTTTAAAATATTAATTATTTCACTCACGATATTTCTTATAATTGTCACAACTATTCTGCTCTGATCTGTCTCAGGATCGTTCGAAAACAAATGAACGAACGGGTATGGACACGATTTAAAAGTGTTCCATTTCGTAACTAAGACAGATTTCACATTGAAAGGCACTGTTATTCTTGACATAAAGCGAGTAAAGTTATGGAACTACTTTAAATCTGTACGAAATTAGTCCGACATTACGTTAATGTGGCTGGCCTTGTAAATGGGTTATATAAATAATACGAAGATACAATAATAAACTTTCCAAAGGCTTCTATAGGGCACTGCAAATGAAACAAACCTGATATCATTAATTTTCTTGTCATCGGTCCACAAACGCATTAAACTTCTTGAAGGTTAAAAAAATTTTGTCAGTTTCGCCTGATTAAAAGTTCGAGAAAGTAAGTTTCTTTGTTTCATCATTCACTTGTGCACTATCGACTGATTCCAGCACATGGCCATTATCAAGTGCACTCGAGTACCAGCAGATAGTGCGCAAGTGAATGATGAAATAAAGAATCATTCGATTATCAATTTTAAACAGCCGAAATTGGTAAAGCAGAGTTAACCTTCAAAAAAGTGTATTAAAGAAGCAGACAATTGCTAAAGGTAGTAGGCCTAACATAATAGTCCCATATACTGTTTGGAGAACACATGCATGTGTGATTACCTCTGGTCTTTCTTTGTGATATCTATCGTATTAAGACAATCACCACGAGGGGAAGCCAGGAGAGACCTAAAGAACAACGCAGCTAGTGGGGATGGAGGGGGCAGCATAAGTGTGAACGACGAAATAATTTTGAGATTTCATGGTACAAGGAGCGATGGCTACATTTGGTACTAGTCAGTATCCATTACATTTCCTGGCTTTCTTCAAAGTATATAGAGCTGATACGTCTTTATGTTTGGCGGGGAAGCATCCAAATGAGATATGTAACAGTTCTCATCAGCTTCACATCTATGGCCTACGTTTTTCTTTTGAGATCAAAGTTGTAGATTAATTCTTGCAAGGATCACTACTGCCCTGTATGTTTACATCTGAATTTTAAATTTTGAGACTTTAGAGAACTCACTGTAGTGCTCTTTTTTTGTATTACAGTTTCATTCTTTAGTCATTGAATTCTTGTGGCAGAATATTTCTTTTAACAGCAACGTGTTAAGTCTGTGCAAACTCAATGAAGTCGTCAGTTTATTTCTTCGTGTACCGTATTTTCTTATTTATTTTCCTGTGGTTACAGTTTTATTAACTAGATGTAACAAACTGGTCAATTTCGTTTTCTTCTACCTCTGGCAGCAGGACGGTGTCCGTGTTAAATCGGGCGGGAACCATTTCCACCACAGATAGACCACAGCGTTAACACACTTGAAGTAATGGAGACATAAGCAGTAAATCCTCCCCCCTCCCAAGGATTCTTTAAAGAATCGAACTCTCTTGTGTAAAACAGATACAAACGTCTGATTACAAATGAGTGAATATATTAGGTATTACGTGTTAAGCACGAAAGCGAGAAAAAGTTTCGAAAAGGTTTCAAATTATATTTAAATTTTGCTGGAAATCGCTGCGTGCTCTTACTATCAAACACTGGATGATTATAGTCTGGGTAAGCTGCACTCCCTTTTAAGCAAAAGCTAGCTTTTCACGCATCTCAATGTTTATAACGCCATATCTCCTGAACTGCGTGACCTACAATGACATAATTTTTCAAGTACATTCAATCATATATGTGGATACTGTCAGCAAAATTAGTTGGGAATGGATTTAGCAGTAATGAAACAAGAAACTAAAACATCACGCCTGATGCCTACGTTTTACTGCATGAATATCGAAAATATGGTGAATGATAAACTTTCCTTCATCATTTTGTGGAGGGTGTCAGCGAGAAAAGTTTCGTTTGGGCTTGAAACCGTGTGAAACGTTTGTTGTGTTCGCTAAGTATTCTCATTCTCAAATACAGGACAAATATAGTTTGGGCAGTATGTGCTCTATGAATTATGCTGCCTCAAAACATACGTACAGTTTTAACCTGTAATAATAGTCTTAATTGTGCAAAACCTTTAACCTAAGATTCTACCTCTTCATGAGTAGATTAGGACACCACTTTAAAGTTTTACTTTCGGTCAATAATTATAAGAAATACTGACACTAACCAGCAGTTACCCCAGACGGACATTCATGCTCGCCTCATAATTAAACTTTTTCAGGAAAAGAGCGACAATTTGTCGAAATTAGCATAGGTATTAAGTAATGGACAAGTTGGATGGATCCTAGAAGTCTGTACGTGCGTCTTGAAGTTCTTTGTTGACTTGCTGTCTGAGTTAAGAGATGATGGTGTGAAGTACGTTACGATGAACTGTTGCTGCATTAGAATCATTTAGCCTCATAGCTAAATGTGCCTGTTTCTCCTAGTGCGTTGGTAAGCAGGTAAGCACAACGACCGGTCTTTAATGTGCACTTTTATAAAACATTTTCTGGATGATGTCAATAATAGCTACTAAAGCATAACGCTTAATGCAGACATCTGCACCATAATCTCTTAAGCTACTACGAATACTAAAGACAAGTCATTGTGACTGTGGACATATGTCGCCTGCAGCATTTTCCACCTGTCCATCAATACACAATTAATAGCATGCACTGTACCTCTTGCTCACCCCCCCCCCCCCCATAGTCGAAGCAAATTCATAAAAAAAGGGTCCAAGGAACACACCAACTTTTGAGCCATGTTTACAAACACGAGACGTCAAATAGCTGTAGTGACGCCAGCGCTCCAAGCGGTTACATGTCACATTGCAGTGAACAGAAGACGAACGACTTTTAAGATCAAATCTACGGCGAGGCGATTTGATCACATTTATTTGACGACAGGCGAGTTTTGACAAAGTTCCCTATTACACCATCAAATTTCTTTGACATAAATATTTGACATATCAACTTTGACAAAGAAATATGCTAGTTTAATACCGACCTTAACGGCGGAAAAGGTCTTCCTATAATCTACATTTATACTCCGCAAGCCACCCAACGGTGTGTGGCGGAAGCCCCCTGTCACTTGCAGAATTTTAAATTATCACTGATCAATGACCTCGTGTAGGAGATACATGGGTCCAAATATTTTTAAACACACAACGAAAACAAATTACATACTCGAAAGCGTGTTTAGCTTATGCACGAATATCTCCTTTCGTAAAGGTTTGGAATAATCGAACATAAATAATTATTAATATGTAAAATCGGATCATGCATCACACAAAACTGAGTCAAATGGGAGTTGTTTTTAATGAATGATATTGTGGGTTCAAGCATATAATGTAATATAAAAAGTGCAAAGGTCAATTCCTTTGTTTAAATACAACCGAGCGATGAAAAACACTACGTTACACTTCAGGATCATTTTTCCGTAAAGCCATGGCCTTCGTGCTTGCGGATCGGCTTACACCGAGCTTCACAACGTGGTCGAGTAGAATACCGGTACAATGTTTTCGTCACAGCGCACAGTGTCCGTACATATCGTAACAACAGTAATAGCACCTAGCACGGGAAAAAAAGTTTTTGGCACACTTTTTCTCAAGAATAAAACTAAGTAGTCTTTTCTTAACTCTTTTTAAACATGTACAATGCACTGTTCTTTCGGAATATTGTGTGCATCGCTATGCACTGAACCTCACAGAAAGACTCCAGTTTCTTAAGCTCGCTGTGAGCAGGGTTCACTGAACGCACCGGAGGCTGGCTGACAAGGTACCTCTCCGGAAGCGCGATGTTAACGGTCACTCTGCCACTGATCAAATGCGAGCTTTTCTTGGCGCCTAGCTGTTACGCAACGACCGTGGTGCCACCTGGCGGCGGAACCGTCAGCCAATGAGCGACGACCGAGGGACTTCCTCCGCGTCAGTTTTCAGTTACTTATAAAAGTTCGCCGCGGCAAGGCGCCTCACTCGCGCTGCGCACGGCACCACACAATAGTGGCGCGCTAATTCGAGAAGAAACGTAGGGAAGACTGTCAGTGTCTTCGTTTCTGCAACAGCACATTTTCAAGTAAGTGTGCACTTCTTCACGCAAGTTGTCCGAATTGATCACATTATGCGGCGGCAAGGGTCAGCTCCTCTCTCAGGCGGCTCCTACTTCTCATACTTTGCGTTTTTTGTGTTGAACGGAAAAGCGGTACTTAAAAACGTGTGATGGGGGCGGAAACGGCAGGTGGGTTGTTCGAACTCATTTAATGAGGAGAATTTGCGTCGCCAGTTTCCGCTGGTAAGGGGAGGAAAAAGTACCGCATGGTGTGTTTTATTACCACAGTAAATTCCAAAGTGCCGGGTTAGATTCCAGATTAGCTACCAATGTCGCATACTGGGAGGAAAAATGTTTTTAGCGATTTATCTGCTTGTCTCTTATAATCGTCAATCTTAATTATGTTCGTGAAGAACGGTTTCTTGTGCACAGGATCGTACCGATCTGTGAGGGACTCCTGCATTGTCACCAACCTTCATAAACCGACACGGGCGATGTTTCGATCTCGTATGACAAAAAATGTGGTCATGCATAAACATGTTGAGAAAACAAGTTAATATATTGCATCAACGTTAGAAACTAGACAATTTTTAAATATTACACGATAAATTAAAATTATGGTAGGCCTACTTGATTTTTACGAACTTTTCTGTCCACAATTGCAAGTATTTTTCCTTAATAATATTGTATTACGTAGTTTTTCTTGCATATTAGTTTCTGTTAATATTGTCTAGACTCTTACAGCAGTGTTGTGCAAACTGTGTTCCGTGGAACATTGGTGTTCACTGAATGAAACTAGTTTATCTCATTTTTTATGATTTTGCTAAACTTCAAAATAAACACTGTGTTACCTCAAAGTAACAGTGTTTTCAGTGCCTTCTGTCAGAGGTAAAGTTTGGAAACCTCTGCTCTAGAGGGATGCAGACAGCGTCTGAAATATCACCATCGATTGTTGTATCAACGACAATGTGTCTGTCTGCATGGCTCTGCGTTTCACAAGTTACAGTATATCTGAGTACCCGTTGAAGCCATTTGAGGTAATTCGTACCAGAGATCGATTATCCAGAAGTGTTGGTAGGGAGGTTGTTACGCATTCCCCTTTCTGAGGGAAAACATTTTGACTACAGCTGACGTATGCAGCAATATTGAAGTCACTTCTGACGCAATACTAATGTGTAGGATATAATATAGGAGTAGGGGGGTGGCACGCGGGGGCGGGGGTCATGTTTCTTTTTTTTTCGTCTTGTCGCTGGTGAACAAATTACGACTAAATGTATTTGGCATTTCTTCAGTAGCGCGCTGATTAGCCATGGACACGACACTTTCGAAGTGTGTTGTCCAATAATCAGTATCGATAAATCTAGTGTCGAGTGTATCTAACTCGAGGAAACATCAGAACAACTTTCCCTTCTTTACTCAGTAATTATTTCTCCGTCACACTCACTGAACTATATTTTTGGCCCCTAATAGAGATAATTTTCCTTTTGAAGATTGTACCATCCCAGTGTCACAACGTTTTGGTACTTTAAGAGAAATTTTCTGTTTTTCTTGTTTGTTATTGAGATATTATTGTACTAGTGAAATACTGTCGCACCGAGCAGCTCACTTTCGCAGGAAAATGCTCTTCAGAGGCCAAGAGAACCACATTCTTCATATCATACAAACGTATTTGTCGCGAAGCATCTTCTGAATGTCGGACACGAGTGACATAGAACGCTGCCACGCAAAGTGGAGAGGCTTCACGTTGTGCTTAGAATATGAAGTTAGAGCATTTAGTAGAATCTGATCGTAGATAAGACAAAATGTACTTTTTCTCGCGCTTCAAAAGTTTAGTTTTTTCTTTATTATTGATTGAAAGTAAGAGTCAGAATTACCTGCGACTGTGCTCAGTGTTTGTACGCGTTGATCCAGATCGGTTTTACGTTTACTGCATGTGCTCATCCTTCAGATTTGAGAAAGAGATTACTTGCAAGCGATTACCATCATGTGCATTAGTATGCTATTTGCCTGTGAGAAACAGTTCAATATTATCTGCCTGGGCGCTAATATTTTTTGCAGCAGTTCAGATTGTATCTTACAGTGCAACACTGCTGCATAGCAGAAAGAAATGACTACCATGCACCACCATATGTGTGTCCCCTCCACGTATGTCCCCCCCTCCTGCCCCCTCCCAATTAAGGTTCTTGTCGAGCTCTGGTGTCCCCCTTCCATAAATCATTGACAGCTGTTTTTTTTTGCCAAACAACTAGCAGCGCTACGAAAATTGCTTCTTTGGTTGGAAAGTTATGCTCTTAAATCATTTTTTTGGTGCTACCTTCGCTCAAATATTGCTACAGATGGTCGCAGTGTTGTACTTAAGTATTTCAGCTCTACAAAATTTAGTGTATTAGAAACGAAATTTTCCTAGGATCTCATCGCAGTTTAACAACTGTTAATCAGATAAGATCGTTTCTCTTGCAATCATAACATTGTTCAGTTAATGCTATCATCCCTTGTAACATGAATCTTTTGATTCAACTCCACATCGACGCCTTCTAACGAAAATACATTCCCTTGGAAAAACAAAAGTGCATCGAAACTTGATGCTTTCGCGTGTAGTATTAGTTGCAATCTCACTATTTCGTAGATGATAACTGAGAGGAAAGTCTATCCGGTAAAACGTTAAGTTAAGTTAAGTTAATACCTATAGTTCAAAACCTTTTTAAAATTTTTTTGTGGTAAAATCTTCCAAAAAATTTCTGGAGTCTTTTTGTAGCTGTTAATGCTCGTTTATTGTGGAATCAAGGTACAACCGGTTTCGCGATAATCATCGTACCATTTGGCTGGATTACATTAAGCCATTACACCAGTGCGATCTACCCACGTTCTATCAGACACATATCCTTGCATCATCAAATGCAATATGCAATGGATGTTGAAAAGACCATAAGTAATTAAAACATAGGGAATTACGCATCGTCACTAAAGGACATTCTAATTTGGACCAAAGATGAACTCCTGATAGTACTTAGAAAAACAGCTATCACGGCTGCGACGAAGAAATGGTAACGTCGTGTGCCGAAGCAGCAGCTAGTAATAGTAAGTCATAACGGAAACTGACCACTACGGTGCCCATGATTTACTAGCGACTGCCTCTGCACACGTTACCATCATTTCTTCATCGCAGCCGTGATAGCTGTTTTTCTAAGTACTATCAGGAGTTCCAATATTATTTAGGTTAAAACAACAATCGAGATGGCGATAACATATGTTTATTACGACCTGTTTCGGTTTACGTTAAAGCCGTCATCAGACTTTTTGGGCCCCACTTTGATTGGTGCTGGCGGCTACTCGCTTTTTCACGTGATACCACGATCGTACACTCGATACGGTACGATCGTGGTATAAGGTGAAAAAGCGAGGAGCCACCAACACCAGCGATGGGGCACCCAAAAAAATCTGAGGATTTCTTTAATATAAACCGAAACCGGTTGTAATAAACAAATTTTATTGTGATCTCGACTGTTGGTTTAACCTAAGTATAGCACCAGATCACTGCGCCCCACTAACAGTGTTGTCTAAATTTATGAAGTTCCAACACTGGTCCAAATCAGAATGTCCCTCAGTGACGATCCGTAATTAATCTAAGATTATTGATGGATGTTGTAAGATCCATTATGCCAGGATGGGTGCCTTATAGAACGGTGGGAGATCGTATTGGTTTAATGGCTTAGTGTAATCCACCCAAATTTAACCTGAAGCTTAGATTCGTTATTGCGAAAATGGTTGTACCTTGATTCCACAATAACCGAGGATTAGCAGCTACAAGCGGACTTGCAAATTTTTAAAGAATATTTTACCACAAAATTTTTAGAAAAGATTTTTAACTATGCATAGATTAAGCTGCGGTTGTCCACATAGAAAACTTATAAGTAATATCCTGTATCTCGACTGAAAATCATCTTAACTAAATATCAGAAAGGCGCAAAGACTGGCAACTATTTTTCATAGCTCTCATTTCACAGAACTGCAAAGTTTTGCATTTCACGAAATGTTAACGCGTGGTATCCTTTTACTACAGGATTAATAAGTGACAATTAAACCAAGTGATACCATAGAAACGCTGGGAAGTAACAACATGTAGAGGTATGAAGCGAAGTGCCACAGCTGTTGGTAGAAGAATGGCAGGTTACGATTCATTGGTAAGATACTGAGGAAGTGCAGATATCTGCAGATGAAACTGCGTACAAAACAAATGAATGGTTCGTACCTGAATTCTTCTCAAGTGTATGGGATGCATATCAGGTCGGTCTAGCAGTAACCCAACGAATTACAGTCTCATATCACTGACGTCAGTTTGCGGTACAGTATTGGAACATATACTGTTTAGGGACATTATGAAATACCTCGAAGAAATGATCGATCGACACGTAGTCGGCACGCATTCATAAAATATCGTTCTTGTGAAAGATAACTAGTTCTTTATTCACACGAAGATTCCATATTTTTAGATTTCCGGAAGGCTTTCGACGCTTACATCACAAGCAGCTTATAATCAAATTGCATGCGTAAGGAATATCGTCTCAGTTGTGCGACTGCACTCGTGATTTCCTGTCAGGAATGTCACACTTCATAGTAAATGACGCAAAGTCATCGAGTAAGTCCGAAGTTATATCTGGTGTCCCGCACGGTAGTGTTATGGGTAACCTGCTGTTTCTAATCTCTAAAAGCGATTTAGGAGGGACTCCGAGCACTCTACTTAGGTTGTTTGCAGGTTACGCTTTCATGTACCGTCTAGTAAAGTCATCAGAAGATTAAAACCAGTTGCAAAACGATTTAAACAAAATGTCTGTATGGAGCGAAAAGGAGCAAGTGGCTCTAAACAGTTAAAAAAAAAGCCTGAGGTCCTTTTCATGAAAACTAAAAAAAAAAAAATCGTTAAATTTCGGTTACACGATGAATATCTCAAATTCAAAGGCTATTGGTTCAACTAAATACCTAGGGCTTACAATTACGAACAACTTAAATTGGTACCACCACACAGAAAAAGTGGTGGGGAATGCGAACCAAAGACTGCGTTTTATTGGCAGAACACTTAGAAGACACAACAGATCTACTAAGGAGATGCCAGCCGGTGTGGCCGTGCGGTTCTAGGTGCTTCAGTCTGGAACCGCATGACCGCTACGGTCGCAGGTTCGAATCCTGCCGCGGACATGGATGTGTGTGATGTCCTTAGGTTAGTTAGGTTTAAGTAGTTCTAAGTTCTAGGGGATTGATGACCACAGATGTTAAGTCCCATAGTGCTCAGAGCCATTTGAACCATTTACTAAGGAGATTGCCTACACTACGCTTGTCCGTCCTCTTCTGGTGTGTTCGTGCGCGTGTTGGGATCCGCATCTGACAGAACTGACGGAGGACATCGAAAAAGTTCAGAGAAGAGCAACTCGTTTTGTATTATCACGGTAAAAGGGGGGGGGGGTGTGTGTTACGGATGTGATACGTGAGTCGGGATGGCAATCATTAAAACAAAAGCATTTCTCGTTGCGGCAAGATCTTTTGACGAAATTTCAATCACCAACTTTCTCCTTAGAATGCGGGAATATTTGATGACTCCTGTCTACATACCCGAAAGGACCATCGTAAAGAAGTAAGAGAAATCAGAGTTCGCACGGGAAAATTTAAAAGTATTTGCTTTTCCCAAGTGCTGTACGAAAATGCAACGTTACAGAAATAGTCTCAAAGTTGTTCGATGAACCTTCTGCCAACCACTTACGTGTGAACTGCAGAGCAGTCATGTAGATGTAGAACGTCGAGTGTATGAAAAGAATAACGATCCGAATGATCAAAGGTTTATTCGACTAACGAAGGAGTGTAACTCAAAATGTCGAAAATCTCGATTAAAGACATCAAACAGCTCTCGAGAAAGTGTTTAGAAAACGTCAAGAACAACTGGTTCAAATGGTTCAAATGGCTCTGAGCACTATGGGACTCAACTGCTGAGGTCATTAGTCCCCTAGAACTTAGAACTAGTTAAACCTACCTAACCTATGGACATCACAAACATCCATGCCCGAGGCAGGATTCGAACCTGCGACCGTAGCGGTCTTGCGGTTCCAGACTGCAGCGCCTTTAACCGCACGGCCACTTCGGCCGGCTTCAAGAACAACTTTCGAGGACAGAAACCACAATATTCCTCAGCCCCCGACATATCTATCCCGGAGATATCGTGTGGATAATATTAGGTAAATACTCGTAGCAGCTCGCACAAAGAAATACAAGCGGTCTTTCTTTTCATTTTCCATCCATGAATGCAAAGGGAGAAAATGTGTGATACAAAATGTACCCGCTGCCACGTACTTCACAGTGATTCGCGTAGTGTGAATGTAAATGTACGAGGGTAATCCCAAAAGTAAGGTCTCCCACTTTGTTTAAGTACATAGACCTATTTATTTCTACAATGGTTTACATCCGATTGCAGCTTGAACATTTAGCTATTTTTCGACATAATCACCATTTTTGTTGATGCATTTTTGTAGATGCTGTGGCAGTTTTTGTATGCCCATGTCATACCAGCTCGCCGCCATGCTGTTCAGAAAGCTATGAACCTCTTCTTTCACCTCGTCGTCGGAGCTGAATCGCTTTCTGGCCAAATGTTCTTTTAACTTAGGGAATAGTTTTTTCAGAGTCTCTCAAACGGGCAATTCAGAACCGGAGTAGAGGAATGTTGAGCAAGGGCGTACACGCTCTCCATGACAACACTCGCCCACACATCGCTCGGCAAATCGTTGCTCTCCTGCAACAGTTTCAGTGGAACATACTCACCCACCCACCCTATAGTCCTGACTCGGCTCCCAGTGACTATCACCTGTTCCCTAGGTTAAAAGAACATTTGACTGGAAAGCGATTCAGCTCCGACGACGAGGTGAAAAAAATGGCTCTGAGCACTATGGGACTTAACTTCTGTAGTCATGAGTCCCCTAGAACTTAGAACTACTTAAACCTAACTAACCTAAGGACATCATACACATCCATGCCCGAGGCAGGATTCGAACCTGCGACCGTAGCGGTCGCACGGTTCCAGACTGTAGCGCCTAGAACCGCTCGGCCACCACGGCCGGCGACGACGAGGCGAAAGAAGAGGTTCATAACTTTCTTAACAGCATGGCGGCGAGGTGGTAGGACGTGGGCATACGAAAACTGCCACAGCGTCTACAAAAATGTATCGACAGAAATTGTGATTATGTCGAAAAATAGCTAAATGTTCAAGCTGTAAACTGATGTAAGCCATTGTAGAAATAAACAGGTGTATGCACTTTTCTTTTCGGATTGCCCTCGTAGATCGTAAATTACGTAGATGAAACGAAGCTCAAGTTGAAACGTGACGGAGATGCTCAGCCTACTGCACCGGCTGCAAGAGAGGCATTCTGCACCACGGTGTGGTTTACCGTTAAAATTTGGAGAGCATACGCTATTGAAAGAGTCACGTGTATATCTCGCTAAAAGATCGTGAAAGGTAAAATTAGAGAGATTCAAATTCAAACGGAGGACAGGAACAGGCCAGGAGGGAAGTAAGAGTCGTACGCAAAGAACCCTTCGCCACATACCATATGGTGGCTTGCGGACAATGGATGTAGATGACACGTGCAGCCTTACGTTTTTCATAGAATATCTATAGATACATTCTTTGAAGGTGAGAAGTACATCGGTTGCTTCTAATTGACTTACACGTGTTAATGCTTCCCGTTCACGGAAGGGAAGTATGGGAAAAACGATTGCTTGTAGGACTATGGAAAAATGTTGTTAATAACTTTTAGTCTCTAGGTAATGTATAGGATACTCTTCACCCGCACTGGAATAATAGTACAACTAAGTACGAGGTCGAAAACGGAAGACCCGCAAGCAGACGTCCCTTACAGATGACGTCGTTTCCAAAAAAACGCGGAAAATCTTTCTCTGGTCGACTTCTGATCACTGTGCGTCATGCATCACAAACACCATCACAGGCCATTAAGGCGAGCTAATGGCGACTGCAAATCGTTCTGGGAGCTGTGACAAGTTAGTTGTGTTTAGGGTCTGTCCGTGGCTACACCTGACCAGTACGGTACACAGGGTCCCGGCAATACTACAGCAGCTGTTCCCACTACAGGGCAGGACGACGTCTCGTCCCTCACGTAAGTGGTGCCTCTTGATATGGTCAGTAGAGCGACATTTATTAAGCCAGCAGGAATCTTAAAAGAGGCGAAGTGGAGCTGTTGTAGTGTGTGTTTGGTGCGAGAACGATGACGTACGAAAATCTTTTGGGAACCGTATTATATCAACGCAGCATCGTCAAAACTCCTTCTTTCGCTTGACAATTCATGTGGGTAGAATATGCAACCAATCGCTTTTTCTTTTTTAGTTTGGTATGGTTTATTCTACCATTAACTAGTTTCCGAGCCACTGCAGTCTTTTCATCAGATGCAGGTGTTATTAGAACAATATTTGGACCAAGTGCAGGCGTCGTGGTACTAGCGAAAATAACGGAAATTTATTTAATGAAAAGTTTATGAAACGAAAGCATCGTTACGTTTATGATATTAGTTACATTGCACTTCTTCTTGATATCCACGACAAAGTCACCCTGACAGTGTACTTTTCCAGCTTATTCACACGTACACGCTATTTAGCTACACCTGGTTTAGCACTCATTTACAGTAAATAACCACTGAATTTAAGCACAAACAATATGAATATGCTAGAATTCGCGCCTCACCACATCGCGATCTTTGATTTGAAATGCATTTCACTATATTCGATCAGAGTTCCTTGTGGAAGTCTGAACAGCTTTTATATTACCGCTGCACCCCGCACTGTGGTACCCGTATTTGTTGGTGGTTAGCGACTCCTGTGTTGTCTAGTTTCTTATCTAAATGGTTCAAATGGCTCTGAGCACTATGGGACTTAACATCTGAGGTCATTAGCCCCTAGAACTTAGGACTACTTAAACCTGACTAACCTAAGGACATCACACACATCCATGCCCGAGGCAGGATTCGAACCTGCGATCGTAGCGTCCGCGCGGTTCCAGACTGAAGCGCCTAGAAACACTCGGCCACAGTGGCCGGCAGTTTCTTATCTGTCGTAGCGTATTGGCAGACAGAAAAAGGAAACAGAACGACCCGTCGAGTATAATAAATGTTTAAAAAAAATCATAAAGTCACATTTAACATCTTATCAATAAACTCGTTTGTATCCAAGACTAACACACTCCTGAGCATTTAACTTTAAGCTACCTGTAGGAGAAACGCGGCGACCTAACTTTCCATGATATTCTTTCAACTTGAATGAATTTCTCTTAAATCTCATGGAAATTGTTGTCAAGCAGCCCATCAATCCACAGCGTTGTAGTTTGAGAGTGTTACTGCACCGACCACGATCTTCACATGTTTCTCCGTTCTCACCCCCCTCCCTTCCCCCGCCCAAACAGCATCCTTAGGAGTGGTAAAGTGTGTTTCAATATACCAGTGTCATAATTATTTGAATTAAGTTAGGTTACAAATGCTCCAAGTCTTACAGAACTATACTTGCTTTGAACCTTCAGTTCTTTCCCAACCTTTCTGCTATCCTACATGTCTTTCCTCACAGTGTGTAATATGTTAATGAACGTGGGTTGAAAATGATCTGCACTTTCCCGAGTTATGCTCATTTTCACATACAACCCCCTAACAACCGCGCCTCCACTCTACTTGACTACAGTTTCCAAGAGATTAAAGTTCAAATTGATAGAATGGAATATTAGGTCGCCGGGTTTCTACTCCAGATACTTTAACGTCAAATGGTCAAGTGTGTGTTATTCGTGGATACAAACGATGTTCATAGAATTTTTTTCCATATTGCAAGTAGTATGAACGAAGGTTGACTGAAGTTGCACAAGGTCCTCCACAGTTTCCCCTCCCCTCCTCCCCCTTCCCTCACCATGTAATTCATGCAGGAAGCCCTTATCCGCTATCGGGCGTCAGCTTGCTGGTGACATGTCAAGCTATGCTTTCAAGTATTTTTGCTCGGCTTGGTCCTCAGTAATAACGCACTGAACTCTGTTATCGTCTGCTATTCGACTGACATTTTCAGTGTATACATTACGTAAACGCGGTTCTTTCATTATATTTAAAAAGAATCAACATCCGTGATTTTTGCGGATGTCTTCTTTTATATTGCTGCTGATACACCTACTCGCTCCTTTCTTGGGAGCGCTGGACTTCTCTTTGCATATGCTACCAATGCATGTAGTGGGGATATTGGATTACAGTGATGTCTACGAAATATTTGATCATTCAGTCACGTATTTACATACGCCAACGACGAAAAATTTATTATTTTGGTTTTTATTGTTGTTTTATTGCGATTTAATACATCATTACAGTTGTTTCTTCAATCATAGCCTTCTGCCTTCCCAATCTTCCCTCTGCAAATTCCTCACTGACATAGTTCTTCTGACTCCCTCTTCCTTTGTTATTATCGGACGTCTTCTTCTTCTTCTATCAGTTAGAATCCATTCCTTCATCATCTTAGGCCATCTGTCCTCACTCAGTTGACGTACATGCCCATGCCATCTCAGTTATTTTGATTCGATTGCATTCACGACAGCGGTGCCCAGGTTCAGTCACCGAGCGAGGTGGCGCAGTGGTTAGCACACTGGACCCGCATTCGGGAGGACGACGGTTCAATCCCGCGTCCGGCCATCCTCATTTAGGTTTTCCGTGATTTCCCTAAATCGCTCCAGGCAAATGCCGGGATGGTTCCTTTGAAAGGGCACGGCTGACTTCCTTCCCTAATCCGATGAGACCGATGACCTCGCAGTTTGGTCTCTTCCCCCAAACAACCCAACCCAACCCCAACCCAGGTTCAGTCTCATACGTAAGTCTTCATTTTTAATTTTACCCCTCAATGTCAGCCTACAGCAACACCTACAAAATATCATCTCCAATGACGATATGTTTCTCTTAATTCTTTTAGTTATTCCTCACGTTTCTGCTCCATGCGTTGCTACACTTTCTACGATAGTTTTAAATATCCAAATCTTCGTTTCGTGATCTAATATGTATGATTCATAAAGCTTTTCTTAATTGTTTAGTTGACAAGTCTTAACGCGATAGAAAACCTTTCAACATCGATTCAAAATAAATTGGCCTCGAGAAAATCTATGCAGCGTAGAGAGAAGAGTGTTTTGTGCAGGAGCCTTATGGATCCACGGAAAAAAAATTGCTAGCGTCTCCATTCGTTAAGGTGGGCCTAATGAAACAGTTTGTGAAATCTTTACCCAAAGATGGAGGAAATTTCTAGTAATTCTGCGAGGAGTTTACTCATCTATAAGAAACGAAATTTAAAGGATGCATGTTTATTGGACTCTACATTCGAAAAATGATGTCGGAATTCACATGCGAATAAAATATGACTGTGAGTGAGACGGAAGCTTAGATATTATTCAAGGTTCTTGGGGCGACAAAATGGACCCACATTTTATATCTTTTGTAGACAACATGCTGGAAAATTCTAGAAGTTTTGTTGTTTGGTAAACCCCAAGATTAACTTTTTGATCGGTTAACTTGCATCTTTACCTTGCAAATTTGGGTGATATCTATGAAGAACGAGGTGCGCGCTTTTATCTAGTCATCAGGACTCAAAAGGGATGGAATGACTTGATCATGGCCGGTGGTGTGATGGGAGACTACTGTTGGTCACTTGAGCACAGGGAGCAATAACGTTATGATGATTTAAATAGAAGAGAGAAAGGCCAGTTGATACACCATCATTATGTAATAAAGAGGCAGTTTCATGTTTATGCTTCAATATAAGTTCGGTTTATAATGAAAAATTAGATCACTTTACGTTCCAATCACAAGACTTGGGGGGGGGGGGGGGGGAGGGGGCGCACGGGGGGGGGGGAGGAAGTGACATGATCACTTTGAAGGTAACCGCAATACATTGTTTGAGAGTAAGTGGAAACCAAAACATTCTTTGATCGAAAGTCAGTTTAATCAATACATGGGAAATGTAAATAAAATCGCCTTCATTCACAGTTTGATCGTGTTTTATTAAATCAGATCAGTGTAATTTAATGAAACGCCTTCATTCACAATTTTTTCGTGTTTTATTAAATTACACTGTTGTAATTTAATAAAACACGAAACAATTGTGAATGAAGACTCAAGACATTTTTCTTTATACTTACTTTCTTTTGAATACAGTCACGTTCAAGCTGCAAAATATTGATAAAATTAACGTTGTTTATTCAATTCAGTAACCTGTTTCCATCCTTATGATGATCATCAGAGTGATAAGTGTGCTAACGGCGGCCCTACATCATCGCCATGAGTGTTCATCACAGTTTTTATTGTGTTTTTTACATTTTGTGATGATGAAAATTATAGATAAATATTTTATTTGATTGTTTTACTAAGTTTAAGGAGAAAAATCAATCTGGTGATGATCATAACGATCAAAACCGGTTACTGAATTGAATAAACAAATTTGCGATCAAAGACTGTTTTGATTTCCATGTATTTCCAGTTACAAGTTTATTGTCAAATTTTTAGTTAATAACGAAGTCCAATAGAGACAAAACTGTACATAATAGAAGACATCTGAATTTAGGTATCTATTCAGTGGCAAAAAAAAAACCATATACGAAACAAAAAGCAATCTAAAAATATTTTTTCCATTGGCTTGCGTCATTTTCACATCTTCCAAGGGAATATTTTCTGCACATCACTATGCCAAAAGACACAGTTGCCGCTTACGAAGTCGATTTGCGAAATCCTATAAAAGTCTGCGCCTTCTGTTATACCGCTACGCTACGAATAACAATTCATTATCACCGTCAGGACATAGACTGCTAAGGGGGATCTGCTGACTGTCCTATTCTTAATGCCCTTTACCCTGTTCGGGATACGGATTTGCGCAAGCTCTCGCTGTTTTATAAACCCTGATCACGCGGATCGCAAGCCAACGTGCTTCTCCGCGTCGATGAGGAAAGTGATGAATGTTTCAGCCAGCCATCCAGCTAGCAGCGGGCGCGAGCACTACGATACGCAGGAGACAGCTTATCGCGAGGCATTTGGGCTTCTATCAGTTAATGATCAACAGCTGCGTGCGATGGCCTTGGAATAATGTTTTTATGATTAGTGTTCGTCAACGGAAATAAATTAGGTGGCCTACTAGGTACACATTCGTGATAGCGTGAGTATTCTCTAACACAGCACCGAGCGAGATGGCGCAGTGGTAGCACACTGGACTCGCATTCTGGAGGACCACGGTTCAATCCCGCGTCCGGCCATCCTGATTTAGGTTTTCCTTGAGTTCCCTAAATCGCTTCAGGCAAATGCTGGGATGGTTCCTCTGAAAGGCACGGCCGACTTCCTTCCCTAATCCGATGAGACCGATGACCTAGCTGCTTGGTCTCTTCCTCCAAACAACCCAACCCAACCCTCTAACACAGCGGGTATACGGCACCAGTTCTCGAAAATGGAATATCACTTTCTCTCTCTACTGGTTCGTCGTTAATGGCCATATTTACTGTGATAAAAGATTAGTTATATACAGTAAACCAGAACTCCAACGACAAATTTTCGGAGATGGTAATATGGACCAAAACAAGGAAAAAAGCACAGTAAATATAGGCTGTAAAATGTGTAGTAAATGTCAAGAGCTATGAGCACTTGTTCATGTTGGATAGTGTGAAACACATTTCTTTTAATCTAAGCTCTTCATTTCCCACATTTTGGGAGGAGGTACGGTGGACCTAAAAACCGAAAAAATGATTTTAAGGCTTTGTAGCATTTGTTACAAAATGGTTCAAATGGCTCTGAGCACTATGGGACTCAACTGCTAAGGTCATTAGTCCCCTAGAACTTAGAACTAGTTAAACCTAACTAACCTAAGGACATCACAAACATCCATGCCCGAGGCAGGATTCGAACCTGCGACCGTAGCGGTCTTGCGGTTCCAGACTGCAGCGCCTTTAACCGCACGGCCACTTCGGCCGGCCCATTTGTTACATTCAACTTACAGTTATTAATAACACAGCAAATGAAAGACCAACTCAAAGAGTTTTTTTACAAGTGTTCAGTGTGAGCGCTATTCGTCATACAGCACACACCGAATCGATAGGCGAATTCTTCCCAAACTTTGGTCAGTGTGTCTGGAGTAACTGTTGCAACATTTGGTTCAGTTCTGTTTTATAAGAGGGCCAGATCAGCTGGTTGTTGAGGCACGTACACCTAATCCTTTGTGAATCCCAAAGGTAAAAATTGCATGGCGTCAGATCGGTGAACGTGGAGGACATGCAAATGAAGCTCTTGTCATTCAGCCCCTTGCGGCCGATCCAGCGGTTGGGTATGACGTCGTTTAACCATTCGCGTACTGAGGTATGCCAGCGAGGCGGCACACATCTTGTTGGCAAAGTACTGTAGTTCAGCTTCTTGCAACTGAGGAAAGAGCGATAGCTGTAGTGTGTCAAGACAAGAAACACCAGTTGCAGTTGCTTCACCGAAAAAGAAAGGCCCATAAACTTTCCGCCGAGATATAGCACGAAAAGCATTGAATTTAGGGGAGTCTCGATGCAACTGTAGCATCTCTTGCGTATTTGCTAACTTCACGTGCTTACATTATGTGTGTTCACACTCCCACTTAAGTGAGATGTGGATTCATCACTGAAGACGACGCGCTCCAGAAAATTTCGTGTTAATGCAGCAACGTTTCGTTCGCACAAGTAAACTGTAGTCTCTAGGCTTTAGAGCTTGTAACAACTGCAAACGATAATGAGGTAGTTGTTAGCGTCTCCTTAAGTCTCCACACAGACGTCACTGGAACTGCTAATTCACTACTAGCCTTTCGAACTGATTTCTTGGGGCTACGCATGAAAGACTATCCCACTCGCTGAACACTCATCCCATACTCTTCTTTTTCCAAAGACAGCCGGTGTTTCCAGATGTTATTATCACTTGGAGGAGTGCAGTGGAACTTAATACGGAAAGGACGTTGCTCTATAAGAACAGACTCAGCCCTTGCAAACTATAAAACACAAATACGAGGGCGGTTCAGAAAGTAACCTCCGATTGGTCACAGTGCGGGTTGTGGGGGGAGTAGCGACGCCATCTGTGCGTTCACGCACTCAACAGGTCAGTCGGCATCAAGCCGTGGTCGAGTGAACGTCGTACCTGCGCTAGTTTAGTTTTTGTGGCAGTTTGAAATGTGTGCTGCAATAGAAAACCCCGCCAAATGTGAAGTGCGTGCTGTCATAAGGTTTTTTACAGCCAAAGGATATTCTGCAGCAGGTATTCATCGTGAGCTTTGTGCCATGTACGGACCAAGAGTTATGAGTGAAGGAGTTGTCCGTGAATGGGTACGTTTATTTAAAAGTGGACGAGAAAACGTTCATGATGAAGAGAGGAGTGGTAGACCATCATTGGTGACTGACGAACTCGTTCAGACAGTTGATGCAAAAGTTCGTGAAACTCGACGTTTCTCAATGTCGGAGTTGTCTACTGGTTTTCCACAGATTTCTAAGACTCTCTTGTACGAGATAGTGACAGCAAGATTGGGTTACCGTAAGTTCTGTGCACGATGGGTGCCCAAAATTCTTACCGACCACCACAAAACTCAAAGAATGGCCTCTGCATTAGACTTTCTGTCACGTTATGAGGACGAAGGAGAACCATTGTTAAACAGAATCGTGACCGGTGACGAAACCTGGATTAAGTACGTGAACCCTGAGACAAAAGAACAATCAAAGATGTGGGCACATTCAAATTCCCCTACCAAACCAAGAAAAGCCTCGCAAGATTTTTCTGCCAGAAAATTGATGGCAACGGTGTTTTGGGATGCCAAAGGGGTGTTGTTGGTTGAATTCATGGAACGTGGTACGACCATTAATCAAGACGTGTACTGTGAAACAATAAAAAAGTTACGACGGGCTATACAGAACAAACGCCGTGGTATGCTGACTTCCGGTATCGTTTTTTTTGCACGATAACGCCCGTCCTCACTCTGCTCGCAGAACAACAGCCCTTCTTGAGTCCTTCAAGTGGGACGTTATCAACCATCCACCTTACAGCCCAGACTTGGCGCCAAGTGATTATCACCTCTTCATGCATTTGAAGAAATGGCTCGGGTCACAGCGGTTTGATGACGACGAAGAGCTCAAAGATGCGGTCACAGGCTGGCTCCAGGCACAAGCGGGTGATTTTTATGCAGAAGGAATTTCAAAGCTTGTGAAGAGATACGATAAGTGCCTCAATCGCTATGGAGACTATGTAGAAAATAGTGCAAAGATGTAGTTGTAAGATGTATATATTAAAATATTTTTATTTAACTTGGTGTATTTTTTTAAATCAACCGGAGGTTACTTTCTGAACGGCCCTCGTAGCTTCTCGCTTCCCGAGCACGGGGTCCCGGGTTTGATTCCCGGCGGGGTCAGGGATTTTTCCTACCTCGAGATGATTGGGTGCTGTTGTGTCGTCTTCATTATCATCATTCATCCCCATTACGGTCGGAGGCAAACCACCTACGCTAGGACCTTGACTAGTACAGCGGTGTGGGTGTCCCGCATCGTCCCCTACGCTCCTCGCAGTATGGGATCCCATCATCACTAGTCGCCATCTTTGCTACTAGCGCTTCCTAAAGCCGTCAGCACACGGACCGTGCATCCGAACGTTGAGCGTTGAGCGTGCCGAGTTTCTGACGTTAAGCCGTCGGCACACGGACCGTGCTGCCGAACGTTAACGTTGAGCGTGCCAATTTCAACGTGCTGCTGAACGCTCAGGAACGATGCGACTTGTGCATACGGTACGTGGGCCCCAACGTGGTATACGCGATCGCAACGCACTCCAGCGGCAGTCGAGGGATACTTCTAGTTCGTAATCACACTGTTTACTCAACGGGCGCGCGTAAAATTCTATTAAAACGCACATTTCTCCATCGTCCACGAAAATGAAAGTACCATGTCCAATTAATAAGGACACAGGCTGATAAAAGTTCCAGTACAAACAGTGCATTACAAATTTGGAATACTTCTCCGCATAAGATAAACATTATTTCATCATTCCCACATTTTAGTAAAACCCCAAGGTCAGTCTTACTTGATCACTCCTGCCCAATAGCAGAATCTTTGCAACATGTGAATTGCGCGCCGTAAAAGAAAGAGGAGCAAACTATCTTTATACAAGTAGCGCAAGCTGACCTGCAAATTAAGCTAATCCAACAAAGTCACCCCTCAAAAAAAGGTGAACTTATATTTACATAACATCAAATATTATAGTATATGCTTATATTAAACTAATAATAAAGTATCAGAACCTAATAAAAACACGAATGTTAGGAAAAAAAATTTGGAAGTGTCAAGACGCGAACCACTGCTCCACCACAAAACTCTTCAGAAGTCAGTGACTATACTCATTACGCTAAATTTTCTGTTTACAACTTCTACCAAGAACAATACCTTTGGATGGATCTTCAGTGTGTCACTGCCTTCAAATAGCTTACTCTCATAATACGCAAGTTACAATAATTGTTTTACCACGAATATGATGTTTCTCATTATTTTATTGGAACGAGTCAAACAGTTAACAACGGGTTTTCCACTGATTCTGAATTTGCTGGTGCGCAGAAACGTCATATATACATATAGGCTTGAAATGAATGCCAATATGGCGCCTCACAACTCTGTACTGAAGGGAGACGGCGTGCTTGTGACGTAGGTGGCGTTGTGCCATCTCATTGGTCAACGCTCAGACGCACGCTCAGAATATCTGACATGCCAGATATTACTCTGCACGTTCGGAAAGGCTCCCGAGCGTGCTATTCCACGCTGTGACCTCAGAAATTCGGCACGCTGAACGCTCAACGTTCGGATGCACAGTCCGTGTGCCGACGGCTTTATAGCGTGGAATAGCACGTTCGGGAGTCTTTCCGAACGTGCAGAGCAATATCTGCCATATCAGATATTCTGAGCGTGCCTCTGAGCGTTGATCAATGAGATGGCACAACGCCACCTACGTCACACGCACGCCGTCTCCCTTCAGTACAGAGTCGTGAGGCGCCATATTGGCATACATTTCAAGCCTATATGTATATATGTCGTTTCTGAGCACAAGCAAATTGAGAATCACTGGCAAACCCGTTGTTAACTGTGTGATTCGTTCCAATAAAATAATGAGAAATATCATTTTCGTGGCAAAAGAATTATTGTAACTTTCGTATTATGAGAGTAAGCTATTTGCAGGCAGCGACACACTGAAGATCGACCCAAAACGCAGTGTTCTTGGTGCAATTTGTTATAATTAAGCTTCAATTAGTAACAAATCTACGATTAAGGTTTTCAGCAAGGGGGAAGATACTATTGTTATACATAAAACTTGGCAGTTGTTGGTGTAGTGTAATGACTAGCGTCGCGGTCGGCTGTTGCGATATGTGTTGGGGCGGTGGTTCGCGTTTTGCCACTACCGAATTTTTTTTCCTAACGTTCGCGTTTTTATTAGGTTCTGGTGCTTTATTGTTAGTTTAATATAAATATATACTATAATGTTTGATATTATGTAAATATAAGTTCACGTTTTTTTTAGGAGTGACTGTTCGATTGGCTTAATCTACAGGACAGCTACTTGTATAAAGCTTTTTCTTTTACCCTTCGTAATTCACATGTTGCCAAGATTCTGCTACTGGGTAGGAACAGTGATCAAGTAAGACTGACCTTGCGGTTTTACTAAAATGTGGGAATGATGAAATAATGTTTATCTTATGCGGAGACGTATTCCAAATTTGTACCGCACTGTTTGTAATGGAACTTTTATAAGCCTGTGTCCTTATTGATTGGACATGGTACTTCCCTTTTCGTGGACGATGGAGGAAATGTGTGTTTTAATAGAGCTAACGTAAGAATTTTACGCGCAACCCTTGAGTAAACAGTGTGATTTACGAACTAGAAACATCCCTCAACTGCCGGTGGAGCGCGTTGCGATCGCGTATGCCACGTTGGGGCCCAAGTACCGTATGCACAAGTCGCATCGTTCCTGAGCGTTCAGCAGCACGTTGAACTTCGCACGCTCAACGTTAATGTTCGACAACACGGTCCGTGTGCCGACGCCTTAACGGAAGACACAGGATACAATGCATGCGCATGCGTAAGTTGAATGTAATAAATGCTATAAAGCTTTAAAAGCCCGATATTCATTTTGATACGGCCGGTATTTTACAGCAGCGAAGATGACCAAGTGCACTCAGCTCGTAAGATACGCACTTTGAATCCAATGTTTACTAGACATTCTTTCCTTGTTTTCGTCCGTATCTCTGAAGTTTGTCAGTAGAATTCTTGCTCATCCTGTATACTTCGCAAGCCACAGTGCAGTGCGTGGCGGAGGGTATATCGTATCAATATTAGAGATTTTTACGTTCCATTGTATCGGCTTGCTGAGCGGCGGAAAATGGCTGACTATATGGCTCTGTCCGGGCCTTAATGTCTCTCATCTCATTCCCATGATCCTTACGCGAGGTATGCGACGTTGGCAGCAGAATCGTCACACTATGTGCCTCGAATGCGGGTTCTCTACACAAAAAGGCTCCGCGGGAATTTTGTCGTCTTTCTTCCAACGATTCCCATTTAAATTTCCCAAGCATCTCTCTTACACCACCATATGGGCCACACCGGCCTGTTACGATCCTAGCAGCGCGCCTATGAATTTGCACCATGTCTGATGTCACGCATACTTGATAGTATCGTGAACCTGGCATCAGTCCCAAGATTGGTTTGAACACTGCAGTGCTTTACTGGGCATGATCCTGTTGGACGTTGTATGCTGTTGCCTACATCCGACTTTTCAACTAACTTGTCCAGCCAGTTATAGGGGGAAGAAACAGTTTGATGGGGACTCCGAGCCACGGTGCAACTCTCGGAATTATTCACTCCCATAAACATTGCCAGAGGTGAAAGAAACGATAAGTGATAGATGCAAATCCTAAGAATATAGAAATACATTAACTTCGTATATTTTCAAGTTTTCCCCGCGTAAAGAGCATCCATGAAGTTTCGGGATTGCAGCCGGATTTCGTCGACCTCTTCCCACGGCATTTGGGGTCACAGGCATTCCGCCATCTTCAGATGAGTGATTAGCACTGGAGTATGCTATTTCGCATCGCTAACTCTATACTAAAAATTGGCGCGGAGACGCATGCGCAAAGACAGCCGCTACATTATCGACCTCTGTAGAGTTTCGCGCCCACACCCGATATTGCTTCATCTATGGCACGCAGGCGCATGCGTGATGGTCATACTGAATGCGCGCTCTCTGTCGGAATGCGGGCTCGCCGAGTTAAAATTCAGATGTCAAAATTGATTAAATCAACTGTCGCTAGATGGACGTTAGTGATAAATAGTGTTCTTTCTGAAGAAATTAAAGAAATCAACAGGTCCACGTGTTATACACTTGAAAGCCGCCACCATGATTAATAAGATCTTCCGCCAAAGTTATTTTCAGCGATTCATTAATAATTGATTCGCAGAAGGATCTCGTCGAGGCTAATATTTCCAAGACAGAATAAGCCATAGAATGTCTTTACAGCGCGCAAAACTCGACAGAAATCTCTCATGTAGCGGTTGCCTTTGCTCGTATGCCGCCGCGCCAACTTTTGGTATAAAGTTTGCGATGAGAACCAGTACAGAACACTCACCTGAAGACCTGAAGATGACTGATTGGTTGTCAGCCGAAATATCGTGGCAAGAAGTCTATGTAATACGGCTGCAGTCCCGAAACATCCTGAAACATTTCACAACTAATTCTTCTTGTCCTTTTTTTTTTCGATGCAGTTTTTGTCGTCGTCCTTGTTCATGTGCATTCATCTTCGATGGAAATGAAAATCTTTATTCTTCTTGAGGTTGGCACACGGAAATACAACGGAATAAATAAATAAATAAATAAATAGTTTTCACACGCTCTTATGCATGGTTTTCGCTTCTTATGTATCCCTAATTAAAGTATGTCCGTTAAAATGAGTAAAGGATTGGAAGAAAATTGAATTGGCAACATTTTACATACAGCACCTAACGTAAACGCCTCTTCGCCTTTAGCATTAATCTGCTTGAAAGGAGACTAAAACATGCTTTCTCATAACTGCAAATATAAGTCAAGAATGTAAAATCTCAAAATATTCGCGCGTAGGTACTAGTGTTAATCGCTGCCGTCGTCGGCGTTCCAGTGTTTCTTCTAAAGGTCTGTTTAAAATAAATATAAAAATAAATGAGTAAAATTCAACAGTGTTACATATTAACGGGCGTGCATGTCTTTCCTGGCGTTGATAACTGCTGCTGGATTAAGATTTATACATTTTACATACGGGTTTTACTCAAGAAATTGGCAGAAGTTCCCTTGTAGGAGCCCGTTCGATCACGTTTTGCTGCACTGTCACGTAAATAACATATACATCCTTTTTTTTGTCTTGTGTACTTAGGAGGATGTAGTACACAGTGTGCCCTATTAACCAATTAACAACATTTCCTCCTTTGTACGATTGAGCCACCGCCGTAATTAATAAGAACTCCAAACGGAAACGTCTGCTGGGGAGACAGAAATGATCATACCATCCACTGGCAAGACCCCCGTGTAATGCGGTACTTCCCTGCGTGGCTGCAATCTTCAGGGCGGACACCGGATACGTGCCAGTGGTCGCGGCTGGTTGGATTTTCCAGCCGTGGGGAAAGCGTCTTTTTCCGGCAGTTGTTTTTCTGTAACCTTCTCCAGGGGCGCTCGCTATGGGGAGACACCAGACCACAGGGCCACATCAGCCGCCCTGTCCGCAAAATGATCTTGCAGCCCACCGCGATGAAATACGGTGCTCGTCTTGCAACGCGAAATAGTGTAATGTGCCTTATCAATAAAAGACTCGACTCTTTTACGTGCTACATGTGACGTGTATGACGAAAACAGAATTTTGGAGCCAATTATTTGGTGTCGCATTTACATTAATTGATTTTGGTAGCGTAATCGAATATCTGGGTCACGTGCGTCAGTTATTCTACACGGAAGGAGTCCGCAAACCAGCAATTCCTATTACGTCAGCGCAATGAATTAATGTTATCAGTACCTTCGCAAAGTTTTTAATAAGGCAAGAGTATCACGGACGTCAAAGAACTCGTAAGGACGATAAGATTGTACAAGAAGAGGTGTCTGAATGTCATATCCACGCCGATTAATGCATTCGATACTTTTATTGACTCGCCGACATTAATGGTGTTGAGGAAATGCCAAGTTATCAGTCTTCAAGTATTATTCTGCTTCGGGGTACTAGAGATTTAGAATGGTTAGAAGACTTCATGACGAGGGAAGACGCAGTCAGATTCCTGCGCACAGATTTGGCAAATGTTCAGTCACTAGCCACCGGTTGCGTACGAGGGCCTTCTTCAGTAAAATATAGATTGAATATGGCAGCTTACAAAATTATACAATGGAAACTTCTGGTTGGTATAACAATAGAAAGAAAATTTTGGATATTTGTGGTGAGGTCTTATGGGACCAAACTGATGAGGTCATCGGTCCCTAAGCTTACGCACTACTTAATCTAACTTAAACTAACTTACGCTAAGGACAACACACACACACACACACACCGATGCCCGAGGGAGGACTCGAACCTCCGACGGGGGCAGCCCCACGGCACGTAACAAGGTGCCTGAAACCGCTCGGCTATAAAGAAAAGTTAACGTTGCTACTTACAGTAAAGATGACACGTTAAGTTGAAGACATGCACAACTGAAAGACACTTAGACATTAGCTTTCGACCATAGCCTTCGGCAGAAAAGGAAACACACACACATTCATTCACACAATCAAGCACACCTCACGCACACATGATGGGCCGAGCTGCCGGAGATGGTGACCATGTGTGCGTGAGGTGTGCATACATGATGGGCCGAGCTGCCGGAGATGGTGATCATGTGTGCGTGAGGTATGCTTGATTGTGTGAATGTGTGTGTGTGTGTGTGTGTGTGTGTGTGTGTTACATGACAGCCAGAAGCAGTATTGGAAAACCTATTTATGAAAACCGGATTTGGTAGGCCCGTATAAATGTAGTAACTGAGATGCGAAAGGCAAGGACACCCAGGTTGATCCCGTGTTCCTTGACTTGAGGTTTAGTGAACAAAACACGAGTTTAGCGAGCATCGGACCAGACTTGTTAGACGATTCAGGCTGACTTACTTGCAGAAAGAACTCAGCAAGTCGCTCTTAGCGGAACAAAATCGACAAACGTAAAGGTAATTTTAGGAGTACCCCAAAGAAGTGTCATAGGACCATTACTGCTTACTTCATGTAAGGTGAACCAGAACTCCACCGTCAAACTTTTAGAGGCGGTAGTATGGACCGAAGCAAGAAAAAAAAGTGGTAAAAGTGGGCTCAAAAATGCACACCTTAAGAGCTGTTAGTAGTAGAATAGATGCTCGTAATGGTAGCGAAGACTTGTAAGTACCCACACCTCTTAACGTGCGCGCTTTAGGGTCCGTGTTTACCACTCATTTGTTTTGTGTTTTTGGTTAATTGTACCACCTCTCAAAATATCGAAAGCTAAGAGCACTTAGTAGAAGAGCTGCATATCAGATTAGCGAAGATGAAGAACAGCTCGTATCTCTTAAGGTGTGCGTTTTGAAATCCACGTTTACTACACGTCTTTTCCTTGCTTTTGTCCATTCTGTCATCTATGACAGTTTGTCGGTGGAATTCTGGTTCATCCTGTATGAACATCATCTACTGGATATCGTCGGAAGTTCCAGGAGGTTGTCCATGACAAGGTAGCAACGTCAGGAGACCATAACGAATTGCAGTAACACCTCCTAAGGATGAATGATTAGTGCAGGGATTAGAAATTGATGTTGAACGAAAGTAAATGTAACGTGGTGCACATAAATAGACTAGGAATCCACTAGTGTACGATTGTACTATTAGTGTATCACAGCGCCTGTATTGTTAAAAAGAGTGAAGCATGTCCGAATGAATACTGCATCGCACATCTGAACAGCACACTGGAATACCGTATTTATCCGCCGACAACAGGCAAGCGACTTTCAATTAAAGTGCCTCCCCTGTACTGGAATATACAGTACATAATGAATGTACAAGTGCAAGTTGTAAACACGTGGCTGACGACATGTGGAAGTTTGGGTCCGGCTTTGAGTCGTCCCCGGATAGCCTAATGAGAAGCGGGGGGCCCGGTTTCGATTCCCCGCAGGGGACTGGCTATTTTGTGTCCATCATCATCTTTGCCGGCACGGTAGCTCAGCGTGTTTGGACAGACGGCTGCTCGCTCTCTGTAATAAAGAAAACTGAGCAAAAGAATCAACGATCAACTTGAACGGATGTCTTGTGACGTCCGCTGAGACCAAACGCAACGAACAATACCGAACAAAATGGAAAGAGAGAAGAGAGAGAGAGAGAGAGAGAAAAGAGAAGGCGACCTCTCGCGATAAGCAGGATATCCGAGTTCGAGACCCGGTCCGGCGCAAATTTTTATTCTTGTCATTCCACTATACAGCTGATGGTTGTCCATAGTCGCAACTGCGAATACATTTCATGGACCAAACTACTGGTGAAAAATCGCTGTAAACAGTCACTGCCGCCCTAAAGTACTTAGAAGTAGCCGTTCGGGGCGACCTAAAGTGGAATGAAAACATGAAACAAACTGTAGGAAAAGCAGATGCGAGGCTGAGATTGATGGGGTGAACCTTAAGGAAATGTAATTCATCCACAGTAGAAATGGCTAACATAACACTTGTTCGATCGATTCTCGAGTATTTTTCACAAGTCTGGGATCCTTCCCGGGTTGGGTTAATAGAAAAGATAGAGAGAATCCAACGAACAGCGATGCCTTTCGTCACGCTATCGCTGAGTTGGCGCGAGAGCGTTACGGAAATGCTCGACAAATTCCGGTGGCTGATGCTGCTAGAAAGGCGTTGTGCATCACGGAAAGGTGTGTTATTCAAATTCCGTTAGAGTACTTTCCGGGAAGAGACCTAGCAACACGTTATAGGAACAGCATTCAAACATTTATTCCTTCCAAACTACAAAAGATAGAAACACAAATGTCAACGTCCCTGGAAAGAGAAAAAGATGCGCATTCGATGTGAGCATCATGTTTTATACGACAGATATCAAAACGGTGGCTCATTTCGTGCCACCCACGAAGCAGCTGGTATCCAGAATCACGGCTTGAGCAATGCGATGTTGCAGACTTTCAAGAGTGTCAGGAATAGAGGGGGATAAAAACGCGGTCTTTTACGTCACCTCACAGATAAAAGTCACAACGTGTGAGGCCTGGAGACCTGGGAGGCCACCGGCGATGAAGTTCATCTTCCAACCCAACGTCCTGGAATGGCATCATCCAGGTAGCGTCGGACGTGCTTAGAGAATTTCTCTGGAAACTCTGCGACATCGCATTGTTGAAGCTGTGAATGCGATAACGAGAGGCCACCTGCTTCGTGTGTGGCAGGAAATAAGCCACCGTTTTGATATTTGTCCTGTAACACATGATTCTCACACTGAAGGCATTAAAATTTGAGCTTTTGTCTCTCCAGGAGCGTTGGAATTGTGTTTCTATCTTTTGTAGTCTGAAATTATGTTTGAAATCTGTTCCTTCTTTTTGCGTAGCCCTCTACTTTCTCCCGCATACATCTCGAGAAATGACCACAACGAGAAAATCCTAAAAATTAGAGCTAATACGTAGGTTTACCGAAAATCTTTCTTGTCACGCGCCATTCGCGAATTGAATGGGGTAAAAAAAGGATAAGATAGTGGTGCTGGAAGTACCCTCCGCCACATACGGTAAGGTGGCTTACGGAATATAGACGTAGATGCGAGTTTTAACAACCCTAATCGTTATTATAGTGCAATATCACGACCAGAAGCAGCAATTTTGACTATAGACCAGTGACAGACCTTCGATTTGATTTCTCACCATTTCTTGTTCCGAGTACTGAACCATCTCGAATTCGGAAGAACTTCAGTGAAATGATTAAAATTATGTGTAACAGCACGAGTTCCAGGGTTATCATCAATAGACAATTTACCCGACAGGTACCTATTGACAGGTCGGTTCGACATCGTTGCCCCACGTCAGTGCCGCTGTTTATTATAGCTATTGAGCCACTAGGCGGGATGATGAATTACAAATTTCAAACATCATCTGTACTCTCCAAATCACCATGAGGTACATGGCAGAGGGTACGTCCCACTGTACCAGTTATTAGGGTTTCTTCCTGTTCCATTCGAGCCTGGAGCGCGGGATAAATGATTTTTTGAATGAAATGCCTCTGTGCGTGCAGTAATTGTTCTAACTTATCCTCACGGTCCCTATGTGAGCGATACGTTAGGGGTTGTAGTATATTCCTACAGTAATCATTTGAATACGGTTTCTGAAATTTTGTTAATACACATTCTCGGTATAGTTTACGTCTATCTTCAAGAGTCTTTCGTTAAACCTGTACTGAAGCATAATAAAACGTACAGTATATGCAGACCACGTGGGTTTTATAGTACGATCGGAGCAGAACTACGAGTACTTGTAATCAATTGTAGCTTTTGTATTCTATTGTATTGTGTGGAACTGGGGACCTAGAAACGACGGAGAGGCTTCGTCCCCGCCGTAGTCCTCAGTGGTTCACAACCCCACAACCGGCTACAGCAGTCCACTTACCCCACCGCCGCCCCACACCGAACCCAGGCTTATTGTGCGGTTCGGCCCCCAATGGAAATGAAGAAAAACCAGAATTTTGAGACGCCAGCTATCCCGCGACAGACTAGTAACAATGTTTCAAGAACCAGTATTATTGAATGATCTAGAAATGTACCGGAACCCGCTGTGGGGAGCACGAGGACAAGTTTAGACTAATTACAGCTTGCACAAAGTCTTTTCCCCGCTCGATACTTGTTTCGAACGAGAAGAAGGCGCCATGTGGTACAATGCTAGGTATCCTCTGCTACGTACTTCATTGTGGTTTGCAGAGTGTGCGTTTGGATGTAGGCAAGTGACAAAAAATCTGAGACCTACTGAGGACTGAATCAAGTACCTGTTTTCTGATGCTTACCCTCTGAATTAGCGAGCAACAACAAGCGGCATCATTATTATCATCATTGTCGTCATCACAAGTCATTGTGCTCATTGCTGGACACCGTTATTCCACGAAGAAAGCATTTCCACCCCAGTCGGTTATCAGCTTCTCTTATAGCCTGCTGAAGAGGCAGACCGGAGATGTTGACTTGATCCATCTACCTGCTTGTTGCTCTTCCCCCAGGCTCTTGCCCTCGATCTTCCATGATTACTTTCTCTAGATTTTCTCCATCTCTTCGCACAAGAACTGGAGAATTTTTAGGTTGACTCGAGGAGAAAGGCGCCTGGAGATACTGATTAAAGCTATTGGAAGCCGTACATTCTTTCATCTATGTTGGGTTAACCATCTGCAACACGGGAAGTAAACACTCGTATCTTCCACCTTATTTTATGGTGGCATAACATTGACACATAAGGCCAGATACAAGCAGCATATTGACGCCTTTGAGATATATTGCTGGCGCAACAAGCTGCGCATTAAGTGGACCGAAGGAAGAAATGTGTCCATTGTTGAACAGCAACAGACGTGAAACTTCCTGGAAGATTAAAACTGTGTGCCGGACCGAGACTCGAACTCGGGACCTTTGCCTTTCGCAGGCAAGTGCTCTACCAACTGAGCTACCCAAGCACGACTCACGCCCCGTCCTCACAGCTTCACTTCTGTTTCATATCAGCGCACACTCCGCTGCAGAGTGAAAATCTCATTCTGGAAACAACAGACGTGTTTTCTGCGATGTGGTACGATCGAAGGATCTCACTTAAGCAAATTATCTTAGGCTGAAGCGAAGATGGAAGTCTGCTTTTTTGTATTTATGACGTTTTATTAGTTCGGCTGCCGAGCTACGCTACGAAATGATAGCTGAATAAGAATGTCTTTGGCCAGACGAGAATCTTGTTTTGCATAAGTCTTCCTGGAGCGACATACTGCCGTGGGGCAGGTGACTTTGTCGTTGCGGCGCGACTGCTCAGTTTTTTACTTTCCCTCGAGAGACATGCGGGCGTGAAACACGGCCATTCGCTGTCGAGCGCACTGCGCGGGGCGTTCTGCGCCGAGAGCAGAACAGACACGCCGTGTGTGCCGACTCCGAGACGTCGCAAGGCCGCTCTCCTTCCTTTCTCCTCGTCTGCGTCCCCCCCCCCCCCCCTACCGGCAATCCGGTCTCTCTCCCCCACCCCACTACCTCCTCTCCCACCCTTACTCACTACAAGGCACGTAAAAACGTCCTTGACTCTTCTGCGACACCAGCCTCTCGTTTTCGGAAGCGTGACAAATCATTCGTGTTTTCCGGTCGTGTGCGCGCGTCACCCCGTACGTATCCAGGAAGCATGGGCTACAAGGTGTTCCCATTCACGTCAGGCTTCCTTACACGCTTTCACGTGTGACTGCGGTTCATTGTTCACCAGCCTCTGCTGCTGTTCAGGTGCTAAAAGGATCGCTGCTGCCCTGCAAAACATCTGGTGCCAACTGCCGAGACGATTTCACATTCTCTCGTTTCTCGCTTGTATATTCTGTAAGTAAAACTATCCTTGACAGTGTTCATTTCTTTATCCACGTTAGGTGTGTCTGTCAGCCTACTATCCATGTTAGGCTTTCTCTTTCAGAAGGAAGTGTTCGGCTAGAAATCTATCTATTTTGAGCGTCTGAAAATTTCTATAAGAAAGTATACAGGACCGAAATCACTAGAAGCACTTCAGAGTAGAAAGGAGTAGGTAGCTACATTTCCTTCTTGGTGACAGCTTCCCAGAACTCGCATAGGATGTTTCAAATGTGATTGAGTTAAACCTTTTCTATTTTTCTTTTTGGCGTGCTTCACAGTCCGCCCTTGCTTCAAACACATGCGCTCACTTACGCAAGGCATAGCTGTTTTCAAATGATCCATAAATAATGTGTTATCGCTGAGATGGGAAGAGCGATTTTCATATTCCATCAATTTTCTAATGTCAGAGATAGCAACGAACCCTAAGCAGATTAACAGCTTCTTTTGAGTGACTACATATATTTAACGTGGAAGTCTCTCTGTCCAAGTTTTTTCATTAATTAGCATTAAAATATTCAAAATTATTGTTCACTTTGTTTTCAACAGTTTCTCTCATTTATTATTCACTGATTTATGAATAAACTTTTTCTCTGTTATTGTTTTCTTTTTCTGCATTTAATTGTGAACAGCTTTTAATTATGCTAAGTGAAATACTCTCTGAAATTTTGAAGGTGGTACGGATAAAATGATGGGAGTCTAAGGCCATTTACAACTTGTACAGAAACGAGACAGCAATTATAATAGTCGAAGGACATGAAAGAAAGCAGATGGAAAGAGAGTGAAACAAAATTTTTGCCTATACCCAATCTTTACGTTGAACAAGCAGTATAGGAAACCGAAGAAGGCCTTAGAGAAGGAGTCAAAGATAAGGGAGAAGAAATAAAAACTTTGAGATTTGCCAATGACATTGTAATTCTGTCAGACAGTAAAGAACCTTGAATAACAAAACTAACAGAACAAATAGTGTCTTGAAAAGAGATTATCAGATGATCATTAACAAAAGTTAACTGAACTGTAATTCTGTCAGACAGTAAAGAACCTTGAACAACAAACGAACGGAACAAATAGTGCTTTGAAAAGAGATTATCAGATGATCATTAACAAAAGTAAAAGAAAGGTAATGGAATGTAGTTAGGTGATGCTGAGGGAATTAGATTAGAATATGAGACACTAAAAGTAGTTGATGAAGTTTAGTAACAGTTTTCTAGTTAGTACACTGAGCTTTTTTTTAGCCATGGCTTGCCTCATTTTCTTGCTGAGCTCTACCTTCAAATCCTTGGACCTTTTCCTGTCCTCTCTCTGTCAGGTTTGGTAAGGAAGGGTCTGGTTAAAATACCTAAGTGATAAGTCATCCATGTTAGTTACTATGACTTGCCTGAGATTAAGTTCTGCAAGATCTTTTTGTGTTTGCCTGCTCCATATGGAAACAATGGCCTTACCGTTGTTGGGTATATAGAAGATCTAATGTGAAAACCTATGGGATGCCTTTTATATACGTGGCTAGGAAGCTTCTTCTGGTGACATCAGTGAGTTTTTCCTGCCGTTAGTAGAGTTCAATGTGGCGTTTATACTATCGTCTCGAATCTGGTAGAATCCATGGTCCCTCCGTTGTCGCAGGAATTTCCTTTCTTGTAATTCGAGGTGTCTTATTGGAGTCTTCTTGGCTAGGGATAGAGGACTGACGGTCTCACTACTGTGTTACAGTGCTAATATTCATCGATAAATGTTTCCAGCAGAACATTTTCCTGCAAGGGTATTATGACCTATCTAGTTTGATTTTCCTTTGTTCAGGAGCTACAGTTTCATTGAGATCATTTGCGATCCGTTGTCCTAGGTCTTGTTACTGTTTTGTCTCTTTTGATATGCTTGGTGGTGCTGTTGTTCAGAGGTGCACTGTTTTTCTCCGTTCTGTTTTCCTCCAAAATGCCGTCACGTACCTTCATTTCCCCCAGCACCCCTCTGTCTTTTTGTCCGACTGGCCGCGGCACACAGGAACCGACCGTTACCGACAATCCTTTGTCCCGCGTCGGGCACGCGGGCAGCTGGCTCCCCCCTCTTCGCAGAGAACCTACTGGGGCAATCGAAGTGACCAGTTTCGCACATCGCTCACAGCAGTGTTGTTGTCTCTGATGACGTATTTGCTTGGCTACTTATCCGTCGTTGAGATCCTTGTTTTCAATTAGGAATCTGGCTCATATTCTACATGCAATCTGAATTTGTGCACATTCATGGTTACACACTGTTATCTTCATCAACTGCCTTTTCACGTCCACTGTCAAGCCCGTTTTACACGAGCGACTTTCTGGTCAAAATCGGCTACTCAAAGTGCATGCTGTCCCCAATAAGTCATGTGTACACATGTGGTACCAGCTCCGACGTCATCTCCATCTCAAGGATATCAGGAACCAGTTACAGCAGTTGTGGACTTGCTTTCCATAGGAGACAATACAACGGCTTCATAACAGCCTTCCCAACGAAATTAGCGCATACATCCAGACTATAGAAGGTGCAACATCTTACTGATTAATAGGTTCATACTGCCAAGTTCTTTATAAATTTGACTCGACTTTGTAATCCTTTAAATAACATCATGTACCCTCTGAATCCATGAAGTTTTATTTCGCTTCTTCCTCTCCTGATGTCTGCTTCACTTTCTTTGTAAAGCAATGTACATACCTGACGAGTGTATACAGACTGGTGATCTTCAGGTGTACATCACCAATAGTTCTCTCCTTTTCGGCCAATTACTGTCAATGGATTTGTATTTCACCGCCAGGGTTCGAAGCAGCTACCTCCCGGTCGGACACGACTACAATAGCGTGATTCAGAGACCTGAGATGCCAAATCTTCTGGGGGAAATCGCTACCGCCCGTTCTCTGTATGCTGTTAAGCAACGGATTGATGAATATACTGTTTAATTTTTCTGTCGAAAATTTGTGGCTGCGGAAATTTTGATTGTTAGACTAGGCTGTAAATACTGAACTTTGGAAACGCGACTTTAGGGTGAGTACTCTGTTCCTAGGAGAGCCCAACGTGCATTACAGTGCCATCCTAACTCAATGGCGCCGTCCCACTTAGCGTGTCTTTTGCACTTGGTTATGGAGCTGTTCTTAATGGCGCTAATAGAAAAATAACTGCACCACGCTTACTCCACTTTCGCGGCCCGCACTACCGGATTAAGTGCGAAAGACTGCACGTAGGGTATGAGAGCTCTGGATAATGGAGGCATTCTTTTTGGTTCTGCAGCTGATGATAGCCTGAATTCAATTAATTTACGAACTTCGGTGACGTTTATTATTCTTCCACTCTAACACGTTTCCAGCTTTCGGGGAGACACAGATGATTTAATTAGACTGTTGCGACATGATTTCAGAAGAAGGGCGTGTGAGAACAGATACAGATGCTAAATCCACCAAGAAGAAAGACGCATCAGATACGAGTCCAAATCGATGCATGATGGTCCCACAGGCAAAGAACGGGAAATTAAGTTCGGTTTCTGTGCATTCTTGTAGGACACACATTACTTGTATTTTTCTCTACCACAAACAATCAGATATTTAATTTTATTGCCGATTAGTTAAGACTGTACACTCATACTCAGGAGAAGCAGGTGTGAAACCCTCGCCCGGTCATTCAAATTTATGCTTTCCGTGATTTTTTTGTATCAGCTGAGGTAAATGCTGAGATGGTCTCTTAGAAAAGATCACGGCTGAGTCCTTTGTCCATTCTGAGATAGTGCTTCTCTCTCTTAACGACCTCGGTGCCGACGGGCCGTAAAAACTGTTTACATTCCTTTTTTTATATCATCTTAGGCCAGCAGAACTAGAGATAGGTGTGTGTTTTGTGTGTGTTTGGGGGGGGGGGGGAGGCAGAGGGGCAGTTTTCTCAACAGAGTAGGAACACGCCTCTTCCAAAAGTAGCAGATGCAATTAATTGCAGGATAGCATAAAACGGGCGAGAGAGCAAGTTTAGATGATTGGTAAAGGAAACCATATAATTTTGTGAATATCATATAATCTTTCGAATGCATTTACACAAAAATACGTAATACCTGAGGGCATTAAATGTTAAAAAAAGAGAAATGAGTCAAGTAATGGAGTGTTTTGTCGTGGAGAGTAGCCTTTCCTCTAGTGGACGCCTTTTACTTGCCTAGACGGAACTCTACACAGGATTTCGCCATACTCTTTCTGCATGTGCTGTCTACGAAGGTATTCCCTCCACCCATAAGCAGTGCAAGACAATGTGCATGAACGCCTCATGCAATGATGTGGTCCCCGAACCAAATGTTAATAATACTGACACACTTCCTTAGACAGCCCCGTCGGTTGCAGCTGCAAGCGAAAATACCACTGCCAAGTTGGCGGGAATTCGCCGCGCTGAGTTATTGAGCAGTCACGCATTCTGCAGACAACCACCCATTTGTTTCCAAGTACAAGAGGTTATACTTTGGTCAACAGTCAGTAGTAAGCTAACTGGACAAAACGTTACACACCTCTTTACTGACGCACTAACACATACAGGTTGTTCACAACATCACTAACGTGTTTACCGTAGCTGTTACAAAGCGATTACAATCAGGAAACTCGTCCCGGACATCGGAACAAACTATATTCACAACAGTTGATAAAAAGTAGAGAATCGCTGTGGCAAAGACTCAACAAAGTTCTTCGTCTACGGGACTCAAGATCGAAATAATTCCTCCCACAACCCACATCTTTAGTGGGATTCAAATCAGGGGACTTTGGTAACCAGTCAACGAGTGTATTGGTCCTAGATACGCCATGCAGTCATCCAATGCGTGCGAAAATTTCAGTTTTGGAAGACAGAGCTGATAATACTATAATTTTCGTTAAGATCTTAGTCAAATAGCAAAATTTACTTCTTCAGTACTGGATGTACAGGCGGTCGTGAGGGCAGTGGAGTACTTGTGTGTACATATGCACTTTTTGTGATATAATTCTATTGCACTCGCTGTGTTTACCAGAAATCTGAGTTCGATTGGGACCATGTGATCTATTCCGAATAAAGTGCTCCAGTTAAAAAATTAAGGTATAACCTAAAATTTTGCATAATAAAAGGTGGTTCTAACATAACATAACACACTCAGCGACTACATAAAATTGCATGGAATTATCCGTCCCGAGCTTTTTAACTATATTTCGTTTGTTAGCTTTCTTGGCGTGATTCAAGTTTTCATACTTAGTTTCTCCTTTAGAAATTATATACTCAGCTTTACTAGCATATATTAGAAATTAAAACCACCTCTTATTGACAGTGATGTAATAGGGTTTGTGGGGAGTGGCTTCCATCAACAAGTCCCGAGAAGCATGATATGAGAACACTGCTCGTCTTATTTTAAAAGAAAAAAAACCTTTTTGATGCAACTGACGTATTTCAATCGAGGCATGAGGTCAAACTTCCTTCATTCTGATAACCAGTCTCACTTAAAAGACGATTATTTAATTAAAAAATGGTTCAAATGGCTCTGAGCACTATGGGACTGAACGTCTGAGGTCATCAGTCGCCTAGAACTTAGAACTACTTAAACCTAACTAACCTAAGGACATCACACACATCCACGCCCGAGGCAGGATTCGAACCTGCGACCGTAGCAGTCGTGCGGTTCCGGACTGAAGCGCCTAGAACCGCACGGTTACCGGGGCCGGCGATTATTCAATTAGTTTCTACTATTAATTAACTGAAACATCGTTAAATATATATCGATAACTGTCAGAACATTTTGTCAGGACAAAATTCCAGTTTCGTAATACTGTTATCAAACGCAGTCGTTAGATATATCTCACAATAACATTTTTGATTTTTATTTTGTCATTTTTCTAGCGACTCTTGTTTTTGTAGTTTTTCAGCTCTTGCACTCCCTTTCAACAAAGTTGTGTTAATATACTATAAACACTATTTGCATGAGTACAGAACCGGCAAATTGTGAGGGACTCACAACGTCATTTAAATCATTGAATTATTCGAGTAGCTGGCCATCAGCATAACAGAATTTTATGCAACTTGATTTGATTAATAAGACACGTCGTAATTGTGAGATAGGATTTGTTTGCTTCTAACAGGATGACGTCACAAGTCACCATTTAGGTGTATTGTTTTTGCTTAGTGTAAATTGATAACACTGATGCATCAAGGTATTTTAGTGCATTTTACATGTATTTTAGTGCATTTTACAGGTGTTAATGTTCTTGTACTGGGCAGTAATAAACAAACATTACTCTGGGAACGTGATCTTTCAGAATTTTGGGAGTTCGGCTCTTCTCACAGTATGACGCCTCTCTTGTAGGATCTCACACAAAATTTCGTTGAACACTTCTGCGACGCATCATCTGTTCCTCCACCGAAACACGTTTAATATTTACTAGAGTTTCTGTTGTCGCCAGCGAGAATGAAAGCGAATCTGCCTGTTCGGTTTACAGGAAGCGACCGCGCCGAGATGTCGCAGGACACGGGAATCGTGACAGCCAAGGTGGTGGCCATGGTGGTGCTGGGCGGCGCCTCCACGCTGCTGGGCCTCACGCCGCTCATATTCAGCCGGCTGCACAGGCGGCGCGCCGGGGGCGACGGCGGGGGCGGCGGGGGCGGCCGGTACCAGCTGGGCTCCAGCCCTTGCGCCGCGCTCTTGATCTCGCTGCTGCTGGCTTTCGGGGGCGGCGCGCTGCTCTGCACCACCTTCCTCCACCTGCTGCCCGAGGTGAGCCTCACAGCGAAGCCACCGCTGCCGTATCGGCAGGGGACGAGGTGGAACTTGCTGGCCTGGCATCAAACGCCTATTGTCTCGTAGCTAAAAATCTTGCTTGTTTCTAGATCTGGGGTCCCATTTAAATTAAATTGTCCAACGTGTTATCAGATAGTACAGCCTATTCCAGACGTTCAGATCTAGGACATCTTAGAGTTACTCATCTGCAGCAATCCTAAACTATTAACTGGCCACAGGACGTTTTCTATCCGCAAGACAAAAAAAAAAAAAAAAAAAAAAAAATGGTTCAAATGACTCTGAGCACTATGGGACTTAACATCTATGGTCATCAGTCCCCTAGAACTTAGAACTACTTAAACCTAACTAACCTAAGGACATCACACAACACCCAGTCATCACGAGGCAGAGAAAATCCCTGACCCCGCCGGGAATCGAACCCGGGAACTCGTACGCAAGACAGCAAGATGCTAGTTTCCTTAAGGGGGCTAGGACGTCAAACGGACCGACTTGGAGCAGGAGAGGCACCACAGGACATTTTATTTTCTACTGTCTATACTTTTACAAATAAATTCATAAAACTTTGTCAGCATGACCAGGAAGGATTCAGGATTCACACTCACACCAGTGGAAGTGCAAAAACGTAACAAAATAAATTTTTTTTTAGATATGAAATTCCATCATTTTCTTCACTTACTGTTGGCTGCATTTGTTGCTATAGGTACATTTTTCTTCACAAGTAAGAGAGATTCTTTGCACAGCATACAAACCATACTTACAGATGTATGAAATTCTAGAATTTTCCAAATCTATTAAAAACTGTGGTAAAAATTGAGTTAATTAATTACAAAATTTGTTTTTTTGTAAACATAAAGTTTAAAACGTAACAGCTCATTCATTTTTTCATAAATTAAATAGATTCTAGAGTGTCAGACACCTGTAAGTATGGTTTGTATGCTGTGCAAAATTCATCTAACAGTCTCTCTTACTTATGAAGGAAAGTGTACCTATAGCAACAAAAGCAGCCAAGAGTAAGTGAAAAAATCATGAAATTTCACATGTAAAAAAAATTATTTTGCTATGTTTTTGAACTTCCGCAGCTACGAGTGTGAATCCTGAATCTATCCTGGTCATGCTGACAAAGTTTTATGAATTTACTTGTAAAAGTATAGACAGTGGAAATTAAAATGTTCTGTGGTGCCTCTCCTGCTCCAAGTCGGCCCGTTTGACGTCCTACCCCCCTTAAAACATAACACAAACAGTCTCACACATTTGATATGTCTAGAGGTTGACATTGCTAAACGGGTGCAAACTGTAGGAAACGATCCCTCAACTTGTAGGTGCAGATAGAATATCTTTGGCAGTCACTCCGGTACCAGGAGCAGGCGAGTAGCTCACCAGTATAGGGTACGACCATGGGAGCTTTCTCCGCAACAACTGCCACTACGGTATGATTTAAAATGTATGTAGGCCTTACTACCTATGTACTTGCCTTTGTGCTGACGGTTGTGTCGCCTGTTCATCGCACAGGCCACCGAGGCGCTAGTATTCCTGTCACCTATGAGGCTGCCTTTATGAGGGACAGTATCGTTTTCACAACACCCATCTACGGGCTATGGAGAATCCCCACGGTATGGTGGCAAAGAACCATCAGGTGCGGTTCAGCCTCACTGCGAGGTGGCAGGGATTATAGGCGACTGCCTAGTGGGCCCAGTCATTCTTCCACAATGTATGAGGGACGAGGCATACCTGCAGTTCCTGTGGATGACACTGTCCCCCGAGTTGGAAGACCTACCTTTGATACGAAGGGTAATGTAAGTGCTACATGATGGTGCACCAGATCACAGCCCTCTTTTGGAACTAAAACACTAGTACAGACAGAACATACCCACTAGTCTTGCGCGTTATCATGTTTCGCTTTCGACCACTGAAGCCTGCACTGTCAAAGATTTTTTATCGCCAGCTTCGAGTGGGTGTACCTCCCCTGGAACGCATTTCCGGCCACATGACCATGTGACATTTTTTGCTCCCCATCCTCTCAGGCGTCGTTTCATGCTGCTTCTCCCCAGTCAGCAAAATTACCTTGTAGAGACAGCTCAATAATAGAAAGCACTGTACAAGTATATATCTAAATCTCTTCCGTCTGTCATATGTAACCAACTTTGACGCCCATTTTTCCTTTCTTTTTTAACGCGGCAAATGCTGAGTCAAATGACGTGCTTTGCATGTATATTCACAGTTACACTGATAATAGAGAAGTGGGGCGTGTCTTTGTTGTGACTCCAGCAATACCTCACATACTGGTGGGGATATTGGGATTAACAGTCGAGGGTGTCATGTGAGATCATCGTCAGGCAGAATTACACTTCATCTGAAGGTATGGAAGCTGAAAATCCAAATGATCTTAGACAGGCAAAACTGAACATGTGCAGATTGATCTTGACGTTTTAGTATATGCACAACAGAAAATGTTTCCGTAATCTACAGATACGACAATATTTTAATTCACAGTTGTATAGTAACTGGCAAGCGGTTTGGTAAACCTTTTTGCGGTCTCTCTCTCTCTCTCTCTCTCTCTCTCTCTCTGGCTCTCTCTCTAGAAATGCTTTAAAGTGTTGTGACTCATTTGAAATCTGTCGAACATATCAAACTGGAAAGTAAAAGTGAAGTTCTTCACAATTCGAAGTTTGGTCTGGACAGTGAAATGCTTTACTAAGCGTGGCCCTTGTCGACATATTATGCTCTTGCCCTTCTTCGGCCTTTGGATTGACTTATGCAGCCAGTTATTGGGGAGAGAGAGGGGGGGGGGGGGCTACCGTTTAACGTGGACCCCGAACCTTGATGAAACTTCCATTTTTCACAGAAAAATTGTTCAAATGGCTCTGAGCACTATGGGACTTAACATCTCAGGTCATCAGTCCCCTAGAACTTAGAACTACTTAAACCTAATTAACCTAAGGACATCACACACATCCATGCCCGAGGCAGGATTCGAACCTGCGACCGTAGCAGTCGCGCGGTTCCAGACTGAAGCGCCTAGAACCGCTGGCCCACACCGGCCGGCCTAGAAACTGAAACTTTTAGATTTGTAGCCAGACACTTATCTATGGAGTGACATCAGGTTCAAAACCAAACCGAATGGTGATTGAATTTCAGTGACAACAAATTAACAAAATTGCCCACTACTTGGTTAATAAACTACTGGCCTTATTAAGTCTTTGAGCCTGCAGGAGATTGATAAATAAGAAAGCACTCCGTCTTCAGTCCACGAGTGGCCTACCGGGACCATCCGACCGCCGTGTCATCCTCAGCGGAGGATGCGGATAGGAGGGGCGTGGGGTCAGCACACCGCTCTCCCGGTCGTTATGATGGTATTCTTGGCCGAAGGCGCTACTATTCGGTCGAGTAGCTCCTCAGTTGGCATCACGAGGCTGAGTGCACCCCGAAAAATAGCAACAGCGCATGACGGCCCGGATGTTCACCCATCCAAGTGCCGACCACGCCCGACAGCGCTTAACTGATCTCACGAGAACCGGTGTATCCAATGCGGCACGGCCGTTGCTGCAGGAGAGTGATAATGTTTTGAAAATTTTCTGACGACTAAAACTGTGTCTGTACTTCTACTCGAACCAGAATTCTTACCAGCAGTTTGCTAATCGACTTGAGGGCAATGCAGAAAGCAGGTGTAAAGCTTAACAGTTGCTGTAGCTCAGCCAGGTGGTGGGAAAAAAAACCGGATTCCACTGGAGGATTACGTGATCGTGAGACTGGGAAGGGATGAAATACTCAATGAGGCAGTCTATGCCTCAGGGTCACCTGCTGCCACCAGATGAGTACCTGTGCGATCGACATCCATTGTGTCTGAGGGCCCAGCGAGATCTAGGTCCTCAGCGGGCTCCAGAATCTCCACCTCATCCTCAGACATAGAGCTTGTAGGTAGTGGAGGAGTGGATGCCATCGCAATGCCTTGTTTCTTGGGGGTCTTTATCTTTTTAAGTTTCTCTCGCTGCTCCTTAGGTTTGTGTGGCTACTTTAAAGCCCTACCACCAGCTACCTGTGGTTGCTTCAGCCACTGGCGGGTGTCAGCTTTGCCACTGGTAGGAACCTGGGAAGGGAGTGATCCAAGGGAACCCTTCCTGACGAGAGGAGACGAAGAAGACTTACGCTTCTCCGGCTGAGAAGTGGGGACTGATGTCCACGATGGTTGGGGGGCGCGTGGCTCCTGACGTAGATTGTGCAGGAGCAATAGGGAGGGAAGTGCCCCCCCCCCCCCAGGGGGCAGGTGGAGTATGATGGCTCAGAGCCAACTGTACGCAACGGAACGGAAGATGGTAGAACCATTGTCCTAGTGGCGGCATAGGATGTAGCCTCTCATATTTTCTCTTAGCCTCAGTGTAGGTCAGTCGGCCTCAGTCCCGTAGGTAATGGTTGAAATGAACTTGTGAGTCGTGTAAGACGAGGTTCTGGGTCGGGCAAAGAGTTTTTAATCTCCCAGATTGCTGACTGGTGGCCCCTGCCACAGGTCCGCGAGGCGGTGGAGGAGCTGCAGGAGTCGGGCTCGCTGGTGGAGACCAAGTTTCACCTGCCGGAGATGCTGATGTGCTCGGGCTTCTTCGCGATGTACCTGGTGGAGGAGCTGGTGCACCTGTACCTGCACCACCGGCGTCGCCGCGCCTCGCCCCACCGGCTGCAGTGCGGGCCCGGCGCCCAGACGGCCGACTCTGCGCTCCACCGGTCGCTCAGCAAGCGGCGCTGCTCGCGCGCCGATGCCTCCTGCCCGCCGTCGCTCGCCGACCAGCCGGACGCCTGCGACGCCCCCGCACAGGGCAGCGGCGCCGCCGTCTCCAACGGCGCCGCGGCCGGACTGCCCGCCGTAAGTGACGCGCACAGGGACCGCCCTGACTGTGGTTTCTAGCATCTCGTTCTCGGTGACCTGGCTTTTTTGGACGCCGGAGACGGTTTCTTGTGTCTGGCAGATTGAAATTTTCAGAATGAGACATTCTGGAAACATCCCCCAGGCTGTGGCTAAGCCATGTCTCCGCAATATCCTTTCTTTCAGGAGTGCTAGTTCTGCAAGGTTCGCAGGAGAGCTTCTGTAAAGTTTGGAAGGTAGGAGACGATATACTGGCAGGAGTAAAGCTTTGAGGACGGGTATGAGTCGTGCTTGGGTGGCTCAGATGTTAGAGCACTTGCCCGCGAAAGGCAAAGGTCTCGAGTTCGAGTCTCAGTCCGGCACACAGTTTTAATCTGCCAGGAAGTTTCAGAGTGAAATTTTGTCAGCTCGAAAATGATTTAGCAGACCTTTGTTAATCTTTCAAAATCCGTTGTGGTTTGCGCCACTTTCCACTTAAGGCGGGAGTGAATGAATTAATGTCGTTTTATAGGTTTCTTCTACTCTGTGTGACAACAGTTTGAATCATTTTATAGGTATATGTTTCTTTTGATATGTATAACATCTGCATCAGTAATTCCATTAGAACTACTGACGGCCTTGCGAGAGCCAGTCCTGACAAAACTCTACCATCTGGTGAGCAAGATGTATGAGACAGGCGAAATACCCTCAGACTTCAAGAAGAATATAATAATTGCAATCCCAAAGAAAGCAGGTGTTGACAGATGTGAAATTTACCGAACTATCAGTTTAATAAAAAAAAATGGCTCTGAGCACTATGGGACTTAACATCTGAGGTCATCAGTCCCCTAGAAATTAGAACTACTTAAACCTAACTAACCTAAGGACATCACACACATCCATGCCCGAGGCAGGATTCGAGCCTGCGACAGTAGCGGTCACACGGTTCCAGACTGAAGTGCCTAGAACCGCTCGGCCACTCACTTTAATAAGTCACAGCTGCAAAATACTAAAGTGAATTCTTTACAGACGAATGGAAAAACTGGTAGAAGCCGACCTTGGGGAAGATCAGTTTGGATTCCGTAGAAATACTGGAACACGTGGGGCAACACTGACTCTACGACGTATCTTAGAAAATAGATTAAGGAAAGGCAAACCTACGTTTCTAGCATTTGTAGACTTAGATAAAGCTTTTGACAATGTTGACTGGAATATTCTCTGAAATTCTAATGGTGGCAGGGGTAAAATACAGGGAGCGAAAGGCTATTTACAATTTGTACAGAAACCAGAAGGCAGTTATAAGAGTCGAGGGACATGAAAGGGAAGCAGTGGTTGGGAAGGGAGTGAGACAGGGTTGTAGCCTCTCCCCGATGTTATTCAATCTGTATACTGAGAAAGTAGTAAAGGAAACAAAAGAAAAATTCGGAGTAGGTATTAAAATCCATGGAGAAAAATAAAAACTTTGAGGTTTTCCGATGATATTGTAATTCTGTCAGAGACAGCAAAGGACTTGGAAGAGCAGTTGAGCGGAATTGACAGTGTCCTGAAAGGAGGATGTAAGATGAACATCAACAAAAGCAAAACGAGGATAATGGAATATAGTCGAAATAAGTCGGGTGATGCTGAGGGAATTAGATTAGGAAATGAGACACTTAAAGTAGTAAAGGAGTTTTGCTATTTGGGGAGTAAAATAACTGATGATGGTCGAAGTAGAGAGGATATACACTGTAGACTGGCAATGGCAAGGAAAGCGTTTCTGAAGAAGAGAAATTTGTTAACATCGAGAATAGATTTCAGTGTCAGGATGTCATTTGTGAAAGTATTTGTATGGAGTGTAGCCATGGATGGAAGTGAAATATGGACGATAAACAGTTTGGACAAGAAGAGAATAGAAGCTTTCGAAATGTGGTGCTACAGAAGAATGTGGCCGTGCGGTTAAAGGCGCTGCAGTCTGGAACCGCAAGTCCGCTACGGTCGCAGGTTCGAATCCTGCCTCGGGCATGGATGTTTGTGATGTCCTTAGGTTAGTTAGGTTTAACTAGTTCTAAGTTCTAGGGGACTAATGACCTCAGCAGTTGAGTCCCATAGTGCTCAGAGCCATTTGAACCATTTGAACAGAAGAATGCTGAAGATTTGATGGGTAGATCACATAACTAATGAGGAGGTACTGAATAGAATTGGGGAGAAGAGGAGTCTGTGGAACAACTTGACAAGAAGAAGGGACCGGTTGGTATGACATGTTCTGAGGCATCAAGGGATCACAATTTCAGAAGCATGTAGGTTGCAGTAAGTACTGGGAGATGAAGAAGCTTGCACAGGATAGAGTAGCATGGAGAGCTGCATCAAACCAGTCTCAAGATTGAAGACCACAACAACAACAACAACATCTGCATCTACATATATACTACGCTAGCCACCAAGCGGTGTGTAGCGGAGGGCACTGTTCACGCCAAAGTCATATTTCCATCCCTCTGTTCCATTCGCGTTTTGCGCGTGGGAAAAACTGTCTGAACACCTCAGTAAGAGCTCTCTGATTTCCCTTACCTTTGAATGGTGATCATTGCGCGATTTGAAAGTTGGTGGTAATAATATGAGGGTAATCCCAAAAGTAAGGTCCCCTATTTTTTTTATAAGTACTTAGACCTGTTTATTTCTACAATGGTTTACATCGGATTACAGCTTGAACATTTAGCTATTTTTCGACATAATCAACACTTCTTTCGATCCATTTTTGTAGACGCTGTGGCAGTTTTTGTATGCCCATGTCATACTAGCTCGCCGCCATGCTGTTCAGAAAGTTATGAACCGCCTCTGGTGTCATTGTTGCCTGGTCACAGGTGTAAAGTGGTATACTGAGGTTTCGTCACTCGTGACAGTGAGTTCAGAAAGTTGTCCTGTTCGGCTGCAAGGCAGTGAAGAAACGCGCGGGAAGCATCAACTCGTTGCCGCATGTGGTCTGTCAGCATGCGTGGCACCCATCTTGTGCACACCTTCTGGTAGTTCAATGTTTCCGTTAAAATTCTGTGAGCGGTGCTTCGGGAAACCTCAGGAACCAACGTGCAGAGATCATCCAGGGTGATCCGCCGATCTTCACGCATGCTTTCCTCAAACTTCAACATTGTCTCCTCAGAAATTGACGGTCTCCCGCTCATTTCGGTCCGACCAGCTGCAAACTCTCTACACCACTTACGAACATTTTTGATATCCATGCACGACTCACCATAAAGTTCCGTCAATTGGCGGTGGATTTCAATCGGCGCAGTGCTCTTTGGTTTCAAAAACCGAATAACTGCGCGCAATTCGCACTAGGCGGTAGCATCCAACGGGGGTACTCCATTCACAACGGCTGCCAAGCCAAGACAAGACCCTCAGCGCGGCGTGCGCATGTTTACAAACAGCGCGTGAAGCACTCTTCACAACAGTGTGACCAATGCCACACAAACAGAGCTCTGTACTTATAAAAAAAAAAGGAGACCTTACTTTTGGGATTACCCTCCTATATGCCCTACATCCTCAGCGAAGATCGGATTTTGGAATTTAGTGAACAGCCCCTTCCATTTAGCGCGTCGTCTGTCTGCAAGTGTGTCCCACTTCAAACTTTCTATGAGATGTGAAAACCAGAGGGGGAGAGATCGGGCAATAGAGGTGGACAGAAATTGCACTGCCTCTGCTGATTGTCCTCTCCTCACGGAATACCTCACGAACTCGTGACAGAACACTGTCAAGGCAGTGCGTGTTGCTGTTCCGTCTCACTTAAAATATTCATACAGTCTTTCATCATCTCTGAGCTGACAGACATGTGGATTAAACGGTTCTGGACATACCCCTCAGCTTTAACAGTTTAGTGAAACAATCGTGTTACGATGCAGACATGGACATTGCACACTGAACGCCAATCTTGAGATTCTGCAACGGTTCGTCAGAGTATTCATAGGGATTTTCTGATGCATAATGTTGCACATTCTGTGTGTTCAAAACCCTCGCAAGTTGAACCAGGTCTCATCTGAAGAAACCAAAAAACAGAGGATCCAAAAGGTCCGATTCCATTTCCCTCAGAAACCACCTGCAGAATACACTTAAATGCCACAAGATGGGTTAAAATAAAGAATTAGATGCGTAAAAGAAGCGTAAATAAAGATTTAATACACTTCACACACGTGAATGTATGCTTCCTCAGAAGAATATACTGATGAATGCTTCTCGGAATATCAGCCGAGTAAACAGACTGATGTGTAGCGAAGTTTCGCCCAATTCCATTCCTAACATCTTTTTCACCAGAAAATGCTTAGAAGGAAACTTGCCTGGACTTTAGTCAGTTTCCACGGTCGATATTCCGAGAAGAAATTCCAGTCAGAAGTAACTAGATTGTAACTTGAGACATAATACCACTGTATATCTAAATCAGCCTTTACTTGATGATGATTTTACTTTACTCGAGGTAAAAATCGAATATTCCAACCGCTCGTAATTCAGTTAGAAACGACATCGGTGCAGCTGAAAACGTTTAAGTTTAGTCCCATTCAGTGTTATCAATATTGTGCTGCCATTTCGTCTCTGATTCTGAGAGCTTTGGAACACAGGCCACGTTTCCAGATTACAAGAGATTAAATAAACCCCTTTTTCGTACACAAGTACTTGGCACCGACGCTTTGCGCAGAATTCGATTACGGACTCGTCTGATAAGATAGTCCCATTCTCGTGCAGCTGATAGCTGAATCAGCAAACGCGATGCAACAGGAAACAGCGACCTCTTGTCCGCTAATACTGTGTCAAGGTAGTGAGTGACGACACGCAGTCACAGAGAAAATAGTCAGATAAGAAGCGGGCAGCACACCACAGGAGAATCCCATTCGGATGGGCGAGACAGAACTGATATAAACAACCTGCACTGATGCCTAGTCCGTACTGAACACGGACAGGCAAGCGCGACACGTGCCTTACCAGCGTTGTTGACTGTCAAACACAACCTTCCCATTACCACCACTGTTCACATTATTTTGCCTATCCCCTGTAGCTTTGCTGGTAGGACTTCGCTACTCGCGTTGCGCCTGCGCCCAGTGCCTTTCGTCCCTCTGGCAGCCGGCCATTTCGTGGCGTGCCCCTACTAGACGCGGCTGATGCCTGCCTGCCACGAAACATCCCTCAACACAGTATTCGAGCACTGTAGCCCTGGTCGCTCCTGTAGTCTTGCGAGGTGCCGGGGCTAGCAGTGTATTTAACACTAAATTCTTCTAGAATCTTCATATGGAAATGATGCTCTAAGCCCCCCCCCCCTTTTCTGACTCCGACTTTTGCTGTTGCACATGGATTAAGAAGAAACGCGAACTGACTCTAATCGACCCTGCAAGTGGGGTAGAAAAGAGTTTGGCACCTGCAATAATTTAATTTGATAGAAATTAAGGAAAGTTTCATTAACGTAGTGAGAAATGAAAGGGTTGCTCTACTGATTAACAGAATGAAAGTTCTGTCCAAAATAACAGTTTAATTTATGATGACTAAACTCAAAATAATAAACAAAACACACAAAACATTTACAATACATCAAATTGGATACTCAAATAAAGGCTGTGAAGGTGAAGTTGTCCATAAACTAGACTGTGACATTTATGACCAAGTGGTATGTGGAGCCAATTCCTTGCAACTAAAATCTTAAGAGAAACACGCAGCCAACCCAACATTAATTGCTGCTACAGTAGTGATAACTCAGACAATGAACACCCAAGACAGAACAAAGTTAGAAAAGACGAACAGGCGCGTTCTGCTGAGCTCTGATTATCACCTAGTAAAATTGCCTGCATTGCCGGTGCAGCGGACATACATTACCAAACTGTCTTCTTAACTTCAAGGACACGATCTGGCATACCAGAGGCGATGATAATGTCTTGAGTATAGCCCGAAACAAATTCTCCTGGTCTGGTTGTTCCAGACTAAAGACTTCCTAGCAACACAAATACGCCTCTGAGGGAGACGAAGACGGCCCGCCATACAATCACTGACGGTACAGTGATTGATTTTAGCAAGCGAAGTCACACAGTAACTCCGATACAGTCAACTTTAGCCAAAACTGCCCAAGACAGACAATGTAGGCCGCTTGTACGCAGAATGCTCAATTGACAACTGTACTCGGAAAGTTACGTTGAAGTCGAAACTTCAGCAACTTCGTCAAACAGTTACAATCAAATAAAAGTATATTAGACAGCCAACGGAAGGCAGGCTGTTCAGAGCAGCGAGAGCTCAGTCTTGTAACCTACTCCGAACGAAAGGCGAGAGAGCCGACTCTCTCAGGAGTACCCGTACAAACCGAACACAGAACATTCCCGCCCCCACGACAGTGGCCGTGGTTAAACGTTCCAATCAGCAACTCGAAAACCGGTGGAAAACTCCACTCTATTGCCGAAGCACTACTATTCCACCAATGGAGATTCTTGGCGCCAGTTTCTGCGCCGATTTTGCTACGTCACGGAGCTATGCCCTGAGCAAGCCAATCACAGTAATGATTTTGCAGAAAATGCGGGAATTTGCCCGCCAAGACTGTCTGGGAACACAAGTCATTCTCACGCCTCGCTGGTAGCCCGCCAGTAAGTGTTTTCACTAAGTTTCTGCGAAGAAACGGAATCTCTAGCCCAGCCGCTCCGTCAGGCCCCTGTGGGTGTGTCGGCGCCGCTCTTACGACAATGTCGGCGTCTGGAAAGCATCCACTCGACTCCCTCACAACCGTCGGCTTAACCCTTTAAAGCTCAGCAGAACCCGCCTGTCACCAGACCACCCGGGTGACGAGAGGCGCTGCGTGGGAAGTCCGCGTGTGAAGGAATAGCAACTTTTCACCACATGCAATTAGAGAGGAAAATCGAATTACTCAGAGTAAGATAGAAATATGAGAGTGGGCTCATGCCACCTCTCAATCTTCGTAGCGAAACAGATAGTGTGGTGAGGTGCGACGCGTCACAGCGTAGGTCTGGATGTTGCGCAGGAGAGTGAACGTGTGCTGGTCCTGGAGGGCCTGCGCGTGGTGGCGGTCGACCTGGAGAAGAAGCTGAGCGCGCCGCAGCAGGCAGGGGAGACGAAGAGGCCATCCTTGCAGGAGGACGACCCCTACCTGCTGTCTAGCAGCAGCCAGCAGCTGATCAGGGAGGCGCCCAAGCCGCAGCCCGCCGTGCTGGGCGCCTCCAGCGGCAGCGACCCGAAGGTGTGCATAACATCACGTACTCTGCCTCGGCTGTCTTAGAGGACCTCTGTTAACGTAGCAGCTTCTGTCGCCACCCCATTCACTAACAAAAGCTGCTCCAGCACTGCAGGGCACTCCTCAGCTAGCTCACGGGCAGGCGGAGCCAGTACACTCACATTCTGCGCATGCTCTAACCACTTGGCCGAGCTTGCAGTGTACTCTCTGCCAGACAGAACTGTCATGCAGGCTCCGTGCTGTCTGGTTGCCCCCGCGTCAGCCTTTTGACCACCCTTACCCACTTGTGTCTGTGGGCGTCTGGCTGCCCGGCATTAGACAAGCGAGCTGGAACAGCTTACGACTAGCAAATGGCCAGACGTTCAAATGGCTCTCAGCACTACGGGACTTAACATCTGAGGTCATCAGTTCTCTAGACTTAGAACTACTTAAGCCTAACTAACCTAAGGACATCACACACATCCATGCCCGAGACGGGATTCGAACCTGCGACCGTAGCAGCAGTGCGGTTCTGGACTGAAGTGCCTAGAACCGCTCGGCCACAGCGGCCGGCGGTGGTCAGACGAGAAGGCTTGATAGCCTCAATAATAATTAGAAATGAACGGCATAAAATTGTGGAAATTCTTAGTATACAATTATGAATCTGTTCTACGAAGAAGCGACGGAAGAGCTAGTTAACTAAAAGCTAATTAAATGAATCTATGTGGTTCCAGAGACTGCCCAGTCCGTGCAGTTGTGCATGGCTACTGTGCAGGATGGTGTAGTGGTTGGCGCATATGGTTAGTCAGCTGGAGACCCAGGTTCGAATCCTGGCCTTGGCACAAACTTTCATTCGTTGCTTCAGTCAGCGTGTATAGATCATAGATGTTTGAGACTTGAAAAGGGCTCTGGGACCACATAATTTCGTTTGATTAAAACATCTATGCCAGGGTTTCAGGCAGGATCCCCCATTTCGTTCGATGCTGAGGTGCTATTCCAATACATTTGGTGAGCCTCTGCAATGTGGTTGGAGTTTAGGCGGCGGTGTGAATGAGAATTTGAACTGAGGAGGAAGACGTGCTAGCACTTATGCAAAGCCACTGTGGCGTAGTGGTTAGCGCATCTGTCTAGTTAGCGAGAGACGTGGGTTCGAATCCCGCCATTGATAAAAATTTTCATTTGTCGCTTCAGACTGAATATATGTATCATATATAATTATTTTGGGCTTCAAATAAACTGCCACACTGTATGCTCCAGGCAGTCAATTTAACTTTGATGGCCCGATCATTTGGTCAAACTGTTGAAGATTCCTATAATTGCGAATTGTGGTCCTAGAAAATGCCCGTCTTAGTTGGAGACGTGAAATCCATGAAGTATAGCAGCCACTTATCTAGGCAGCCACACATACTACTTTCACCGACTGACCACTTCACTTCTGCGAGATGACAGAGTTCATAAATTGGAATTAGACCCTTGTGATTCGTTGCGGACTACGAATCGAAAATTCTGGAGTTCGGTCCCTTGGTTGCCCGAGGATTAACGAGAGTCGCCCACAACTTCTCTCGCTTCTGCCAATATTTGTAACTGTGAAAAATGCCGAGATGTACTGCGAGAGATGGCAATTATTCCTTATTTACCTTATCGTAACTGAATCACTGCAGTTGTGCATAGTGACTTTGTGACTGGAGTTCATGTCTAAGTTGTCTGCTCTATTTGATCTTAAATTTCTCTTCAGTTGCCTACCATCTTGCCTGAAGCAGAAGATGCACTGACATCTCGGAAAAATCCGATTATTTGCTGGATGTTAGCAGGTATTCCAACTAAATTCGGGATTCACCGTACCGTACTTTGTTCAGACAGTGCTTTATCGTGCTCAGTATATACCTTCATTGTATCATGGACGCTCCTCACCCTTTCATTTCTTGTTCCCTCAAGCTAAACATCACTGCACCAACCTCTTCGACACGTGCCATTCGTAAGGCCCTTCTTTTGGATTATTCGAGATACTGGACTGGAAGTGGTAACAAGTTGATACATACATACAAGGATTCGACCTTTTTTTATGTGCGCCATACCGCTTCTTAGATGTCCTGCTTCTGCTTTTGCTACTGACTCGGCAGGTCAGTGTACAACAATCGCTTTTAGATCCTTGCTTTACATTGAATTGCAACCTGTTTCGTACAATTTCCCTTGGTTTTTCCTTGAATGGCATTTTGCTGGCCTCTTGACGTCACTGATGTCAAGAGTTGTCGAATCTCTACGAATCTCCAGCAGTATTTTGCGCAGAATTATCTTCACCTGTAAGATTATTTCAAAAGGAGTCCAAAACCGCGTGCAGATTAAATTGAAAGGTTAATCTGCATGAGTAGCACACGCTGTTCCTTAATGTCATTGCAAAACGAATGCACTTGTGAATGAAGCAACAATTTATCTGAATCTAATATCTCCTACAGTGGAAATGAGTGCGTGCGATTTCACTAATCCTCCCCCCCTCCCCCTCCCCCCTCCGGGCTCCTCCCACACGACCGCTCTGGTAGGGGTAGAGAGAGGGGTTTGGAGAGGGGTTGACCAACAACTCAAGGCTACATACCTGGTTAACCGAAGGGCAAGTAGCCCTTAAGAGCCACCATCTATCTGGGTGACTGTGACTTAATAATTATGGGAAGGACAGAACCACGCAACCGCTACTACACACATCGAAAAAAGTTTTGCATCACCTCGGTTCCGAGAGCTCCGGAACCTGTACAGAAAATTGGAATAGAGATCAATATAAACATTATTTCTGCCCTTTTTATTGCTCATGGAAACCACACATAGCATATTGTACCACCACACAGCGAGACCTTCAGAGGTGGTGGTCCAGATTGCTGTACACATCGGTACCTGTAATACCCTGTAGCACGTCCTCTTGCATTGATGCATACCTGTATTCGTCGTGGCATACTATCCGCAAGTTCATCAAGGGACTGTTGGTCCAGATTGTCGCAGTCCTCAACGGCGATTCGGCGTAGATCCTTCAGAGTGGTTGGTGGGTCACGTAGTCCATTAACAGCCCTTTTCAATCTATCCCAGGCATGTTCGATAGGGCTCATGTCTGGAGAACATACTGGCCACTCTGGTCGAGCGATGGCTTTATCCTGAAGGAAGTCATTCACAAGATGTGCACGATGGGGGCGCGAATTGTCGTCCATGAAAACGAATGCCTCGCCAATATGCTGCCGATATGGTTACACTAACGGTCGGAGGATGGCATTCACGTATCGTACAGCCGTTACGTCACCTTCCATGACCACAAGCGGCGTACGTCGGCCCCACATAATGCCACCCCAAAACAGCAGGGAGCCTCCACCTTGCTGCACTCGCTGGACAGTGTGTCTAAGGCGTTCAGTCTGACCGGGTTGTCTCCAAGCACGTCTGAGACGATTGTCTGGTTGAAGGCATATGCGACACTCATCGGTGAAGAGAACGTTATGCCAATCCTGAGCGGTTCATTCGGCATGTTGTTGGGCCCATCTGAACCGCGCTGCACGGTGTCGGGGTTGCAAAGATGGACCTCGCCTTGGACGTCGGGATAACACGACGTCCTGTGGTTGCACGAAAAGCGTTATTCAACGTGGTGGCGCTTCTGTCAGGGTGCTTCCGAACCATAATCCATAGGTAGCCGTCATCCACTGCAGTAGTAGCCCTTGGGCGGCCTGAGCGAGGCATGTCATCGACAGTTCCTGTCTCTCTGTATCTCCTCCATGTCCGAACAACATCGCTTTGGTTCACTCCGAGACGCCTGGACACTTCCCTTGCTGCCGGCCGCGGTGGCCAAGCGGTTCTAGGCGCTTCAGTCCGGAACCGCGCGACTGCTATGGTCGCAGGTTCGAATCCTGCCTCAGGCATGGATATGTGTGATGTCCTTAGGTTAGTTAGGTTTAAGTAGTTCTAAGTTCTAGGGGACTGATGACCTCAGATGTTAAGTCCCATAGTGCTCAGAGCCATTTTTGAACTTCCCTTGCTGAGAGCTCTTCCTGGCACAAAGTAACAACGTGGACGCGATCGAACCGCGGAATTGACCGTCTAGGCATGGTTGAACTACGGACAACACGAGCTGTGTACCTCCTTCGTGGTGGAATGACTGGAAGTGATCGGCTGTCGGACCCCCTCCGTCTAATAGGCGCTGCTCATGCATGGTTGTTTACATCTTTTGGGCGGGTTTGGTGACATTTCTGAACAGTCAAGGGACTGTGTCTGTGGTACAATATCCACAGTCAACGTCTGTCTTCGGGAGTTCTGGGAACCTGGGTGATTCAAAACGTTTTTTGATGTGTGTATATAGGACGGTAGGTTGCTTCAGTCACAGGTGATTTTCCTAAATCTAAATCTCTGTCACATGATTTATTTGCGAGTCGCTCGTTAGTTATGAGTTATTATTTTGGTGTCAGCACCTATGAAAGAAAGACTGTCTTGGACAACAATTTCATTATCTTGGTAGCTTCCTCTAGCTAGAGTGGAATCCAGCAACGAAACATAGTGAGGTGCTGGATGCAGTCTTCGGAGATAGTGTTCCAGTTTAGCAATTGGCCAAGGGACTCTTCGGTAATTAGATCTGAGCAGACAATGTCCTATTAACAATTCCCTGTATCAGTGTCCATGTTCTTATTTTGTCTTTGTGAGCGTTCGTTTTTAATCTTCCTCTGGTATTTTTGCTACAGCGAAAATAATAAATCATATTCACTCGTTGCAGCACTTAAAAGTCAAGAAAGTGTTTTTCACAATATTTTTCCTTCTCTCCTGATTAGGTGGCGCCAGTCGCGCTGAACAGTGCGGACGAGAAGAAGTTATCGAACGGTACCAGCACGTGGGCAGACACCAACGGCAACCATCCATCCAAGCCGGTGCATCACCCGGCCAAGCACGTGCACCACGGGCAGACGCACGTGCACGTACACCTGGACGTCGATGACGTCGACGGGGACGACTCTGTGCTGTCGTCGCTGCGTGGCCTGCTGATCGTCCTGGCGCTCTCTGTCCACGAGCTGTTCGAGGGGCTGGCCGTCGGCCTGCAGGTGAGTGTCCGCCCCTGGTAGCTGAGTGGTCAGCGCGACGGAATGTCATACATAACGGCCCGGGTTCGATTCCCGGCTGGGTCGGAGAGTTTCTCCGCTCAGGGACTGGGTGTTGTGTTGTCCTTATCATCATCATTTCGTCCCCATCGACACGCAAGTCGCCGAAGTGACGTCAACTCGAAAGACTTGCACCAGGCGAACGGTTTGCCCGACGGGAGGCCCTAGCCACACGGCATTTCCATTTCCATTTGCAGGTCAGTGAGCCACTGCAGGCTGCCAGCTCTGAGCTGGCGTGCCACTCAGGTAGCGAAGGTGGACATAAGTTCCCTCCTCTGTTCGTCTCGTCAACTAGAACTGGTTGCACACTTTGTGCACGCTGACTGCACTTCATAGAAAAAGAGGGGAAACCGTGACAAGCATTGGACATTACCATCACGTGCATTTAAGACAGCATCAAGCTGAAGGCGACACAGTTACTTCCTCCCTTGAAACTACCTTTTTCCCGTCCTTCTGTATTCTGTAGCAACTGAATCAGAGTTATCTCTTGTACCGGGTGATCAAAAAGTCAGTATAAATTTGAAAACTGAATAAATCACGGAGTAATGTATATAGAGCGGTACAAATTGGAATGACATGGGGTTTTATTAGAACCAAAAAAATACAAACGTTCAAAAAAATGTCCGACAAATGGCGCTTCATCTGATCACAATAGCAATAATTAGCATAACAAAGTAAGACAAAGCAAAGATGAAATTATTTACAGGAAATGTTCAATATGTCCTCCATCATTCCTCAACAATAGCTGTAGTCGAGGAATAATGTTGTGAACAGCATTGTAAAGCATGTCCGGAGTTATGGTGAGGCATTGGCGTCGGGTATTGTCTTTCAGCGTCCCTAGAGATGGCAGTCGATCACGATACACTTGCGACTTCAGGTAACCCCAAAGCCAATAATCGCACGCACTGAGGTCTGGGGACCTGGGAGGCCAAGCATGACGAAAGTGGCGGCTGAGCACACGATCATCACCAAACGACGCGCGCAAGAGATCTTTCACGCGCTATCTGTCGGACATTTTGTGAACTTTGTTTTTTTTTTTTTTGTTCTAATAAAACCCCATGTCATTCCAAGCATGTGTGTAAATTTTTACCTCTCTATCTACATTATTCCGTGGTTTATTAAGTTTTCAAATTTATACTGACTTTTGATCACCCTGTATGTGAGAGGGCGCACGTCTTTACTCTTGGATGTAGTCAGACATCGGAGTGAAAGTCGTACACAGGATACCTACGGTATCATCATATTGTGAGTCCCTAACGTATGGGACCCTCCGTGTTCGATGTAGTGGAGGCATTCAGCTTTTCGTCCGCCAGTACGTCATGGGAGTGACCTTATCGTGTATACCTTGATTTGGGGTAAACCTTTTCTGCCAGAGGCAACTGCCATGAGCAACAACCTGTTGGTGACACGGATTGCTATGAAATCTTGTAGATGGGTCATATTTGTGGCTGGATGGCAGTAACCAGTGAATGACTCCCCCATGTTGGATACAGATGCGAAGGATATTGGCTATGGATTAGGTTCTTCAAAGGAACAATCACACCTTTCGCCTGAACAGAAAACGTAAATGCTAATGATAGTCAGTTGATTTGTACCCTACCCCTTCCAAATACAACTTAGTCTCGTAACCACAGAGCTGTTTCATCCAGTACAGCAGGTGTAGTTTGTTCGAAGTCTGTAACCGTAATATCTGCAGTTAGGAAACCTGACATCTCTGGCGACATCGCTGAATTGCAGTCTCGCTCCAGTAGTCGATCATGAAGTAAGTAGTTCAGCTCATGAGGGGACAAAAATGTGTTGTGTTGTGAATCACTGGGCGTTCACTGACCCCGGAATTAATTTCTACACAGATGATGATCAAGGGCTGTGGATGTGTGGCCAAAACCCAGAAACAGCAGATTGAATGAGAACTTCTACATAACGTACATGGGTCTCCCAGCAAGAGCAGGCTGCGGACAATGGCGTGGTGGATCTTTTTGAGCACACTGGGACTATGGTCGACGGCGCTAGCTCAACTGTTTTCCCATCTCAAGGCTGACGTGCGGGGGGTTCAGGATTGTTTGGATATGGTACGGGTTCCTGGAACTCTGGTTCTTGGGATTTAGGATTTTGTCATCAGAAATCGGCGATTTATTCGCGTAATGTTAACATGGGTCGTAGATGCAGAATTCTGCAACAGGCGCTTCCTGACTGATGTATGTTCCTTAATCCTGAGCTATCCCACTGGTTAAGATTAGGTACAAATGGTTCTGAACACTATGGGACTTAACATCTGAGGTCATCAGTCCCCTAGCACTTAGAACTACTTAAACCTAACTAACCTATGGACATCACACACATACATGCCCGAGGCAGGATTCGAACCTGCGACCGTAGCAGTAGCGCGGTTCTGAACTGAAGCGCCTAGAACCGCTCGGTCACAGCGGCCGGCGTTAACATTAGGAAATGCCAGTAAGCCACCTGCTGCGATGGTAGTGTAGATGACAACAAATACAGCGCTATTGTTTAATGGTTCATGGTGTTTTTCCTTTTTTATTTAATAGTGAATTCCACCAATTATTGCAAATGCTTAAACTCCATTACAAATCTTGAAGCGAATGTTTAGTAACAGTTGTATACAACTTTCTGTAGTTATATGAAAATACTACTCGCATTAGGTTCCAGGTGCCGGCTGTCGAAATTGTAAACAATAAAACATTAGTAAATTAACGTGAATTTGACCAACAGTGGGAGCGCAGATAATGGCGTACAGTTGATGGCCCCCATATTAGACTCCAGCGCCTTGAGTTGGTTATCTATCGAGGTAGATAAGTCGATGTTCTGGGTGGTCCGTTTGTTGCAAGGGAACATCACGCTAGAGGTCCCTGTAACCACTTTTAGACAGAAGCAGGAATCATACAGCTATCACCTTTCATTCTCTTTGTTTCTATCATTTTGCACCCACCACAACAGTCTAGTCTTCACAGGTGACATGTTTAAACAGTGGTCAGGGAAAAACGACGGTAAATCATCTTCATGTCCTCCTCCATATGTCTTACAACATGAAATCCAGTTCACCCAGTGCTGTTTTTCTGGGGGAACGCTGGGATGCGTACCCCTAAACTTTTTCGTCGACAAAGTAATTTTTTTACGATGTTGAGAACTTGGAAGAGTGCCAAAGATTTATTTCACGGACGTAATTTTTTTATTTCATTTTTTTCGTGTTGGTAATTACAATACGAATGATACCAGTGCAGTTTTTGGTGGGAAAATCGATGTCATTGACTGTTTCAAGAATTTCGAAGCTGCGGCAACCGTTCTCGAGAACTGAATCAGTGGCAACCAGTTCGACAAGCATGTAGTACCCTCGCCCACTAATTGTGGGCGATGGTAGTGCTAAACGGATATAGCCGGTTGGAGTGGCCGAGCGGTTCTAGGCGCTTCAGTCTGGAACCGCGCGACCGCTACGGCGCAGGTTCGACTCCTGCCTCAAGCATGGATGTGTGTGATGTCCTTAGGTTAGTTAGGTTTAAGTAGTTCTAAGTTCTAGGGGACTGATGACCTCAGATGTAAGTCCCATAGTGCTCAGAGCCATTTGAACCATTTAAACGGATATGCGCACGCTCAAATTGCATGCTTCATTTGAGGTGATGTAAACTGAAGTGTTCGAAACCACATTCTCTTGTATGTTTGTTTTTCTCGGTATCGCTTGCTTCATTTGAACAAAGTCAACTGAAGAGTCCGATACCATTTATTTTTAGTTCGACATGTTGATGACGTCATGGCTAAAAGCAGACGGGTGGTATCCCATGTTTCAGTTATAACTAATTTTCGCTGCATTATATCCCATGTCGGAGTACCGTCAAAATTTTTTTAGAAAAAATGCACTGAGTTCACCTATGCTGTAGCACTTTCACTTGTCTGCAGCTGAGATCTCCTCGCGAAGGCGACTATGCGAGTAAGTTAACCAGTCATTATCATCATCCGCAGCAGCTTCACCACTCACACATTCGAGTGCCCTGTTGAAAACAGCCCTCATCGAAACGCCTCCGAGTTTTCCTATCTTGCCGGCCGAAGTGGCCGTGCGGTTAAAGGCGCTGCAGTCTGGAACCGCAAGACCGCTACGGTCGCAGGTTCGAATCCTGCCTCGGGCATGGATGTTTGTGATGTCCTTAGGTTAGTTAGGTTTAACTAGTTCTAAGTTCTAGGGGACTAATGACCTCGGCAGTTGAGTCCCATAGTGCTCAGAGCCATTTGAACCATTTTTCCTATCTTGAAGAGCAGCAGCCTAAATAAAGCAGCTTATCTTGAGATTGTCCACCCATCTCGTTGCTATCCTTTCCCATCCCCCTATATATTCTCGCGGCCGCTTTTCTAAGACACTGTTACTTTTTTTTACTGCGTCTCTCTCTCATCACTATTTGGGCATAGCAGCTCATGCCACTGTTGTTCTTCTAATGAGGCCATCGGTCAACCCGCCCTTTCAGATTAATCCGGCCACCAATCTCCCACTGATTTTAGGTTTCTACTTATTGCGCTTTTTAATCAAATAAATTGGTCACAGCGTCTCTTTTTCATGGCTGCTAGAGCAGTAAGACAAGCTGACTCTCGCTTGCAACACAACTGGCGCCAGTGTTAGTTGCTGCCCGCCAGTGCAGCTGTCCAGCCAGAAGCACGCGTTGTGCAACGGACGCTCCACTCCGGCGGTTAGGGATCAAGTGTCCAGTTGACCACCTGACCACGCAGCTATTTCAGAGCCGTTGCCGGTCCTGCGGAGGTCGCGGCTTTATTTACAACCCGTCTATAATGAACTTGGCGACCTCTTCCTGCAGTTGGGCTTCATTCCCACGGTGCGTGCCCGACGCTTGCTCTTTGTGCTGTGAATGTCGGCAGTAGAAAGTGTGGGTCACTGGGCCACGCTTGGCGTCCGTAAACAAGGGGAGACTTGCTTCTGGCTCCATCCGCCTATATGGGAGCCCTACAGCGTTTGTGGGTCTACTATAGTTCAATTCCTTTATCTTGGCGGTTCGCGCATGCCCGCCCAGACGCGAGAGATTGCTGCGTTGCCAGTTGCATGCGCCAAGCAAACTTACGTTTAGGTGGGAGCGCGCAGTTTATGAAGTAAAGCCACCACGGCCGCATGAACCCTTTCGCTGCTACAGAGACGTGCTCCCTGCATTCCGCCATGTGCGCGATTTTGACTGCTCGCATGTGCAGACACATGGTGTTCCGACTGCTTTGACACACTTACCATTCTATTTCACAAAAATTATTTGGTCCAAAAATTTGATTTTTACACATTTTCTTGACTCATAAATGACTTAATTTTGTTTCGATGTTCAACGCAGTTATTGTGCAGCATTAAATGTAGTAAACTATTACACGAAATTTTGAAGAGTTTGCAGAGGTAAAAAAAGTCCATAGCGTATACTTTCCACATGGTGGATTTTAGTTGCCACTAGAAATTTCAAAAAATTACATTCAAACGAATAAAATTCAGAAAGTAAGACACTTCGATATTGTTTTTAAATAAATAAAATTAAACCCCAAACAAGGTTTGAACTCAGAACCTTTCACTTAGCAGCCAACCACTTTAACCATTAAGCTAACACAGCTCATCGTCCAATACACTTCCTGGAGGATTTTAAAGTATGACGCAAAATATAGATAAACACTGTTGGTATGACGATGAATTACTCACGTTTCGTCGGAAGTACAATAGGAAATAACGATTACCACTGTTCTTTATTGCGAAAAATCGGTTAGTGAGAATGATACAAACACGTTTCCTTGGTATCGCCTGAATTAGGAGGCTTATTGCTTGTTTGGTTTAATTAATTATTAGAATATGAAGCAATTGGTATAAGGAACGTTTTTTCCAAACTTTCTATAAAAGAAATTCTGCTATCAAGACATTGCTTTTGTTCAATTACTTTATTTATGACTGAACGTTTCTAAAACCGAAGACACTCGTCCGTGCTCTGCACTGCAGTCGAGCTTTGGCAACGTCGTTCTCTGTTCATTGGCTGACTGTTTTGTGACGTCAGATGCGCAGAACGAACCTAAACTCGGCCGCCGTCGTAAATGACGCGTACTTTACCATCGCGAACGTACAGAGAAGGCAATTTCTAACCCTACTTCTGCACTTCGCAAGTTGCGTTATGGAGTCTGGAGGAGGGTACTTTGTGTACCAGTCATTCTCTCCCCTCTCCTGTTCCAGTGACGAAGTGTAAGCCGAAAGCGCCTCGTGTCAACTCGAATCTCTCTGATTTTACCTTCTTCGTCTTTTCGTGGGATGTACAGGGTGGTCCATTGATAGTGACCGGGCAAAATATCTCACGAAATAAGCATCAAACGAGAAAACTACAAAGAACGAAACTCGTCTAGCTTGAAGGGGGAAACCAGATGGCGCTATGGTTGGTTGGCTCGCTAGATGGCGCTGCCATAGGTCAAACGGATATCAACTGCGTTTTTTTTATCGATAGGAACCCCCTTTTTTATTACATATTCGTGTAATACGTAAAGAAATATGAATGTTTTAGTTGTACCATTTTCTTCGCTTTGTGACAGATGGCGCTGTGATAGTCACAAACGTATAACTACGTGGTATTACGTAACATTCCGCCAGTGCGGACGGTATTTGCTTCGTGATACATTACCCGTGTGAAAATGGACCGTTTCCCAATTGCGGAAAAGGTCAATATCGTGTTGGTGTATGGCTATTGTGATCAAAATGCCCAACGGGCGTGTTCTATGTATGCTGCTCGGTATCCTGGACGACATCATCCAAGTGTCCGGACCGTTCGCCGGATAGTTACCTTATTTAAGGAAACAGGAAGTGTTCAGCCAAAAGTGAAACGTCTTCTACGACCTGCAACAAATGATGATGCCCAAGTAGGTGTTTTAGCTGCTGTCGCGGCTAATCCGCACATCAGTAGCAGACAAATTGCGCGAGAATCGGGAATCTCAAAAACGTTGGTGTTGAGAATGCTACATCGACATCTATTGCGTCCGTACCATATTTCTGTGCACCAGGAATTGCATGGCGCCGAGTTTGAACGTCGTGTACAGTTCTGGCACTGGGCACAAGAGAAATTACGCGACGATGACAGATTTCTTGCACGCGTTCTATTTAGCGACGAAGCGTCATTCACCAACAGTGGTAACGTAAACCGGTATAATATGCACTACTGGGCAACGGAAAATCCACGATGGCTGCGACAAGTGGAACATCAGCGACCTTGGCGGGTTAATGTACGGTGCGGCATTGTGGGAGGAAGGATAATTGGCCCCCATTTTATCGATGGCAATCTAAATGGTGCAACGTATGCTGATTTCCTACGTAATATTCTACCGATGTTACTACAAGATGTTTCACTGCATGACAGAATGGCGATGTACTTCCAGCATGATGGATGTCCGGCACATAGCTCGCGTGCGGTTGAAGCGGTATTGAATAGCGTATTTCGTGACAGGTGGATTGATCGTTCACCGGATCTGACGTCCCTGGGTTTCTTTGTGTGGGGAAAGTTGAAGGATATTTACTATCGTGATCCACCGACAACGCCTGACAACATGCGTCAGCGCATTGTCAATGCATGTGCGAACATTACGGAACGCGAACTACTAGCTGTTGAGAGGAATGTCGTTACATGTAATGCCAAATGCATTGAGGTTGACGGACATCACTTTCAGCATTTATTGCATTAATGTGGTATTTACAGGTAATCACACTGTAACAGCATGCGTTCTCAGAAATGATAAGTTTACAAAGGTACATGTATCACATTGGAACAACCGAAATAAAATGTTCAAACGCACCTACGTTCTGTATTTTAATTTAAAAAACCTACCTGTTACCAACTGTTCGCCTAAAATTGTGAGCCATATCTTTGTGAGTATTACAGCGCCATCTATCAAAACGCGAAAAAAGTGGTCCAACTAAAACATTCATATTTCTTTACGTACTACACGAATATGTAATAAAAATGGGGTATCCTATTTTTAAAAAAACGCAGTTGATATCCGTTTGATCCATGACAGCGCCATCTAGCGGGCCAACCATAACGCCATCTAGTTTCCACCTTCAAGCTAGACAAGTTTCATTCTTTGTAATTTTTTTATTTGACGCTTATTTCGTGAGATATTTGGCCCGGTCACGATCAGCTGACCACCCTGTACATAGGTGGAAGCAATATAGTGGTCGACTCTTCGTGGAGCATACGCTCTTGGAATTTTAACAGCAAACTACACTGTGGTTTTCCACTTAATATCGCCCCTACTGATACTACTAAATATTTAGTGGATGTGAGCGCTTCCAGTAACTGTTCGGCAATAGGTAATGAATACAGAGATGATAGGTAGCTGGGAGTTATTTTAATGGAACGGCATTTTGCAAGCGGCATTCGGTATCTCTTGCTACCGTGATTTTAGTGATACAAAACTAATTAGCGTTAAAACGACCGGAGTAAACCGCGCTACCTAAATATAAATCTCATGACCGCCAGCACAGTGCATGATCCGCCTCGTTATGCGACGTTTACGTGCCACATCGTGTAAATTGCGCTACGCCAGCAAATTTGGACTTTACATTTAGGACATTCACCGTCGTCCGCCTCTCAATTTGCGAAAAGGTTCTTTGCAAAAACGAATAAGGAATCTGTATTCACTTCTGTATCCTCAGACGTCTGTACAGAGCATAGCGGAGGGCTCTTCTTGCCAGTGTTGCCATTTTTTTTATCATATTCCAAACTTAAAGTCATCTTGCTGGAGCGGAAGTTCCTGTTGCCGTTTCCCGTGTTTATGTAGTAAGTTCGGTTTTCAAAGCCCTTCCTTTTATAAAATACAATGTAATCCCTTCTTTTATGCTTTACTCAAACATATTTCGACACCTACGTGCCATTTTCTTTTTTATTTCTGTAGCATATTTTACAAAATATGTTGGTTCTTTATTTTAGGCCTAAACACGCGCATTTTATTTTGTTGTGATTGCTCACTAGTCTCCGCATGAATTTTAAAAAATGGCATTTTCTTGCTTTCATGCCTTATATGGCTTGACAGCATGTCATCAGCAAAGTAGGCAGAAAAAAAAGTGCCAAAGAGTAATCGCTTTTTATATTGTTTTCCCAAGAGCAACCTAGATTTTCCATCTTACTGTACTTCTTGATATATTGTCTTTGTGCTTGTAAATATACGCACTGTTTTTTTCACCTTTTTCATTTCATTCTCACCTTGTACCGTAAGTTTTCATACAGAAAACGAAATTTAGGGAAACGTGTGGTCACCATACTCTTCGAGAGATATGAGGTTACTGTCGCTACTCAATTGTTCATCGTATTATTTTTATCCAATGTGGCGTTAGTTTTGAATGGCTGGTGGGAGTTTTTATGGTGCGAGAGCTAATGTAAAGATATTTGATGTGAGTGTGTATTGCCTGCCGGTGTGGCCGAGCGGTTCTAGGCGCTCCAGTCTGGAACCCCGCGACCGCTACGGTCGCAGGTTCGAATCCTGCCTCGGGCATGGATGTGTGTGATGTCCATGGGTTAGTTAGGTTTAAGTAGTTCTAAGTTCTGGGGGGCTGATGACCTCAGAAGTTGAGTCCCATAGTGCTCAGAGCCATTTGAGCCATTTGAGTGTGTATTGTGTGCGTGAACGTAGGGAGAGAATGAGAAAGTAAGGTCGAAAAGCACCTGTTTTTAGGCAATATAGGACTTTTAAATATTAATTATATTTAAAAGTCCTATCTTGCCTAAATAATATTAATTATATTTAAAGGTATTATCTTGCCTAAAAACATGTGTCTTTGTATAATTGATTAAGTTTGGGAGGCAGTGTTTTGTTGTATGATATCGTGTAAACTCCGTCCGAATACTCCTTGAAAGCTCGACGGGGCCGGCCGTCCGCCGTGTCATCCTCAGCTCATAAGAGTCACTGGATGCGGATATGGAGGGGCATGTGATCAATTCACCGCTCTCCCGACCGTTGTCAGTTTACGAGACCGAATGGTATTCAGTATTCGTTGAAAATTTTGTTTCCTTGTATTATTACTTTTTTGTTTGTGAAAGTCATCGCGTGTTTTCATTAGAGTCTAAGGCTTTCTTTGAAGACCTCCAGATCAGTTTCAGTGGTATTTGGGTGGTGGTTTCCCTCTACGAGATGATCTGCAGAGGTAGAGCTTATAATGACACCTTTAAGGCCCCGAGACGTTCTTTCCGCACTGTTTCCCGTTCATTCGATGAACAGGTGACCACAATTGGGCAGGGGGGGGGGGTGTCGACGATGGAAGTGTTTACCGTCCGCAACTCACCATACAACGGGTTGCCGATTATAGACGTACACATAGCCTGGGGAGCAATGCGTAGTGGTGGCGCACGTCACAAGGTGAGTAGGCACGACTTCCGATGCAGTTCCGCGCTGCAGGTGAGGGGGACCTCGCCATGGCGGCAGTGAGTGACGTCACCGCGGAAGTACAAGGCCGGGCCGCGTGGCGGCGCGGCTGGTCTCGCGCGATCCGCGACCTTGCCGCACCTGTTGCTCATTTCCCTCTCATTTGCATCTGTGTGCATGTTGACGCCGAAGGCTCCCCGCACTGCACGAGACGGACTGCAGGCGACCGAGGTGCAGGAGACACACACACACAAAAAAAGAAAAGACGCAACGTGTGAGCGGCACACTTGACGCCGATGAAGTAACAGCTCACCTCGCTACTGTGTAATTCTTATCTGTCCATCTTGGCAGCTCCTCCGTATTCTGTGAGAGCACCCGTCGTTGGCTCAGTGTGTTGTGAGCAAAATACCTAATAACCTTTCTTCCCCCCCCTCCCCCCCCCCCTCCTCTAGCCAACTCCCTCCGACACAGAATGGTAATCTTCCATTGCTTGTGCATGCGAGCAAATAATGCATAAGCGATGAGCGAGAAACTGCGTTGTTGTATTTGTGTGGTTTAAGAATGCACTGACCATTGCAAAAATAGATACGTGGAAGACGCTTTGCATCTGTTGGACAGTTTAAACGCCAAATTAAGTCTTTAACCTGAAAGTTGCTTTGAACACCAAAAGTACGTCACTATTTAGTTGTGATCCTTGTGGAGGCAGTATGCCGTTACCTTCCTCCGTCCTAGGTGAAATGTGGCCATCAAACCATAACGCAGCTTGACATTTTTCACATATGCAAATCTTTGGTGGAGGTAAAAGAAGTTATAAGTGAGCAACAAAGTATTTTAGGAGCGACTGATGACTGAACTGCAAATGTGTAGTTTTACACTTATCTACTGAGCCATTTGTAGTTTGACATCCGTATACTTGGCTACCATACCATTTTCAGTTCGATATTTATGGACTTAGCTACCGAGCCGTTTGTAATTCGACAGTTACCAGTTTACCAGCCGACAACACACACGGCAGGTATGCCACTCAAATACGCTCCAGATGATGGTCCACTCCGTCGTTTTTCGCGTGATGCTTCCATATGCAAGGCGTGGGCGCCTGGCATGACTGTGGCTTCCTGCTCCGGCGGGAGGACCCTCTAATGTGTGGTGCTTGTGGCGTCCGGGTCACTGTGCGCCACGTTTTATTGGATTGCGTTTTATTTTCTGACCAGCGGGCCGCGGCTGACTTGCCAGCGGACCCGCCATCTCTTTTAGGCAACACTCGGACGAATGTGGTTAAAGTTTTAAAGCTCAGTGCCATGTCAAATGTTTTTACAAAGATTTTATGGAAAGAATCTTAATTTGCTCACTGTGTGACAAGCTCGCCCGTATTTTATGTAAGTGGCCAGCCAATGACAATTTACTGTGGCATTCATGTTGCCACGTTTTCCCTTTCCTTACGTTCTACTTTCTTATGTCGCATTTTCCTTCTTTTCCTGCTTTCTTTGCGTGTGTGTTTCAGTTTTATTAGGTCTGTCCACATTCGTTCCCTTTAATGTATGTCAGGGCGCTGATGACCTCGACGTTGAGCGCCCATAAGCCCCAAGACACATACACTCGGAATAGAAACCCAGCTGCTTGCGATTCGATCCACTGGAAAGTATGGAGGATTCCTCGTGGCACGTTACACGGTTTTCACCTCGATCAGACCAGTCAGTATGTGAAACGCAACTTACCCAAATGGTCGGAGTTTAACGATTACACTGTAAGTCGGTCAGTCGTGAGACTGCGCGTTTTCACAAATCGGGAGAATTCAAGGACTCCTGTTTTTACATCTTTTTCAGTCACAGTACATGTGCGTGGTGGAATACACGTAATATCTCAATATCATTTTACTTCCTTCCGCCAGCCGCTGTGGCCGAGCGGTTCTAGGCGCTACGGTCGCAGGTTCGAATCCTGCCTGGGGCACGGATATGTGTGTCCTTAGATTAGTTAGGTTTAAGTAGTTCTAAGTTCTAGGGGACTGATCACCTCAGATGTTAAGTCCCATTGTGCTCAGAGCCACTTGAACCATTTTACCTCCTTCCTAATGTGTTCAAGGATGCCGTGTAACAAGACAAACTTTCGATTCGCTTCATCATCAGCAAGAAGTTCTCTAGTTGTATAGCGTCAGAATTATTCCACAACGTATATGTGTCAGGAAGGACTGTTTCGTGTGGGAAAGTGCACTTTCTGAGTGTTAGGAGGAAACGTTTGACTGGCGCTCAGCATGTTTGCTTACATATCTTGAATCTACATGTCCTAAAGAATCATACTAAATATTTGCAACTAAAAACTGTACAGTATAATGAATAGGACCTAAACGCATTTTTCCGAAGCCATATCCAATGGTTACTTTCTCCACCCTAACGGGGTAAAGAAACAACATTTGCACGCCAAAATTTTTTTAAACATTTATATTGGAAAAAAGGAAGATGGTTGGGGAACGATTATGTCTGATCAGCGTGGAGATTCACCAGGAATGAAACGTGCTTCGAATTCCGGTTGGATTTTTGGGGTGTTTAAGGACACGCAATCCGCCGAAATGGCGTCCAATCCAGACTTGCACCCAATCCTCGAGTCTCCCGCAATTATTACTGCTTTGAGTAGAACACGGCTGTAACCACACAACTATGTATAGACCATCTAACGCACAGATTAATGTGTATCGAGAGTTCTTTGACACAGAAAGATACGAAAACACTCTGCTGGCGCTGTTAACAGTGCTTTCATCCGCAGCCAAACGTTTTTTGTTCCTCCCTGTAAATAAGTATCCTCATATGTGAGGAAGCATACATTTCTCGACCCATGTTTACTGGGCTTCTTATTCTTGTTTGGATTAGTACTGCCACCTCTGAAAATATTCAACACCTTGTGGATGTGCACTACTGGTCATTAAAATTGCTACACCAAGAAGAAGTACAGATGATAAACGTGTATTCATTGGACAGATATATTATACTAGAACTGACATGTGATTACATTTTCATGCAATTTGCGTGCATAGATCCAGAGAAATCAGTACCCAGAACAACCACCTTTGGCCATAATAAAGGCCTTGATACGCCTGGGCATTGAGTCAAACAGAGCTTGGATGGCGTGCACAGGTACAGCTGCCCATGCAGCTTCAACACGATACCACAGTTCATCAACAGTAGTGACTGGCGTATTGTGACGAGCCAGTTGCTCGGCCACCATTGACCAGATGGTTTCAGTTGGTGTGAGATCTGGAGAATGTGCTGACCAGGGCAGCAGTCAAACATTTTCTGTATCCAGAAAGACCCGTACAGGACCTGCAACATGTGGTCGTGCATTATCCTGCTGAAATGTAGGGTTTCGCTGGGATCGAATGAACGGTAGAGCCACGGGTCGTAACACATCTGAAATGTAACATCCACTGTTCAAATTGTCGTCAATGCGAACAAGAGGTGACCGAGACGTGTAACCAATGGCACCCCATACCATCACGCCTGGTGATACGCCAGTATGGCGATGACGAATACACGCTTCCAATGTGCGTTCTGCGCGATGTCGCAAAACACGGATGCGACCATGATGACGCTGTAAACAGAACCTGGATTCATCCGAAAAAATGACGTTTTGCCATTCGTGCACCCAGGTTCGTCGTTGAGTACACCATCGCAAGCACTCCTGTCTGTGATGCAGCGTCAAGGGTAACCGCAGCCATAGTCTCCGAGCTGATAGTCCGTGCTGCTGCAAACGTCGTCGAAATGTTCGTGCAGATGGTTGTTGTCTTGCAAACGTCCCCATCTGTTGACTCAGGGATCGAGACGTGGCTGCACGATCCGTTACAGCCATGCGGATGAGATGCCTGTCATCTCGACTGCTAGTGATACGAGGCCTTTGGGATCCAGCACGGCGTTCCGTATTACCCTCCTGAACCCACCGATTCCATATTCTGCTAACAGTCATTGGATCTCGACCAACGCGAACAGCAATGTCGCGACACGATAAACCGGATTCGCGATAGGCTACAATCCGACCCATTGTCAAAGTCGAAAACGTGATGGTACCCATTTCTCCTCCTTACACGAGGCATCACAACAACGTTTCACCAGACAACGCCGGTCAACTGCTGTTTGTGTATGAGATATCCGTTGGAAACTTCCCTCATGTCAGCACGTTGTAGGTGTCGCCACCATCGCCAACCTTGTGTGAATGCTCCCAAAAGCTAATCATTTGCATATCACAGCATCTTCTTCCTGTCGGTTAAATCTCGCGTGTGTAGCACGTCATCTTCGTGTGTAGCAATTTTAATGGCCAGTAGTGTAGTTGTAGAATACAGAATGGACAAGTTGCAGCTTAGATTGAATCCCACCGTTTTTGTGGTGCGCTAATGATGTCTGTTGTGTTGCTTTAAACGAGGGAATGATGGTAGGGAGTATGCTTAGTGTGTCAACCAGCCTTACTAGGACTTAGGGCGGCTATAGGCCCGCCTTGGCGCCATAGCTAGGCCGTCGTTCATTTGTTATGCTTCGTGTGTTGCGAGCTTTGGAAGGTGTTCGCCTGTGCCCCGTGGTGTGCCCCACACTAATCGGCGTGCCGGCGTTTTGCAGGAGACCGCGAACCTGGTGTACTACATGATGGGGGCGGTGGCGGCGCACAAGCTGGTGCTGGCCTTCTGCGTGGGCGTGCAGCTGATCGCGGCGGGCACGCGGCCGCGCTACATCGTCTGCTACGTGCTCACGTTCGCGCTCGTCTCGCCCATCGGCATCGGCGTCGGGCTCGCTCTGGGGGTGAGTAACAGCTGGCGCTTGCCGCACGCTGTCGCCTGGGCACCGAACATCTCGGTTTGCCCCATCTCAAGGCACCAGAATACGGTCTACTGCAAGACGGAAGCATTGTAGCTGAAATAACGTCCAGCACATACTGATTTATTACTGCCCAGATTGCTTTGCTCTTGATTCTAACGGATAAGTACGTTCAGGAGCTCCAATGGCCAAATACTTCCACGTGTCTGGTCAGTTAGATGATTTCATTGTTGTGCAGAATATTCTGAGTCGTTGCCACTGGTCTGACGCTGACACTGACACTGTACTGACGGGCCTTATCCTTGGCCCGAGGATGGTGGAGTTCTAGCTTGTTACAGCCTTGCCTCCTGTTCCTTGCGGGGTATTTGATAGTGTTTCCTCTCTTGATGATCTGTACTGGCGCGTTTTGTAGATGACTCCTGGCTGCCGGCATGCGAACACGGTAGACTGGTCGTGCCATTATTTGAGATCTGATAAAAATATAGGGCCCATACTTTTACAGCAGATAGTGTTGATCAAAAGTTAAAAAAAAAAAACAACCTGCTAAGACATGAAGAGTGATGGAAATATCATATGTTCTAAGTGCCATTCTTTTCACAAACACCATTTTCAGTGCCGTTGTTTTCTTGGTTGCATGTCCCTAGACTTCTTCCAAGTGGCAAAACATGGCCATTGTCGGGTGTTCATTGGTCGTCATGCCAGCCACTGCTTCGCTCATGAGTTCCAAATACCATGCATCAAGGTCTTCTCTACTTAGTTGGTTCACAGTTTGTGTGGTACACAGAGTGCATGTGAGGTAATATTTGTTTCAAAAAAACATCTTTATAATGGAAAAGGATAATTTGCATTTCAAAAACAGTGAAACTATGTGTAGAAGTCAAGTACCAAAACAACTTGTGTCTAGAAAATTTTGTGCAAAAGCCATTTCTCCCTCAACAATACAGGGAGTTCAACATCTGATCCTCTGTTGACTACACTTTTACCACTTACAACAATACTGCTGTATTTCTGTACTGCACTCATGTTACCACAAATAAAACCTTGTGCCTCGATGTTAATGGCACTTAGAACCAGTCAATTCCATGGTATGCACCTAGAACATTCTTAATAAATTATTTATTTTCTGATTTGACTCATTATTTATTTCAGTGATGAGGTTAGCAGCATAATTCTGTGATGTGTTTTGGTTCTCCGTACAAATGTAACATTTGGCACTTAAAATATTTGACACTTCCACTCACCATATAGCAGAAATGCTGAGTCGCAGGTAGGCACAACTAGAAACTGTAAAACAACTAAACTTTTGGCCAAAAAAGTCTTCCTCAGAATTAGTCAACATACACACTTATACAGGCTTGAGTCTGGCCTCAACAGCTAGAGACTGCTGCCACATGTGTGAGTTGCATTTGCATTTGTGTGTGTGTGTGTGTGTGTGTGTGTGTGTTTGTTGTTTAATTCCGATGAAGGCCTTTTTGGCCGAAAGTTGACTTGTTTGACAATCTTTTTGTTGTGCCGTCTGTGACTCAGCATCTCCACTATACTTTTCATAATATTCTCATTCTCCCATCCTGGATTTGCCATTCTTTGACGTTTTCACTCCTCATATGCCTGTAAAAACAAAAACGTTTTGAATTATTTTCCACTTGGTATTTCACCAGTCATCTGCCTCTGTTTATTTTTTTCCTTTTATACCTTTACAAAATTTTATGTCAGATATAAAACACACAATTACTTTAGTGTAACAGAAAACAATTTTACTTTATCACTACTTATGTATTTTGTTAACACATTCTCACATCAGTTTTCAGTATGGAAATTGAGAGAGTGCGTATTCTACTCACCTTGTTTGTCTCCTTTTGGAAGGTAGTCTATAAACACACTTCCTTTGCAGCATCTGTTTATTCTTTGTGCCATCTCTTATTGACTGGAATCGGCCTTTTTTTCTTTTGTGCGCAATTATTTTAAAATTTGATAACTTGATGTGACACTACTGGATTTTGTTCCAGGTTCTGGTCCTTGTCTAGCACACACATTTTATCTGTCACAGAACTGCAAAACAGTGCACATTTCTGTGTATAATGAAATATTCGCTTTAGGAACAACCCCTATGCGATAGCTAAACCTCCTTTCTGCAGTATCCTTTCTCCCAGAGGTATGCAGGAAAGATTTTGTAGATTGGAAAGCAGAAGACAGGCACTACACCAGAGCTGAAGCTGTGAAGGCTGAACATGTGTCATGTTAGAGTTGCTCATTTGGTAGGACGAATGGCTGCAAATCTGGTACACAATTTTAATCTGCCACAATATTTCGTGTAGTCTGTGGCTGCTACATGTTCTTACTCATATCTCATCCCATTACTCAAAAAATCACCATATGTGTTAGCTTCACCCTCTATCATTAATTAGTAACACCATGAGTAATGTGAGCCATAAATTTATTGTTTTTGTTAAGTCTTTCAGCGAGTTCAAATAATTTTGACTGTTAGTGTGGAACTACTTTTCCAACAGTATGTACTGAATGATAAACCATGCTTACTCTCTTCCAGAAATGTCAATAGCCTTTCTTTCAGAAAGTTTCAATGTTGCGGTATATCACACTGTGCAACCTGTTTTACTGAGTTCTCAACTGAACTTTCCTGCTGGTTACCATATCATTTGATATTCACCTTCACTCCATTCTCTTTTTCTCTCCACTGTGCTTGCTCCACTAACAGGTAATAATATGTTTTGAGATGTCAAGTATAATTCTCTCTCAGATTTATGGCAATAGCTGTCAGAGAGATTACAACTTCTGTTAACAGTAGCCTCAATAGCTGTCATTCCTTTAGTTGTGTTTTGATACTGTAACAGATAACATGACTAGTAAGTCTATATTTTTCACATAACTCTGTTATCAGTCATTTGCTGGATCACATGAAGTCTGAATGAACTTATAATCTTACTTTCATAATACTGTAATTCATTGTAGATGTTAGCAGGTGGACCTTCACATTTACAAAAATAAAAAAGCAATAGTATTGTCATTCAGGCTTGGAATTAAAATAAGGAATGGATACAAAAACCAAGTTTTTGCTGAGACAGGTTGCAAGCTAGAATTTTTTCTCAAATTCTTTCTTGCAAAATGGCTTAGTGAGATACAGGATTAATCAATTGAATCACAGGTGTGCCCATGTCGATAAGGTACTGCCCCTATTGCTTCAGTTCAGAACATCATCAGGAGAGAAGATCCATCTGAGGTAGTGTGTAACCGTGATGCATTCAGATCTGTACATGTTGTTGGCAGTCAGTCAGTGGATGGGCGGGGCTAAAGATATCAGCAAACGAGATGACTGCCATGTCCTGTGGACCAGACATGTAGTGTTCTTGGTCTCTGCAACATTCAAAGAACTAGTGTTCTCTCACAGAATCAGCAAGAGTTCAACACGTAAGCCATTAATGTGAAAACAAGAGGCATAATTATTGGAGGAGGGAGAGGAAAGACAATTAAAGATGCACATGATTAATCAGTGTTGCCTGTATGAGGGAAGGAACTAGAGTTTGTGGTGGACAGGATTGTAAAAGAGTATGGAATGCGAATAAATATGGGAAAGGCCAAAATGATGACAGTCAGCAAATGTGAAGGCTGTGTCAAAATATCATTGGAAGGGAAGACTTTGAAATAAGTAAAATCTTTTGGTACTTTGGAAGTTTAGTGTCAGAAAATGAAACTTATCACAAGGTGCAAAGTTTTGTAGTGTGTACAAATCATTGATGAAGTCAAAGTGGAGACAAGTTACATAGAATTGGTCATCTTATTTGTTACACTGCCCAATCTCAAGACAAAAGCTGTCTCACTTACAGATCTTGTGTCACCTGATCATGGAAGTGCTAGAGTTTTTACCTTACAGCTGGTGACCCAGCCAGAAATGTGTTATATGTAATAAGGGACAATGGGAAGGCCAACAACTCAGACAAGCATTAAATCAGTTGAATATTCATGCGAGGTAGCTTGCTACAGCATGGGGTGATACTAATCTAAAATTCGGGTTTACTCATTGGATAGCGAATCATCCGTAGGGAATAAAAGTGACAAAGGACATAGAATCAAACAAAAAATAATTGTTTGCCCATTACCTAGACATTCCTAACTGGTGGAATGTGAACAATCTCCTTAAGAAATGTATGCAAGGTGTTGTCGTTGACCATGAGAGACAAGAGATTTGAAGACAACGGGCAGTAAACACAGCAACTTTTAGCCCATTTGCATCTGTGAATGATGTGCAAGCAGTTTGCAGAGTGCACATCATTGCAGCAGGCGAAGGAACCTTGTTCGTACTCTTGGGGCACGAGCAGAATTCTACAGATGTGATTTTACACTAGACTGAATCCAAAATAATGGAAACCAGTTAATGTTAATCAAAGACGGCGGCTACTGAACAACATTGGCATGAATCTGCCGCTCACTGGGCTCTGTTTGAAGTCTGCATAAGACTGAGGTCGCAGAACAGTTCTCTGTAGTTTTATTGTCTCAGAGTTAACACAGTAGAGTGCCTGCCTACTCTGGACAAAAACAGTTCCTATAGCCATCCTTTCCGCGGGGGTGGGAACTGAGGGGAAAAAAGTAATGCAATGGCTGTGCCTTTTATCAGTTTACCCCATCTTGTGCCTTTCTGAAAAGAGCTTTGGATGATATTAACACTCTAACTACCAATTTTATTTCAAAACATTAACGTATGGTTAGTTTAATTAATGTCTTGGAAGTAACAACATGAGAAGAACGTTTCCCCCTGAATCGTTTTCCAAGGGGGTTGGAAGGAGGGGCGGGGTGCAAGACGAAAGTACCCCCAGGGTTTCAGAGAATGGCTGCACAAAAACTACAAGATATACTGAGAAAAGACACACATCAGTGGACAGTGTATCTCTACAAGTCTGAAATTCACACCCCAAGTGCTCAATATGGGCTTCGTTTGTACTGTCGCAAGTGTCAGTGTCTGGGAAGGCGCGAAGACCGGCCGCTCTGCGAATCTGTTAATTAGGTTGCCTATATGCAAGTGCGAACTAATTCGGTATGACAATACGGAGACAAAGACAGACAATGAAACTTGAGGACAGCACAACCTACAGGTGCAGTCTGTAATTGTAAGAATTTTGCTAACCATTAGTAGGCCTCCCTTTACCAATGGGACATTGATACGTAACAATAACATGCAGCAGTTCTCCGATAACCTATCGTGGGACACATGCGCCCATGGCAGTCAAAGCCTGAAAACTGTTTCATCCTGGCCATCTGAAGGTCCTGCATCTAAGGCAATACATCGGTTGGTTCCGAAGGTCGAAAAAAAATGATATTACACTGTCATTTGCTTTTACGGTTTCCGACTAGTTAAAAATCCACGTAATCGGCCAGTGATTATTATAATTGGATTTGTAATTTTGCTCCCTTTATGAGTCCATGGTAGGTAATGTTAATATTCAGTTACTTAGGTGTTCGTCTTTTGTAAGGGACTAGACGACGCAGCTTAGGCCTCCGCGTGTAGATGATGCAATGCGGAAGAGTCTGAGGTTTATACACTCCTGGAAATTGAAATAAGAACACCGTGAATTCATTGTCCCAGGAAGGGGAAACTTTATTGACACATTCCTGGGGTCAGATACATCATATGATCACACTGACAGAACCACAGGCACATAGACACAGGCAACAGAGCATGCACAATGTCGGCACTAGTACAGTGTATATCCACCTTTCGCAGCAATGCAGGCTGCTATTCTCCCATGGAGACGATCGTAGAGATGCTGGATGTAGTCCTGTGGAACGGCTTGCCATGCCATTTCCACCTGGCGCCTCAGTTGGACCAGCGTTCGTGCTGGACGTGCAGACCGCGTGAGACGACGCTTCATCCAGTCCCAAACATGCTCAATGGGGGACAGATCCGGAGATCTTGCTGGCCAGGGTAGTTGACTTACACCTTCTAGAGCACGTTGGGTGGCACGGGATACATGCGGACGTGCATTGTCCTGTTGGAACAGCAAGTTCCCTTGCCGGTCTAGGAATGGTAGAACGATGGGTTCGATGACGGTTTGGATGTACCGTGCACTATTCAGTGTCCTCTCGACGATCACCAGTGGTGTACGGCCAGTGTAGGAGATCGCTCCCCACACCATGATGCCGGGTGTTGGCCCTGTGTGCCTCGGTCGTATGCAGTCCTGATTGTGGCGCTCACCTGCACGGCGCCAAACACGCATACGACCATCATTGGCACCAAGGCAGAAGCGACTCTCATCGCTGAAGACGACACGTCTCCATTCGTCGCGACACCACTGGAGGCGGGCTGCACGATGTTGGGGCGTGAGCGGAAGACGGCCTAACGGTGTGCGGGACCGTAGCCCAGCTTCATGGAGACGGTTGCGAATGGTCCTCGCCGATACCCCAGGAGCAACAGTGTCCCTAATTTGCTGGGAAGTGGCGGTGCGGTCCCCTACGGCACTGCGTAGGATCCTACGGTCTTGGCGTGCATCCGTGCGTCGCTGCGGTCCGGTCCCAGGTCGACGGGCACGTGCACCTTCCGCCGACCACTGGCGACAACATCGATGTACTGTGGAGACCTCACGCCCCACGTGTTGAGCAATTCGGCGGTACGTCCACCCGGCCTCCCGCATGCCCACTATACGCCCTCGCTCAAAGTCCGTCAACTGCACATACGGTTCACGTCCACGCTGTCGCGGCATGCTACCAGTGTTAAAGACTGCGATGGAGCTCCGTATGCCACGGCAAACTGGCTCACACTGACGGCGGCGGTGCACAAATGCTGCGCAGCTAGCGCCATTCGACGGCCAACGCCGCGGTTCCTGGTGTGTCCGCTGCGCCGTGCGTGTGATCATTGCTTGTACAGCCCTCTCGCAGTGTCCGGAGCAAGTATGGTGGGTCTGACACACCAGTGTCAATGTGTTCTTTTTTCCATTTCCAGGAGTGTAGTTCGTTGTCAGTAAAAAGAGAATTGTAATGAAATTAACAGATTCGCTAAGCGTTCTGTCTGATGTTTAGTATTGTATGGCAGCGAGCCATGGATATTTAAACAGAAAGAGGAAAAATACTTGGACAGTTTTGAAATGAGGTTGTGGGGGAAAAGTTGAAATCAAAGTGGACTTACAGAATGACTTCTAGGAATAAGAGAGGAAAGACAACTAGTGGCAATGATGAGGATGAAGAAAACTTCTCGTCTCAGACGTGTATGGCAAAGAATTTGCTTGCAGCGGAATGTCATCGAGGGAACGATTACAAGAAACAGGAGACGAAGATGACTTCAACGTTGGACGAAATTGGCAGCAGAGTAAGGAAGAATACCAGGACAGTGGCAAGTGGAGGGGGTCCACTGATAGATCTACATCTACGTGATTACTCTACACAATAAAGTGCTGGCAGAGGAGTCAATGAACCACCTTCATGCTGTCTCTCTACCGTTCCACTCTCGAATGGCACGCGGGAAAAACGAGTGCTTACATTTTTCCGTGCGAGGCCTGATTTCTCTTATTTTATCGTGATGATCATTTCTCCCTATGTAGGTGGGTGCCAACAGAATGTTTTCGCAATCGGAGGAGAAAACTGGTGACTGAAATTTCATGAGAAGATCCCGTCGCAACGAAAAACGTCTTTGTTTTAATGACTGCCACTCCAATTCACTTATCATGTTTGTGACACTATCTCCCCTATTCCGCGATAATACAAAACGAGCTGCCCTTCTTTATACTTTTTCGATGTCATCCATCAGTCCCACCAAATGCGGATCCCACACCGCACAGCAGTACTCCAGAATAGGGTGGACAAGCGTGGTGTAAGCAGTCTCTTGAGTAGACCTGTTGCACCTTCTAAGTGTTCTGCCAATGAATCGCAGTCTTTGGTTTGCTCTGCCCACAGTATTATCTATGTGATCGTTCCAATTTAGCGTATTTGTAATTGTAATCCCTAAGTATTTAGTCGAATTTACAGCCCTCAGATTTGTGTGACTTATCGCGTTATCGAAATTTAGCTGATTTCTTTTTGTACTCATGTGAATAAACTTCGCACTTTTTTGTATTCAGGGTTGTAAGATACGTACACCGAAAAAGAAGATGTGCTGCACCAGTTAACACGCATTGTTTCAAGCAGATGCTAAGCTTTTTGCCTAATAATAGCTGATTTCCGACTCTGCTGAACCTGCTGCCCATAGTTACGTGGTACAGTGTATTGTTTGTTCACCGACATATGCTACTGGCACTCTTTAGATTCGTTAACCTTCAGACGTCGAGTGTGCAGAAGAGCAGAGCGTTGCGGACAAGTAACGCTGGCGGTTCGTGCAACAGGCCGCAGTTCCCTGTTTTTAAGATTGAGTTGTTGGCGCCGACGCCGTGGTGCTCCCGCCTATTGTTCCTCGGAGCGGACAGCGGCTGCCGCGGTGACAGGGCGTTCCCAGTACACGCCAGGCCGGGAACTCGTGGTCGCCTTTCTCCCGTTCCGGCGTCCGCCGGCTGCAGCTGCGCTGACTCGGCAACCCTGAGACTACCGTTGTGTTTACAAAGGAGCCAGCTGGCTGTTGAGCAAAGTGGTGCAAGCCGCGGCTACTTAGCACCCGTACTAGGACGCCCTGCCCGTGCCCACGATCCGCCAACTCAAATAGCAGGCACTGTACTATTAAAGCCACTTTCACGCGAGCTACTGTAGACTGCTTGTGGCAAGGTCGTCTACCGCAGCGTCCCTGGCGTTTCATTTCTGTGCCGAGTCTCGCACGATACGAGTTTACATACCAGCGACAAAACTGCGTATGTTGTTAGACCTTTCTGCTGCATCTTCGTTGATCCATTACGGAACGTGGGACGACGGCTAGCATCAACTTCTTGATGCATTAATTTACCAACAGCCGTATGATTTACAGAAGTTTATTTTATTTTATTAACTTCTATGTGCTACCAGTTTCGGCATTACGTTGTTGCCATCTTCAGACCCCACTCGTCATAGTCGTAAAATCGCTATACACGGAGGGAGCCATATAACTGGCTCCGTGAATCAATCGTCCAGCAACAGCTCTTGGTGGCCAGGCGACACAGTCTCTAGAGCAAACAAGCTAACGAACGGAAGGATTGAAAGGCGACTTCTGTATCTAACATAGCGAGGAAAAGGCACCGACTGACAGTGAAGTCATTTAACAAGTTGATGCACTAAAACTTCCGGGCAGATTAAAACTGCGTGCCAGACCGGGACAGACCATGGCATACTCCGCTGCAGAGAGAAAGGTTCATCCTCGAACGAATCCCCTAGGCTGTGGATAAGCCAGTTCTCGGCTACATATTTTTTTCCAAGCGTGCTAGTCCCGAAGGAAATGCCGGAGAACTTTCGTGCAGTTTGTGAAGTAGCTGAGGGTAGCAGATACTGGCTGAATTCTACGTGTGAGAGTGGGTCGTCATTCCTGTCTAGATAGTTCAGTCGGTAGAGCATTTGCCCCGCGAAAGGCAAAAGTAGCGGGTTCGTTTCCCGGTATGGTACACAGTTTTAATCTGCTACGATGTTTCAGATCAGCGCACACTCCGCTGCGTATATATATATTAGACGGAAAGCCTAGACTTTTTCACTTAGCGCACTGAAACGTCGACATTTAATGCGAAAGCCATTGTGAAAAAGTGAGGGTTATTCGCGAACAGTAAAAAGATTCAGGCTAGTAAGTATTAGGAGAGACAACTATATCAGGTAACAGACTAAACTGGAAGACGTACTTATTCCCGCAGTGAAAACGAAGTGTGGGTGACGGAGGCATGCAGCCAGGTGGATGGACGGTTGATGAACGAAGACAGTTCTGTGTGTATTGTAAAACATAAGATAATAAAAGAAAACGCAACACGGAGACGACGGCGTAATGGAAGAGGGCAGATGATACTATGGAACTTGCATGATACTCGCGGATGCGTAAAGCTGCTGAACGTAAAGCATGTCGAAATCCAGTTTTTTATCCATATCAAATGGCTAACGACGATGCCTACTTAATGTATGTACACTTTCATGCTTTGATACCTCTATTCTTCGGGAAAGGTCCTCAACTTTAGAGGCTGTGCCTTGTCAGTGCTACCATCCTTCTCTATTTTATGCTGCTCTCTTAATTTCTTGGTCGTTTTCACTTGTTGTTGCCTACGATATTATTTTATGCGTACAATTCCTTGCGTTATGACGCAAAGTTTTTCCTTCGGACATATTCGTTACATTTCTTTTATGATTGACTAAAAAACAAAAGGTTTTGCGTTCCACTTCGGTATTGGTCAAGATGCTCCTTTTCTGCCACATTCCTCCACTGGATTTATTAACTGTTGAGCTGGTCTCCGTTCTTTAAAAGAAACCTAAAATAAAACTGGGGCAAGGGCTTCTGCGGAGGCAGGGCCCGTTCTGAACTTGAGGCGCGGTCTTTATCAGCGGCGTTACGGCCACAAGATACTTACCTCTGTCGCCATAAATATAAATTCACAATGTGGGGAGATACTGTATCTAAATGTAACACTTGAGGTGGGCAGTAGAGAGCTGCAAACCACAGCGACTGCACAGAAATCTGGACATTTAACTGGCGGATTTTGGCGCTATCTTGAAAGATATAAGAGCTGATTCTGTCGTGATAACACCATTGTCAGAAGTTCGAATTCTATCGTCGTCTTCTCTCGCATAAGAGACTTTAAAATGTGACAGTGCAGAAGAATATTGCGTAACTAGTTTATGACCCTGTGCTGCCCGGTTACTTCGCGTCGAAGGGCTCTGTGGATTTTACCTCGTTAGTCATATCTTACTAGTATATTCCACCGAGCGGGTTCTGAACCATTAATGGCTGACATGGCATCCTATCGGGAAAAAATGGCCACGCTACTCGTTGGGAAAAGTGGCCGAGTCAGGCATTTTTTGCAAAAGTTTATTTTCAATCTCTTTACCCCTTTGAGAGTTTGTTACTTAAATGCATCACACATAATACTACAGACCGATTTCTAAATCCTATTACATTCAAAACTACCACCCATCGTTGCACCCCTTTGTGACGATTTTTAGTTAAAATGTGTTTGGAAGAAACCATATGCAAAGTTAAGACACCTGCAGGAGAGACTGAAAATTTTAAGGTGTACACTGGACTGAGACAAGGAGATGCCATCTCACCTATTCTATTTAATATTATCTTAGAGAAGATTGATAGAGAATTCACCAAAACTAATCCACAAGAGATCCAACTGCAGGGACAGAACATTACTAGACTTGCTTATGCAGATGATGTAGCCTTAATAAGCACTTCAAAAGCTGAATTAATCAGGATGATGCAAAATTATTACAAAATAGCTGAGAAAGCTGGACTTCATGTGAATGAAGAAAAGACAGAATATCTAGTCATAAGTAAAAAACTCCAAAAGAATACACCACTGACCGTAAATGGTCTCACTTTCAAGGCAGTTGACCACTTCAAGTACTTAGGGAGTCTTTTTAGCAGAGACAATAGAGCAGAAATAGAAATAGACGCCCGTCTAGCAGCAGCTAATAGAACTTTTTACAGCTGTATCAAAATTTTAAGGATGAGATCACTTAGTACTGAATTCAAAATCCGTTTTTATCAGTCAACTATTGTACCAGTAGCATTATATGGATGTGAAGCTATTACATTCAGGAAAAAAGATGAAGAAAAACTGTTGATATTTGAAAGAAAAATACTAAGAAAAATATTTGGACCAATCTTCGATGAAAATGTCATGGAGTGGAGGATAAGGAAAAATGAAGAACTACGGGAGCTGTACAAACATAGTACCATTGTGGAAATGTTAAAGAAGAGAAGACTGAACTGGGCTGGTCATGTAGCAAGGATGCCGGAGAACAGACTACCCAAAATAGCATCCACTAAGAAATTAGAAGGAAAGAGAAGAAGAGGAAGACCTCGAATTAGGTGGATGGAGAATATCCGGGAAGATGTAGCTAGGATGGGCATCAACTCTGATTGGACAACAATTTCCCTGGATAGAAATAATTGGAAGAGGCTCGTAGAGCAGGTGTATGGTCGATAAGGCCTTAGCCACGTGTAAAGTAAAGTAAAGTAAAGTAAAGTATATTCCACCGAGCGAGGTGGTTCAGCGGGAGGGCACTGGACTCTTTGTTTTTGGGAAGAGGCAGTTCAACACCCCGTCAGACTATGTAGATACAGCTTTCTCTGTCATTTCCGTAAATTACTTAACACAAATGTCGGACTGGTTCCTTTCAGAAGGCCCAGACGACGCCCTCCGTAATCCGGGCTTGTGATGCGCCTCTAGCTACCTCGTCGTCGACGGCACGTTACGCCGTAATCTTCCTGCCTTACTTCATATACATACGAGTTTTGTCTGGAATTGCTCAATGTAGACAAGTGTAATGTGCTGCGAATACATAGAAAGAAAGATCCTTTATCATTTAGCTACAATATAGCAGGTCAGCAACTGGAAGCAGTTAACTCCATAAATTATCTGGGAGTAGGCATTAGTTGTGATTTAAAATGGAATAGTCATATAAAGTTGATCGTCGGTAAAGCAGATGCCAGACTGAGATTCATTGGAAGAATCCTTAGGAAATACAGTCCGAAAACAAAGGAAGTAGGTTAGAGTACACTTGTTCGCCCACTGCTTGAATATTGCTCACCAGTGTGGTATCCGCACCAGATAGGGTTGATAGAAGAGATAGAGAAGATCCAACGGAAAGTAGCACGCTTCGTTACAGTATCATTTAGCAATTGCGAAAGCGTTACGGAAATATGTAAACTCCAGTGGAAGACTCTGCAGGAGAGACGCTCAGTAGCTCGGTACGGGCTTTTGTTAAAGTTTCGAGAACATACCTTCACCGAGGAGTCAAGCAGTATATTGCTCCGTCCTACGTATATCTCGCGAAGAGACCATGAGGATAAAATCAGAGAGATTAGAGCCCACACAGAGGCATACCGAAAATCTTTCTTTCCACGAATAATACGAGACTGGAATAGAAGGAAGAACCGATTGAGGTACTCAAGGTGCCCTCCGCCACACACCGTCAGGTGGCTTGCGGAGTATGGATGTAGATGTAGATGTAGACGTTCCAGAGCTATCTTGGAAAACACACACACACATATACAGGGGGTGGACAAAAATATGGAAACACTGTGAGAAATGTACGCTTGAAAATAAATGCAGGTGCCAGGGAAGCCTGCAGGCTGCGCTGTCATATTTGATTACGAACGGCCCCTGTGAAAAGTCGTCAAGCCGGCCGGTGTGGCCGAGCGGTTCTAGGCACTTCAGTCCGGAACCGGAAGTTGGAATCCTACCTCGGGCATTGATGTGTGTGATGTCCTTAGGTTAGTTAGGTTTAAGTAGTTCTGAGTTCTAGGGGACTGATTACCTCAGAAGTTAAGTCCCATAGTGCTCAGAGCCATTTGAACCATTTTTTTTGAACCAAAGTCGTCAATACGATGCATGTGTCAGTCGCGGTCAGAACAGTGTTCTGTGTGGTTGTGAGTCCGTTATGTCGGAGCTACGGGTATTCGACCGCGGGCAAATTGTTGGTGCCCTTAACCAAAGGAGCCAAAGTGTTTAGTGTTTCAAGTGGCACCGTTTTGTAGATTTATAGCTCATAAAAGGAAAGCGTGAAAACATCATCCGCCAAGTCAGAACGCAGACGAAAGTGTGTGAGTGATCGTGACAGATGGTTATTAAACAGCACTGTGACGCAAAATAAGAGTAAGGCAGCTGAATAAACCCTGCAGATCTGAATATCACACTCGCGCAGCCTGTCAGCACGAAACATTTAGGAAGCTCCATCAGCAGGGAATTGGAGGGTGAGCCGCGATTGCAAAACACTCAACAATTCAAAAAATGGTTCAAATGGCTCTGAGCACTATGGGACTTAACATCTGTGGTCATCAGTCCCCTAGAACTTAGAACTACTTAAACCTAACTAACCTAAGGACGTCACACACATCCATGCCCGATGCAGGATTCGAACCTGCGACCGTAGCGGTCGCGCGGTTCCAGACTGAAGCGCCTAGAACCGCGAGACCACCGCAGCCGGCACACTCAACAGTGATGCAAATGTCTGTAATAGGAAGACGTGCTGCCGAAGCCATAAAACCTGAACTTTGGAGCGATGGAAGAAAGTCATTTGATCGGATGAGTCTTGTTCCACACTATTCCCAACTTATGGCCACGTTTACGCCCGTAGAGCGAAACATGCCGGCGGTTCGGTGTTTATTTGGGCAGCCACATCGTTGTATTCCATGGCCCGTATGGTTAAATGACGCTGAACACTATGGGACTTAACTTCTGAGGTCATCAGTCCCCTAGAACTTATGACTACTTAAACCTAACTAACCTAAGGACATCGCACACATCCATGCCCGAGGCAGGATTCGAACCTGCGACCATAGCGGTCGCGCGGTTCCAGACTGTAGCGCCTAGAACCGCTGGCCAGTCTGGCCGGCGCCCGTATGGTTACTATGTATAGTCTCACAACTGACAAGAATTATGTGACCGTAATCATTGATCAGGTCCATCACATGGTACAAATGTTTGTTCCTCAAAGGTGATTCTTTGTTGCGAGAAGACAGAGCTTCCGTTCACTCAGTGGTTTTGTGAGCAGGAGGATGAATTATCGCGTTTCCCCTGATCGCCAGAGTCACCAGATCTCAGTATTATCGAGCCTTTGAGGTCTACTTTGGAGAGAAAGGTCACTGATCGCTATGACTCTCCATCGTCGTTACCTAAAATAGCTACCATTGTGCTGTAAGAATGGTATAAGATTCCCTCGAAAACCATACAGGCCTCGTGTTTGTCCATTCGCAGACGACAGGACGCTGTTTTGAACGCTAATGGTTTCCTACAGCATATTACCCATGGTTATGTGCTGTGTTTTTGGCGTTTCTGTCTTTTTGTCTATCCCTGTAGATACCGTAACAGGAATGGTATTTGTGAAAAATGATGATATGAAGTATAAATTTAAATCTTGCGAAGTCTTTTCTGAAGGTGGTAGTCTGTAATGTAGCCCTTGTATGGAAATGAAATATGGGCGATAAACAGTACAGACAAGGAGAGAAGTGGAGCTTTTGAAATGTGGTTAAGATTAGCGGCGTAATCGGATAACTAATGTCAGGGTGCTTAATCGAACTGGGGAGAAAAGAATTCGTGGCAAAACATGATTAAATGAGAAATCGGTTGATAGGACATATCAAGACGGATCAAGGAATCGTCAGTTTGGTACTGGAGGGAGGTGTATGTGATTTTTTTTGGGGGGGGGGCGGAGGGGGGGAATTTGAGAGATGAGACCAAGACGCTTTGCAATGAAGAACCACAACAATAACATAAATGCGACGCTATTCTTCAAGTCGTTATAAATTAATATCCCAGATCAGGCCCAGGATCCACGATATCGAACAAACCAGTGTATAATGACGTCATTGTATGCTTTTTGAGGGGAATGTTAGCATGTCAACTACCCGTCAGTTTATGCCGGATTTTTCAAGCCAGAGCCGCTGTTTCACCTTCGAGAAACTCCTCAGTTATCGTCACAAGGCTGACTGATCATGCTGTAGTTCTACGAAAATGGAAAAAGTCTGGAAACTGGTCGCAGTGAGACCCGCTGAGAAGGGATTCGGAGCCTCTTTGATATGCGTCAAGGATTCGATAACCAACCTCCAAATCTCCCGCGCCTTCCGCCCCCTGCCTCTTTCCTCGTGCTCACCATTTCATGGCAGTCGGGTATAGAATGAGCTAAGCCCTAACCCGCTCCTCTGGATTAGTCCGGCTCCATCGGCTGGCTACGCGAGTGTAATCGCTGAGTAAGCACGCTGGCGCTTCATACCAGCCTTTACGGTCGACGCCCCCCATTTCCTTTGCTTACCCGTCCGTTTTACAGCCGCCAGCGCTCCCGTTACGACGCAAACGCTGGTTTATGAGCGCGGCCCTCACTCTGCGCCATCTATCAATGCCAGCTGTATTTGGTACTTTCTGGGAGCAGGGAACTCTAGTGGGCGGTTTTCTCGTATTCGTTCGAAATTTCGGCCCTGTTCCAACTAATACAGATAATATTCGTGAGAAATGATGCGGGAGTCCCTCTCGTTGTTCATTACATGATAGCAGGTCAGCAAATGGAAGCAGTTAATTCCATAAATTATCTGGGAGTAGGCATTAGGTGTGATTTAAAATGGAATGATCATATAAAGTTGATCGTCGGTAAAGCAGATGCCAGACTGAGATTTATTGGAAGAATCCTAAGGAAATGCAATCCGAAAACAAAGGAAGTAGGTTACAGTACACTTGTTCGTCCACTGCTTGAATATTGCTCACCAGCTTGGGATCCGTACCAGATAGGGTTGATAGAAGAGATAGAGAAGATCCAACGGAGAGCGGCGCGCTTCGTTACAGGATCATTTAGTAATCGCGAAAGCGTTACGGAAATGATAGATAAACTTCAGTGGAAGACTCTGCAGGAGAGACGCTCAGTAGCTCGGTACGGGCTTTTGTTGAAGTTTCGAGAACATACCTTCACCGAGGAGTCAAGCGGTATATTGCTCCCTCCTACGTATATCTCGCGAAGAGACCATGAGGATAAAATCAGAGAGATTAGAGCCCACACAGAGGCATACCGACAATCTTTTTTTCCACGAACAATACGAGACTGGAATAGAAGGGAGAACCGATAGAGGTACTCAAAGTACCCTCCGCCACACACCGTCAGGTGGATTGCGGAGTGTGGATGTAGATGGAGAATAACGCTACGGAAATTCCAGCCTTTCAGAGATGAACGTTCTCTCGAAGTCTTGGTTCCACACATTTAATGCGAATAATCGTCAGCATAAGACGTATTAATTGAACGTTCCCTAACCATCTTCACCAACCACACTATGAAACGGGGAAGGTGGGGTAAGTGGTCAGAGGCTGCGAGGGGGCGGAAGTGGCCACTGCCTATGTTTTGCCCTAAACAGCGTTGCTGCCTGCCCAGAAGGGATCACATCAGTTCTTGTATACACCAGTATCGTTGTCAGTGAGTTTCACAGAGGAAACTTGTTCCGTTATTTTCAAGTAAAAATTTTCAGGCTAGCCATTGTTGTTACCTCATTTAAACTTAGAGCAACACTTGTTTGCAATATGAGTGTGTAAACACTGTTTTTGGTGTGAAAATGTGGTTCCTTGTTGTTTCTTTCGGTTTGATAGTTTCATCTATGAACCATTAATGGCTGACATGGCATCCTATCGGGAAAAAATGGCCACGCTACTCGTTGGGAAAAGTGGCCGAGTCAGGCATTTTTTGCAAATTTTTTTTTTTTCAATCTCTTTACCCCACTGAGAGTTTGTTACTTCAATGCATCACACATAATACTACAGACCGATTTCTAAATCCTATTACATTCAAAACTACCACCCATCGTTGCATCCCTTTGTGACGATTTTGGATTAATAAATTAATGTTATTTAAAACTACAAAACCACCTCTGTTCTCTTATATTTCCCGTAATACAAAAATATGATTGAAAACGGTCTGATTTAGCTACTTGGTATTCTTTGAGATACTAGAGCATCATGGTGCGTAGAAAATATGTCCAGAAACCGAAGCAATAAATGTGACCGCGTTGCGATGGAAAATGCGACTGAGTCGCTAAAGAATAATTAGATGCGTTCTTCTACAGCAGGAAAGCAATTTCAGGTATTACATACGCTGAGAAGAAGAGCTCTAGGAAAAGTAGAGATGCTGTAGGTGGTAAAAAAGATTGCGGGAAACTTATGAAGCGTGTTCAATAAAGAACAAGAACAAGAATGTCAAGAACACCAATGTGTTTCCACTTAAAGGAAGACGCCCAGCCAATATGGCATTACTTCAGCTGAAAGGGGATTGATGTCCAATTTCCGAGTATGTATGACTGGACTGGCCGCTTTACCCTATTAGTTTCGGAAGACTGGCGCCTACGAAATGTTCATTCTGTTCACTATGTATTTTTGTACTTGCAAATATTTAGAGTTATACCTTATGATATGTAAATTCAGAATATGCAAACGACGACTTTCTACCGATAGCCATGGTGTGGTGGAAATTCAATTTACCTTAGAGTGGTCACCTTAACCCACCATCCCTTACCCATTACTTGAATGTGACAGTGTAAAAGTAAGAGATATCAGGAAAGTTTGGTATATAGAATCAGAAAATAAAGTAAACAAGAGTTACAAACAAAATGCCTGTACTGGCCTTCAAAGTAATCACCATGAGCTGCGGTTGTAAAGCTGTTGGAAAGTGTTAGCAAAATGTTCTCGGGGAATCGCTCGAATCACCGTGGTCATGCGTTGTTGGATATCCGCATCATTACAGGAGACGATATCTGGTGCTACATGTACGATCCGATGACCAAGCGACTGTCCTGGCATGTGTATTGCCTCCCCCCTTCTCCCCCCCCCCCCCGCCTCCCTCCCCCCTCCACCCGGAGGTAGAAATTCATGGCGGATCGAGCCGTTGCTATCGAAAAAGCCTATCAACATCTTCTTAATCTTGAATTTTGTCAGGCGAATTTTTTTGGGAGGTGGGGAAGACGATGAACAACATGCCACTGACTGTCGCTTGGTTTCCGGATGTATTGGTAACACCAGGTCTCATTTCCTGTAAAGATAGCCAACAGCCTGTGACGACGGTGCTTCGAGTGATTCCACAAGAAGCGTTTTCTGACGGTCCCCACCAGCTTCACAGCCGATGTCAGAAGTGTGTAGCAGCTAATGGTGGTTACTCAGAACGCCAGTACAAGTGTATTGTTCGTAACTCTTTGTTTCCTTCATTTTCTGAGAGCATGCACTGAACTTCTCAGGCGCACCTTGTGTAAGCTGTATGCTAACCATCAAACGGATTTCTTACAACATTCATTCAAATATTATCAACCATTACCCATTAATTCTCATTCATCAAAATCAAACACTGATTTAAAAAGAGCTATGGAATTTTTGAATAAATGTAATCCTATCCTGTTAAGTCCGAGAAAATACCTGGAAGACTGAGACAGAGGTGGCTGTATCCCACTCAGGACGAAAGAATAATACAAAAATCAGTTGTTCCCAGTAACATTAATTTCATAGAACTTAAGCGTTTTCTAGCAGAATGCTGTGATCTACACAACTTTACGTTAGGTATCGGACGGCGTTTTTTTAAAGGAAATTTAGTGTTAATAACTTTAGAAACTATTGTGCATAGTGATAATACAAGAAAACATTAAAGTTTGGAAGTATAATACAAATATATCCTTGTGGTGTGTCTGGGTTATCTTATATCATGTGAATAAAATCTGTACACTTTGGAACATTTCAGTCTTTATCCTTTTTTTCCCTTCCTCTTCTTCACTCAGATGATGTGATCATTGTGTTCAGCTAACAGCCAAATAATTCAGCATGGTTCTTTAGGAACGTCATAGTTGCATATATGAGTAATAATTAACCATTGAAAACGGCTGTTCGACTGTGAATTTTGTAAGTAGCGTGTGCTCGACCATTTACATTGCCGCGTTGCTTTCTGATTGTGTGTATCGCAGCTTTTGCGGCCTTATCATTCCCTTACGTCAGTGCAATCTGCTGTTGTGCGATTTGTACTCGCAAGTCTCCTTGGGATGTAAGACCAGATCCCAGATGTGGTTCCGCAGGTGAACCCGGGAGTAAGCGTATCAAAGAGACCACATGTTTCACGTGTGAAAGTAGTGCTGAAGTGAATGTTTTATGATGTTTTGTTTGTTGGTATTTTTTTCGTTCACGATCATGTATCATATGACAGAACTTCGATAGAACTTTGCTGTGTAAATGTCTCCAGATAATATTTCAGTTTATATGACGCTGAATTTCCTCTAGATGATTTTTCTGGCTGTTCTTCGTTAGACACAGATATGTTTGTTTGGTGCGTCGTGCTGCGGATTGCGGTTCTTGTGTATGCGGCACAGAGACATGGCTGACACAGAAATAAGTGTCCAAGGAATAGAAAAGCAACTGAAATCACTCAACAGAGGAAAATCCACTGGACCTGACGGGATACCAATTCGATTCCACACAGGGTACGCGAAAGAACTTGTCCCCCTTCCAACAGCCGTGTACCGCAGGTCTCTAGAGGAACGGAAGGTTGGAAAAGAGCACAGGTAGTTCCAGTTTTCAAGAAGGGTCGTCGAGCAGATGCGCAAAACTATAGGCCTATATCTCTGACATCGATCTGTTGTAGAATTTTAGAACATGTTTTTTGCTCGCGCATCATGTCATTTCTGGAAACCCAGAATCTACTCTGTTGGAATCGACATAGATTCCGGGAACAGCGATCGTGTGAGACCCAACTAGCTTTATTTGTTCATGAGACCCAGAAAATATTAAATACAGGCTCCCAGGTAGGTGCCATTTTCCTTGACTTCCGGAAGGCGTTCGATACAGTTCCGCACTGTCGCCTGATAAACTAAGTAAGAGCCTACGGAATATCAGACCAGCTGTGTGACTGGATTGAAGAGTTTTTAGCAAACAGAACACAGCATGTTGTTATCAATGGAGAGACGTCTACAGACGTTAAAGTAATCTCTGGCGTGCCACAGGGGAGTGTTATGGAACCATTGCTTTTCACAATATATGTAAATGACCTAGTAGATAGTGTCGGAAGTTCCATGCGGCTTTTCGCGGATGATGCTGTAGTATACAGAGAAGTTGCAGCATTAGAAAATTGCAGCGAAATGCAGGAAGATCTGCAGCGGATAGGCACTTGGTGCAGGGAGTGGCAACTGACCCTTAACATAGACAAATGTAATGTATTGCAAATACATAGAAAGAAGGATCCTTTATTGTATGATTATATGATAGCGGAACAAACACTGGTAGCAGTTACTTCTGTAAAATATCTGGGAGTATGCGTGCGGAACGGTTTGAAGTGGAATGATCATATAAAATTAATTGTTGGTAAGGCGGGTACCAGGTTGAGATTCATTGGGAGAGTGCTTAGAAAATGTAGTCCATCAACAAAGGAGGTGGCTTACAAAACACTCGTTCGACCTATACTTGAGTATTGCTCATCATTGTGGGATCCGTACCAGATCGGGTTGACGGAGGAGATAGAGAAGATCCAAAGAAGAGCGGCGCGTTTCGTCACAGGGTTATTTGGTAACCGTGATAGCGTTACGGAGATGTTTAGCAAACTCAAGTGGCAGACTCTGCAAGAGGGGCGCTCTGCATCGCGGTGTAGCTTGCTGTACAGGTTTCGAGAGGGTGCGTTTCTGGATGAGGTATCGAGTATATTGCTTCCCCCTACTTATACCTCCCGAGGAGATCACGAATGTAAATTTAGAGAGATTCGAGCGCGCACAGAGGCTTTCCGGCAGCCGTTCTTCCCGCGAACCACACGCGACTGGAACAGGAAACGGAGGTAATGACAGTGACACGTAAATTGCCCTCCGCCACACACCGTTGGGTGGCTTGCGGAATATAAATGCAGATGTAGATGTAGAGTGAAAACTTTTCACGTTAGTGCGGCTGCGCTTATCACTTGGAGCCCTCCAGAGAGCAGTGCCACACCATTTTACTTTTGTTTGTGGTGGGTGAACGACGTGTCTCGACCACGGGATGTGTCTGTTGCAGACGGAGGAGGGCTCCAGCGTGGGCTCGTCGGCGGCGACGGCGACGCTGCAGGGCCTGGCGTGCGGCACGCTGCTCTACGTCGTCTTCTTCGAGATCCTCCAGCGGGAGGCCAAGGGCATCCGCCAGTACTTCGCCACGGCGGCCGGCTTCCTCATCATGTTCGCCGTCCTCATCACAAGTGAGTGCCCCACCACGTCTGTCTCCAACTGCGCCACCAGTATCTCTCCTCTCAGTCTCCTCCAACACCTTTGATTACATCAAGGAAATTTCTCTTTTGTGGCTCTGAAGTCAGGCAATAACACAACAAAGTTAGCTCTCAGAGACATATCAGTCGGCAGACTTTCCAGTGTGAAACCTGTAGCGCTGCCGGACTTGACTTACGAGCAATATCTCTTACGCATTTTGACACACAGGGCGTATCAGGGCTCCTGTTTACAACCGTGGGAAGGAACACCACAAACGGTGGGTAGAGGTGGATAATTTACCCGTACGCCCATTTGGAAGATAGCATTCCACATGCTGTCGAAGAGAATCCAGGTATCAGTACACCACATTTCGGCGTACTACGAGATACGTATTCGAGTTAAATCGGGTGATGCTGCAGGAATTAAATTAGGAAACGAGAGGCTTAAAGTAGTAAATGAGTTTTGATCTTTGGGGAGCAAAATAACTGATGATGGTCGAAGTAGAGACGATATAAAATGTAGACTGGCAAGGAAAGCGTTTGAGAAGAAGAGAAATTTGTTAACATCGAGTATAGATTTAAGTGTCAGGAAGTCGTTTCTGAAAGTATTTGTATGGAGTGTGGCCATGTATGGAAGTGAAACGTGGACGATAAATAGTTTAGACAAGAAGAGAATAGAAGCTTTCGAAATATTGTGCTACAGAAGAATGCTGAAGATTAGATGGGTAGATAACATTACTAATGAGGAGGTATTGAATAGAATTAGGGAGAAGAGAAATTTGTGGCACAACTTGACTAGAAGAAGGGATCGGTTGGTAGGGCATATTATGAGGCATCAAGGGATCACCAATTTAGTATTGGAGGGGAGCGTGGAGGGTAAAAGTCGTAGAGGGAGACCAAGAGATGAATACACTAAACAGATTCAGAAGGATGTAGGTTGCAGTAGGTACTGGGAGATGAAGCTTGCACAGGATGGAGTAGCATGGAGAGCTGCATCAAACCAGTCTCTGGACTGAAGACCACAACAACAACATGAGATACGTGTTTTAGTATCTTCTGAAGGAACTTCACCGGCAGTTCATATATGCGTATTATCTTCAACGTCCGTAGCGTCGTCCAGTTGCCGATACCGCGCGAGAACTTTTACTGAAAGCTTGTTGCGCAAACTGTTTGTGTTTGAATTTGTAGGATGTGAGGCCCGCCAGTTATGCAAAACACCTTTTTTCTCAGAACCCAAAGATGTTTCAGCACCACTGTGCCATCATCAGTGGGTTTCCGTTTTATTTGTTCTTTACACTAGATGTGCATGAATTTTCCGGATCACTTGTGTATTATTTACTACAGGTAGCTTGTCATGTTTTCGTGCGGCAAGCCCTTTTATTCCGCGCATCATGGTGAGGTGCCGTGATGCACACGTAAATGTAACATGTATTTTGTACAACACCAAGTGTAAAGAATAAATAAAACGGAAACCCACTGATGATGGCACAGTGGTGCTGAAACATTTTTGGGTACTTGGGAAAAACGGTGTTTTGCATAACTGGCGGACCCCACATCCTACAATTTTAACTGCAAACACGGTCAACATAAGGAGCTGGAAATCCAAATGATGAATATATGTTTGTGTTTGGTTTTCGGATGAGAGTAAATTTTGGATGAAAGAGATCGAACAACAAAATTTGTTAGACGAGAACGAATCGATAGTACATATTTTCTTGAGGGTAGTTTTGTTCTGTCGTTGCAATTACAAAAATGCGTGTTGTTAATTTTTATTTTTAATTTTTTTGTTTTTTGTTCCACCAGACCCGTTTCGCTTTATTGAGGTAAAGCATCATCAGAGGTCTGTAATAAAAGTTATTTACATTTTGATTTGCTTTTGGATCGAAAAACAATTAGTTAATAGTATGTTGATTTTCGGTTGTTGTCTCGCTTACAATGGAGAATCAGTGACCAAAGAAGAAAAACATTTTTAAAAAATGTTCAAATGTGTGTGAAATCTTATGGGACTTAACTACTAAGGTCATCAGTCCCTAAGCTTACACACTACTTAACCTAAAGTATCATAAGGACAAACGCACACACCCATGCCCGAGGGAGGACTCGAACCTCCGCCGGGACCAGCCGCACAGTCCATGACTGCAGCGCCCTAGACCGCTCGGCTAATCCCGCGCGGCAGAAAAACATCAACGATGTGCTAGCAGACGGCATTTCCCGATGTAAGCGAGAAAGCAAGCGAAAATCACCGTAAGTACAAACCAATATATTGTTAACGAACTGTTTTTCGATCCCTCAACAAATCAAAATCTATATTACTCAGTTACAGACCAGTGATGATGCTTTACCTCAATAAAGAGAAACGCGTCTGGTGAGAAAAAAAAACACGCATTTTTGTCGTTGCAACGACAGAACAAAAACACCCTCAAGAATTATAAAGCAATTACGGACAATATGGCCACACAAATGAAGAATTTAATGAAAATAATAGATCGTTTCTTTATTCTCTTTGAAACTGGCTCTTCACACATTTGTATGGTCGCTTTTTTTCACATAAGATAGGTAACAGCCATCTCCTCACCTTAACGTTATTTTTCTTTCGCTTCTCTTTTCATCGCTGCATTTTACATATGAAACGCCAGATTCTACGGCTCTGGATTACCCAAAATCGCAAAATTTCACTTTTAATCGAAAGTATGATATCTCCAGAAGAGTCTTATCCTATGCTTTGGGGCTTGCAGCTCGTGTGCTGCAACGTGACGTCCCTATGCATGAAGCTATTATAGTGACACTGTGCGTTGTACTGGTAATTTCAATTACTCAGTGAAGAGCCTTTCATTATTCAGTAAACAACACCGGATTTTCCTTGCTCCAGAGCATCGTTCCAAAAAAGTGCCTGCCGTAAGGAGCACGTCAGACACACACACACACACACACACACACACACACACACACACACACACACAAAAGGTTTTGTTTTGGCACCTCGCAAACATGAATCCGGATATCCTTGATGCCTTTTAGGATGTCAACAGAAGCAGAAGGACGGCACCAAACAAATGGAACGAGGCCAGCAAGTCCCACGGCATTAGAAAAATCGAGCCGAGACACCCAACATTTCTAAGCTAACTACTTTTTCATGTATTGTTTTCTCCGTGATAATAGGCCCATTAATCCTCCTCCCCTCCTCTAGCCCACTTTCTTCGCAGCCAAGCAAAATACAGGCAAAGAAACCACCAAGTTGCCATACTCCGTAAGAATACGTCCGTGGCTATACTTTATATTATCGTTAATATGCCATAGAAGTTCTACCGTGTGGTGTTAACCAAACGAATTGTCACCTTCGTTTCACCGACGCTTTGCCATCCTCTATTGTCAACATGGGCTTATTTTATCACCTGGGCATATCACTAAATTCGAACACAGTTTTTAGATCATGAGTCACGTTGAAGGAAGAAGTGAAGATTTAATTAGATATTTAACTTTTGTTTTCTTTCGTAGATATATACGATAGCAAGTGCTACTCTGCGTACGCAGCTGTCAGCAGAGTGCCTCCGAACGCGTTGTACTAATTTATTTCCTAAGTAAAAGGTGAGAGAAGCTGCGATTGTTCATCGTTATAGTGAAATGTTCCTCTGTCTGCCCTTCACCATCGAGAAATTAACGAAGTGCCTTTCCTGTTGGCTTTTTTATGGCGTTTATTGTTATGTCGATGAATCGGAAACTCACAAATGAATCCTCGTATATTTACTTACATTTTCAGCCGCATACAAATCTAGTGGTTCGAGGTACACTGCCATACATGTCGAACTGCTCCCTGACTTCACCCCTTTAGACACGTATACATGTATCAGGCGGTAATCTGCTTCTTTGGCCCACACTAGTCGGGAAACACGGTTAAAAAATTCCAATCACTTAGTTTCGACCGTGTTTGGAAAGACCCTTCCAAATATTCTCAGCGGGGAAGTTCTCTGCCTAACTCCCAGCTGCTTAGGATATGGCTGTACAGATTTGTGCCCTGAAATGGATCGCACCGCCAAGAATAAGCCTTGACTGCGGATTACAGTAGAAATAAGAAATGAAATTGATTCATCGGTCAGATAAACGTCCCTACTTGTAATACAATTCGTCAGCCTCACACTCGAGAACGTATACAAACAGCTACATGCACGTATCTGCCACAGATGTCCACGTATCCTGCTTTACAAGGCGGACAAGCGTGTTTTTGACTTGGGATGTCCCAACAACAGCGATCAAGGCTTTCGGGTGGCTTCTCTTGGTCGTAAGACAAATGCCGGAACTCTGAATCCACACCCAAATACTCTGGATTGGGAACGCCCCTTGCTCTCCTTCTAGAACACGAAGACATGCCCAGAACGTTTCGGGCGGTCCATACCTACAAGAGTAGGAAATGAAGGTTAAAAAGAAAATGAAACACCGCTGCTATTTACGGGAGTAATTAAGTTTACAACATGTAAAGCAAGAAATATAAAGTAAAATGTACGTCCACTTGCCGCACTTTATTTCGACTGGCCTTCACATTTAGTCGAGTGAATAATGTGCGCAGTTACGGTCATTTGCATTTTTTTCCGCCAACGCTGAAGATTTAAAAAAAATGGTTCAAATGGCTCTGAGCACTATGGGACTCAACTGCTGTGGTTATCAGTCCCCTAGAACTTAGAACTACTTAAACCTAACTAACCTAAAGACATCACACACATCCATGCCCGAGGCAGGATTCGAACCTGCGACCGTAGCAGTCGCACGGTTCCGGACTGCGCGCCTAGAACCGCGAGACCACCGCGGCCGGCGCTGAAGATTTACATCAGCAGTATGCACTAGCTTAGAGTCTGCACTTAAGTATAGCATTTCTTGTTTACGGTGCACTGAAAAGTATCATTTTTAGAGTGTTCCCAGGTTTCCTGCAAATGTATGAGTCGTTTTTGTGAGCAGAAAAATGGGGCATTTAGCTAATTCAATACGCACCGAGTAACGGGGCAGGCTTGAAACATTATAAGCATCTCCTTCATAGCGTGTTGGTCCACATTTGGAACGCAATACAACTGTGACTGCGTGGCAGGGATTCGAGAAGTATTTGGTAGGTTCACGGAAGTATGCGGTACCAGGTCGCGTAATTCCTGTAAATTACGGACTGGTAGTCTGTGGGCGTGGAGTTGGCGTGTAGTGTTCTAGATATATTCCACTCGGTTCAAGTCAGTCACAATCGGTAGGTAGCCAGTACATCAACCTGAACTCACTATCATGCTCCTTAAACCGCTGTAGAACGGTTCTGGCCTTGTGACACGATAATTATTTTCTGGAAGACGCCATCCGGGTCGAGGAAGACATCAAGTATCACAGAATGCAAGTAGTCTGCAGTAATGGTTCAAATGGCTCTGAGCACTATGGGACTTAACTTCTGAGGTCATCAGTGCCCTAGAACTTAGAACTACTTAAACCTAACTAACCTAAGGACATCACACACATCCATGCCCGAGGCAGGATTCGAACTTGCGACAGTAGCGGTCGCGCGGTTCCAGACTGTAGCGCCTAGAACCGCTCGGCCACCCCGGCCGGCCTGCGGTAATGTTCACGTAGGCAACAGCTATCGTTGTGCTATCGATTACTACCGCAGGTCCCATGGAGGCGAGAGCGAATGTTGTCGTATCAAAGTACTGCACTCACCGACCTGCGTCTGTGGCGCAGTATTTGATTCGAGCAGCGGTTCGTCTCGATGACGGCGTACCTGGACGTGACGACAGTCGGACCTGGAGATTCATCCAGCCATGCGACACGTTTCCGTTTATCCGTGCTCCAGTCTCGATCATCCCGTGCTCACTGCAGCCATAATTGTCTATGTCGTTCGGTCAACATTGGAGCTCGTAGGGTCGGCGCGATCCAGAACTTGTGCCAGCACCAGCACTGTTGAACTGTGTCTTCATATCAGTCACAAATGTTCACCTATCCTGCTTTCCAGAGCGGAAAAGCATCCGACATCCACTTCCTGTGATGGTGCGTGGATGTCTAATACCTTGTCGCGTATCATGGTTTCGCCGATCTTCAACTATGTTCAGTAGCGGCTCACTCGAACAGGTAACCAGCTTCGACGTTTCCAAGATGCTTGTTCCCCGGCACCTAGCCATAACGATCTATCCTTTGTCAAGGTCAGTTATGTTAATGGATTTCCCAATTTTCTTGCGGCCCGTATCGTCACTAGTCATCATCATCATCTTGGACAGTTTCCAGCCACTGGCTGGGTCTGTCGGGAACACAAGCCTCTCCATGGTGTTCTGTCTTTCCACCATTCTCCCTCTTCCACCTTCGTCCAGTTCTCTCCTCTTCTCATCACACATTCCTTCACTCCCTTCACCCATCTATCTCTTGGTCTTCCTCTGGGCCTCTTCCCCTCCAGTTGCAGATCAAACATCCTCTTTGGAATTCTTCCCTCATCCATTCTCTTCATGTGTCCATACCACTGCAGTCTTGATTTTTCTATCCTGTCCTGTACTGGTTCCTCCTTTAGTCTTTCCCTCACATACACATTTCGCAATCTGTCTCGTCTTGTTACACCCAACCTGCTCCTCTGGAACTTCATTTCACTAGCCTGTATTCTACTTTTGTCGCTTTTGTGCATTACCCATGTCTCACTTCCGTATGGCAATATGGGGACAAAGTAGGTTCGGTATATAATTCTCTTGGATTTCTGTGGCACCTCCTTGCTCCAAATAAGCCCCCTAATGCATTTGTAGAACTGCCCTGCTTTTCTGCACCTTTCATTTATTTCCATTGCGTTTCCCCCCTTACTTTCAATCACGCTTCCCAGGTACTTGAAGTTCTGTGCCACTTGTAGTTTTTCCCCTCCACAAGTTATGTCCACATTTGGCCTATTCTTCTTCCTTGTTGTGACGATTATTTCACTTTTCTTTGCAGAGAAATGCATTCCATATTGTGCTGCCGTTGCCTCCCATGCATCTAACTGCTCTTGCACTTCCTTCTCGCAATTTCCCCATAACATCAGGTCATCGGCAAAATATCGTCACTAGTATGGTTACCCATTCGTCTCTGCTCGCTTATCACGTGTCCACAACGCGACAGGGAGCTATTCAGTCTCGCGGAGGTCCGTGATCGTGTTTTGGCTGATAAGTGGAAGTCTTGCTGAGTTTGCCTGATGATTATAGTGACGCCCGTGGTACGTTACTTACTTACGGTTCTACGTCCCGTCCACATAAAGTACCTGGCAAGAAATCAGTTTTAATCTTCACAGAGAAACAATTCCAACATTGGCACAACGGAATTTGCGGATATGACTTAAATCCTACATCAAGATGGGCTGGTATCCTTTTCAGCAGAGCCAATCTGGCATTTTCTGTAAGCGATTTAAGCGTTTCGCGATAAACCCGAATTAGGTCGACCGAATGTAAGTACAGCCATCGGCCTTGCTGGAATGGTAGCGCCGGTTCCCGTCAGATCACCGAAGTTTAAGCGCTGTCCGCTGGGTGACCATCCGGTCTGCCGAGCGCTGTTGGCAGGCGGGGTGCACTCGGCCCTTGTGAGGCGAACTGAGACTCTACTTGATCGAAAAATAGCGGCTCCGGTCTCCTGAACTGACATACAACAGGGAAAGCGGTGTCCTAACCAAATGGCCTTCCAAATCCGCATCAAATGACGTCTGTGTGCTGAGGATAACACGGCGGCCGGACGGTACCGTTGGCCCTTCATGGACTGTTCGGGCGGAGTTAAGTTTTAGTTTTAGAATGTGACTCCAGCAACTTATTCACTGAGGTACCTCCTTTGGTTCGGGTGTTTGAGCAGCACAATTTTGAATTATTAACAACTAAAGTCCAGTACATTTTCTAGTCCAAAATGTACCAAGGAATTGATTCTCTGGCCTTATATACTCCTGTACCAAGGATTTTGATTCTCTGGCCTTATATAATCCATTCTGTTGCTGTTGTTCTGGTCTTCAGTCCAGAGACTGGTTTGATGCAGCTCTCCATGCTACTCTATCCTGTGCAAGATCCTTCATCTCCCAGTACCTACCGCAACCTACATACTTCTGAATCTGCTTAGTGTATTCATCTCTTTGTCTCCCTCTAAAATTTTTACCCTCCACGCTGCCCTCCATTACTAAATTGGTGATCCCTTGTGCCTCAGAACATGTCCTACCAACCGATCCCTTCTTCTAGTCAAGGTGTGCCACAAATTTCTCTTCTCCCTAATTCTATTCAATACCTCCTCATTAGTTATGTGATCTACCCATGTAATATTCAGAATTCTCCTGTAGCACCACATTTCGAAAGCTTCTATTCTCTTCTTGTCCAAACTGTTTATCGTCCACGTTTCACTTCCATGCATGGCCACACTCCACAAAAAATACTTTCATAAATGATTTCCTTACACTTAAATCTATACTCGATGTTAACAAATTTCTCTTCTTCAGAAACGCTTTCCTTGCCATTGCCAGTGTACATTTTATATCGTCTCTACTTCGACCATCATTAGATTTTTGCTCCCCAAATAGCAAAACTCATTTACTACTTTAAGTGTCTCATTTCCTAATCTAATTCCCTCAGCATCACCCGAGTTAACTCGACTACATTCCATTATCCCCGTTTTGCTTTTGTTGATGTTCAGCTTATATCCTTCTTTCAAGACACTGTCCATTCCAGGCCCATTGCTATCTCTGACAGGATTACAATGTCATCGGCGAACCTCAAAGTATTATTATTATTAAGTCGCAGGCTTCTCCGTGAATTCTTTGAGTTACTCAGCTGCGATAATGAGAAGATAATTTGCCCCGTGTGCCTACAGAAGATATGGACACCGCACCGTATTGGTCAGTCAGTTATTTTTAAGTTGCCAGTTTTCCCTGTATAGCTCACAATATCTGTCTTCGTAAAACCTATTACAAACAGTAATATTGCATAGCAAATAAGTGAGTGGAAACGCGCACTTCCTGTTGCGTTCCTATTTTCTTTAGTCGTGCTCATGCTGCCGCTTCTTTCATTCAAGGCCAGACACGACGTGCAGTGTGATGTATGGTTGGTTATGGACAGTGACGGCCTGCACATTGTACGCTGCTCGGACGGTTCTCGCAGTTTCTTCGAACACCTATTGTCATTCAAGCTTGCAGCGATCTTGACCTTGCATGTAGCATAAATCACATCGTTCCACCCACGAGCCAATGTCAGATGCGTCGTAACCTTTCGTACTAAAGTTTCTAAGAATGGATGTTTTGAAATCGGAACTTCTCAGATATCATTTTTCTTCTATTTTCAGCAGTGGAATATACGACTGACGTATATTCGAGGCGCCAACGTAGTATTTCGGAGAACGTCGCTTCGAAGTGCGCAGCATCCACAGAGATTTAAGTTTTCCTCATTTCTCCTGAAAGTCCCAATAGAAAGAAGAAATGCTTCCTTGTGTGGGTGTACGCGTTAAATCCTCTTCTACATACTTGTCAAATGCGGGAAGTATCGCGTCTGCTTTCCCTTCAACGTTGGCAGACCCTGAGACGGTAAAAAATAAACGACTCCTTGGAAATACTCCAACATCTTGATATGTTGCTATCAGATCGGCACTGTGCTGGAATAAATGTCACAAATTTAGAAATGCGAAATAAAATAATGCTAGTGCAGATGTTTAATTTATTGATAACGGAACCTGGAGATAACTCAGCGTTTATGTTGAAATCTATGAATGTAGAAAATGTGCAATCGGAGAATAAAAAGGACCTGACACACGGAAACGAGTTACAAATTATTTCATCAGTATGGTACGATAGTGTTTACGTGGGGGATTTCATTGCGCTGTTGACGTAGGATGCGCTAAATATTACGAAATATAAATGGATACCTGAGTCTAATTATAAATAGAGTCAAAATTGTAGTTTAAGTTAAATTATAAATACTGAATCTGTACGACAACTACAGTCCAGAAGTATCTGCAGATGAGAGTTAAAACCTTCAACGCGTCGTACAGTATTAATCAAGTCATTCGTGACTCCTTACGGACTCAGTTGTATGCTTTTGCTTTACCCAATTATAAACTCACGGTAGGCTAATTCATCTAATATCTGCTTTCAAGTGTATGCTCTATACGGAAAATACTAAACAACTCTTAATGACTACAGTAGTTCACTGCCGTGTGTCGGATTGGCTGGCAGCGGCATCACCGACACATACATGAAAGTTAAATGAAGTTGACGTATCTAACATGATTACTGCCGTATTTAGAGCTTTGGCAATTGTGGATATCATAGGACAACATGCTTCATGCTTTAAGTCATAGGACAACATGCTTCATGTTTTATGCAGACTTTAATCACATCCTGTCGAGGCTCAAATCTAGATCCGACTTGTTGGATAGGCCATAGAAATTGTTCTGGGCCGGTTGTTTGGAGCTGTCTTACCATTTGTTCCGAGGTCTTGCTGGCACGTATACTGTCGGTTTTCCGTACTCATAAATAGTAAGTCAAGGTATTTCAATGTACAGTCATGTTCAGAAGAAACAGAACACAACAATGAAAACACATCGTACACTATCAGGGGTGGTAGTCGCCTTTCATTATGGCATGGATTACGTGCGCGTCGTCCACTTCTCCGCCTACCTTTGACGAATGTTCGGAAACATGCTAGACGGCAATGGTGTATGGAACGACATCACTGGGTGGAGGATGGCATCAGTCAGTGTTTTCAGACGAATCCAAGTTCTGTTTGTATGAAAATGATGCCCGCATTTTGTTTCGCCGCAGACAGGGGAGCGACACCAAAGTGACCGCATTCGCACCAGACGTACCGCATCAGTTCAAGGCCTCATTATGTAGGGTGCTATTTGGTACAATCACAGATCACAGTTGATGTGTTTCCAGGGCACTGTGATCAATGTGATCCAGCGACCCGTAGCCATACCCTTTCTGCACAGCACCCCAGACGCCATTTTTCAGCAAGACAATGCACGACCACATGTTGCTGCACGAACACGTGCCTCCTTGGTGTCACAGGGTGTCAGCCTTTTGCCCTAACCCGCCAGGTCACCAGATTTGTCACCAATCGAAAATGTGTGGAATTTGGGGAAACGATGGCTGCAGCGCTCTGATTCAATGCCAACCGCCACAGGTGAACTTTGGAACCAGGTGAATGCAGAATGGACGGCTGTACGACACAGTACGCCATTCCTGCCTTATACGCGTCGATGCCATCACACATGGAAAAAGTTATCAGGCCCATGGTGGGCCCTGTGCCTAATAGGCAACAGGACGCATGCTGAACCAAGCTGACTAAAATGCTAATCATTGCCGCAGGCCATATTAATGTACAAGTCCTGTGAATATGAACGTCCTATCTCTAGTCGTTCAAGATCTTCTGGTTTTTTTTCCTTCTTTTTTTGTGAAGCTAGTGTATTTGCGTCAACTTTACACAAGATAAACAGGAAAAAGTACGAGGAAGCCATCAACTTGAGTATACTAATAGCTACGTTAAACAACTATAGGGAAGTAATCTACAGTGGTTTTCTTGAAGGAACCATCTCGCCATTCTGAAGAGATATACTGAAACCATCACATTTCCTCCTCTTGCCTTTTAAATTCTGACGGCGATTCTCGTTCCAACACAAGAATTCGAACTGGCCAGAGCGATACAGCTTCTTCGGATACGCAGGCTTGGTTCTCCGCATTCTAACTTTCCGTCAAGTTGTTAGGGCTTTATAGCTTTTAGAGTGTAAATCTTTTACGTAGGTGCTGTGAGCAAAATATGTAGCAGTTTGTTGTCATCTGCTTTGTTGTTCCTTCCAATATTTATCATTTACAGACGCTTTCACCAATTTTCATAAATTAAAACTCCGGCAAAGCAGTTGAAACGAAAGTATTGAATATCTATGTAGATTCAATAGCCGAGTAGATCGATCGACATGGGGGCATTTCGCGCTGTGGGCCTGGTTTGTTGGTGGCGGAGTAGCAGCATAAGCAGAATATCCAGAGTACAACCATATAGAATATACAGTATACAACGCACGGTTTCAGGTTTGGTGTTTACATCCCTAGTGAGTTTAGTTATATGCGCATTAGGCTGTGATCTAAGGCATTGGAGGACCGGGACAGGAGAATGTGTGAGTCACAGAACTTGGGGGACAAGCTCAGTCATTTAAGAATTACTTTAAGAAAAAATGACTACTTTGACGAAGAGATAAATGGGACTCTATATGCTAAAAAAATCTGGAGCTTCATGCGGAAAATAATCAGCTAAAGAAAAAGCTTTCCTCCCATTCGTATAATCACTCATAGATCGTAGCAGTAGAGTGCTAAAAAGTTACGGTATTGACTACTGCGAAGGACGTAAGTCCACCGCTTGTCACTACAGGAGTCTGTAAAAACAATTAAGGAACTACCAAAACGTGTCACCCGTCTTAAAGAACACACGAGGAGTCGTATTTTGTGAAGATTGTGCTCGTAAATATTTAGAAAAGCTTTATAGTTCCACCGCCAGAGACGCTGATAAGTACTTCATTATCCTTACCGGTTTCAGTGCTCATCGTAAAACATCTGCAACAGCTTGCAAGGCAATATGAAACATAGCGTAAAATTCATCGCAAGTCACGGTTCTCAAGTTGCAAAATATATTACATGGTCAATAATGCAATGTACCAAACACTGTAAATTTTCATTTTCTGTACGTATAGTCTCGATAGGCTAAACCAATATATACACTGTGTAATGTATTTTACTACTAGGTAACAGTGAGTTATAATGGATTTTATGCTATTTGATGCTATAAGTTTTATATCGCCATGAAAGCTGTTTTAAATGTCTTGAGATACCTAATAATCGTCTCAGGACTGAAACCGGTTATAACAAAGAGGTATCAGTACTTGTCGTTGAACTATGGCGATTTTTTTTAAATAAGAGAAATTGTCGTCTGGGCAACACGGATAATTCGGCAACAGCAGATCGCACGAGGTACACTAGGTCCAGTGAACCAGCAAGTTCGATTATGTGCTATCTTGTCTTATCAAGGTCCAATCATTAGTATGGTAGAATGTACAAGGGGCCGTGGGAATTCAGAAGCACAAAAAGAAGTATATCAGAAAAGAGGAAGGAGTGAAATTAGACAAGTTGTGAGTCTGAGTACTAAATAAACTAAGTAGCACGAACTCTTGAGCGGTACAAGCTCCATAACATGCCGGCGCGACTCCACAATCTTAATCGGTGGTCGGGTGACGGCATGACCCAACCGTTGCACGATTATATATAAATAGTTCGTTTGCTGAACTTGTTTGAGTTCCGAAATCAGCTGATGACGTCTTTATTGCCTCTGAGGATATCTCCGGCATTACGAGACGAAACTTTAGGCACAGAAAATGCCTTAAGCCGTCGGCACACGGACCGTGCGTCCGAACGTTGAGCGTTGAGCGTGCCGAATTTGTGACGTCATAGCGTGGAACAGCACGTTCGGGAGTCTTTCCGATCGCGCAGAGCAATATCTGGCATGTCAGATATTCTGAGCGTGCGTCTCAGCGTTGACCAATGAGACGGCACAACGCCACCTACGTCACACGCACGCCGTCTCCCTTCAGTACAGAGCTGTGAGGCGCCATATTGGCATTCATTTCAAGCCTTTATGTATATATGCCGTTTCTGCGCACCAGCAAATTGAGAATCACTGGAAAACCCGTTGTTAGTTGTGTGATTCGTTCCAATAAAATAATGAGAAACATCATATTCGTGCCAAAAGAATTATTGTAACTTGCGTATTATGAGATCATGCTCTTTGAAGGCATCGACACACTGAGGATGCACCAAAAACGCATTGCTCTTGGCACAATTTGTTGTAATTAAATTTCTATTAGGAACATAATTACCTACGATTAACATTTTTAGTAAGGGAAAATCCAGTTCATCTTGTCTGTTTAGTGTAATGAGTAGCGCCTCGGCCCAATAATCACTTTTTGTTGGGGCGGTGGTTCGCGTCCTAACACTTCCAAATTTTTCTTCGTAACATTCGCGTTTTTATTAGGTTATGATACTTTATTATTAGTTTAATATAAGTATATGCTATAATATTTGATGTTATGTAAATATAAGTTAACCTTTTTTAGAGGGGTGACTTTGTTCGATTGGCTTAATCTACAGGACAGCTTGCGCTACTTGTACTAAGATATTTTGCTCCTTTTTCTTTTACGCTTCGTAATTCACATGTTGCAAAGATTCTGTTACTGGGTAGGAATAGTGATCAAGTAGGAGCTTGGGGTTTTACTAAAATGTGGGAATGATGAAATAATGTTTATCTTATGCGGAGAGGTATTCCAAATTTGCACCGCACTGTTTGTAATGGAACTTTTACAAACCTGTGTCCTTATTGATTGGACATGGTACTTTCCTTTTCGTGGACGATGGAGGAAATGTGCGTTTTAATAGAGTTGACGTGGGAATTTTACGCGCAACCCTTGAGTAAACAGTGTGATTTACGAACTAGAAACATCCCGCAACTGCCGCTGGAGTGCGTTGCGATCGCGTATACCACGTTGGGGCCCACGTACCGTATGCACAAGTCGCATCGTTCCTGAGCGTTCAGCAGCATGTTGAACTTGGCACGCTCAACGTTAACGTTCGACAGCACGGTCCGTGTGCTTACGGCTTTAGACAAAAGGCCTAATGCTCACGTAACTAAAATCACTGAGGACAGAACAGACCAGAGACGTTAAATGCCGCGGAGCAGCTGGGGAAAAGTGGTCGCCCACAGCCTCCCACGATGTGGCACAGTAATTTGTTGCGTCGTGACTGGTTCCTCTGGTCATCCCGAGCGACGGCAAAGTTCACGGACGCCAGTAGAGCGCGACTGCGCCACCGAGCCGCTCGAAGGGCGAATCAGGTGCCGGGGACAGCACGGGCAGCCGTCCTCCGAGTTAACTGGAGGCTCGAAGTCCATTCGGGCAAAATCTGCCCGCCGTTGGGCAACTCCGTTGCCGGTTGAAGAATGTAGCGGTGCCGGGATCGGCTGAGGAGTCAAGGAACTGGATGGCCACGACCTACATGGAAGACTTTCCCTGGGTTTAAGCACCTGCTCAGCTATCGGAATGAAGACCACGGCAGCCCGTTCCCTGAAGCGTGTGAACGCGCAGCGGTCGATCACAATAGGTCATTAAAATCAAAAGCCTTCTGTTTGTAGGTCACACGCCCGTAGCGAACAGAGAAGCGTATTACTTTCTACACTGTCGCGTTAGACATCCTCGCTCTCGGCGTCCAAGCGAATGTATGTGCAAAACGGAGGTCGTACACCTCTGGTGTGCTCGTGTGCGTGTCTTTCACGGTTGATTCGAAACTTTCGTAATTATCGAATACTGTGAAGCAGTCCAGTTCGAATGTCGGCAGTCAAAAAGTATTTTCATGATTCGTATTTTACCATCAGGTCAGGAATGCTGTGGAGCGACTAAAAGTACAAACTGTCTCGTCGTGGAATGAAGATATCAGACCTGGCAACAGCCGCGTTGCTGCCCTCAGCTGTTGGCTCGCGTGCCAACAGCACATTCCACTTCCTCCTTCACTTGCCTTTCCTGATGCATCCACACCGACGTAAACACTATACAGCACTTAATTCGTTGCCAGTATTTATTCTGTGCAGTTATACAGACTCCAAGGTCTTCACCAACTGAATTTAGCTTCAGTAAATTTGTTAGTTATGCCGTTGACAGATGATGACTTATATACCAATGAACTACTAAAATTATGAAGACTTTATTAGTACCTTCCAACTAGCGAATACTTTTGAAAGCAGATATTTTTACGTTTGGCCTATGTTGTTGTTGTTGTTGTGGTCTTCAGTCCTGAGACCGGTTTGATGCAGCTCTCCATGCAACTCTACCCTGTGCAAGCTTCCTCATTTCCCAGTACTTACTGCAACCTACATCTTTCTGAATCTGCTTAGTGTATTCATCTCTTGGTCTCCCTCTACGATTTTTACCCCCCACGCTGCCCTCCAATGCTAAATTTGTGATCCCTTGATGCCTCAGAACATGTCCTACCAACCGGTCCCTTCTTCTTGTCAAGTTGTGCCAGAAACTCCTCCCCAATTCTATTCAATACCTCCTCATTAGTTATGTAATCTAACCATCTAATCTTCAGCATTCTTCTGTAGCACCACATTTCGAAAGCTTCTATTCTCTTTTTGTCCAAACTATTTATCGTCCACGTTTCACTTCCATGCATTGCCACACTCCACAAAAAATACTTTCATAAATGACTTCCTGACACTTAAATCTATACTCGATGTTAACAAATTTCTCTTCTTCAGAAACGCTTTCCTTGCCATTGACAGTGTACATTTTATATCGTCTCTACTTCGACCATCATTAGATTTTTGCTCCCCAAATAGCAAAACTCATTTACTACTTTAAGTGTCTCATTTCCTAATCTAATTCCCTCAGCATCACCCGAGTTAACTCGACTACATTCCATTATTCTCGTTTTGCTTTTGTTGATATTCATTTTATATCCTCCTTTCAAGACACTGTCCATTCCGTTCAGCTGCTCTTCCAGGTCCTTTGCTATCTGTGACAGAATTACAATGTCATCGGCAAACCTCAAAGTTATTATTTCTTCTCCATGGATTTTAATACCTACTCCGAATTCTTCTTTTATTTCCTTTACTGCTTGCTCAATATACAGATTGAATAACATTGGGGAGAGGCTACAACCCTGTCTCACTCCCTTCCCAACCACTGCTTCCCTTTCATGTCCCTCGACTCTTATAACTGCCATCTGGTTTCTGTACAAATTTAAATACCCTTTCGCTCCTTGTATTTTACCCCTGCCACCTTCAGAATTTGAAAAAGAGTATTCCAGTCAACATTGTCAAAAGCTTTCTCTAAGTCTACAAATGCTAGAAACGTAGGTTTGCCTTTTCTTAATCTAGCTTCTAAGATAAGTCGTAGGGTCAGTATTGCCTCACGTGTTCCAATATTTCTACAGAATCCAAACTGATCTTCCCCAAGGTCGGCTTCTACTAGTTTTTCCATTCGTCTGTAAAGAATTCGCATTAGTATTTTGCAGCTGTGGCTTATTAAACTGATTGTTTGGCCTTAATTGTGTAAAATAGATAGCCGTTCATAATTAATGACAAATGGCTTCGATAATATAGTGCCGGCCGCTGGTGGCCGAGCGGTTCTGGGCGCTTCCGTCTGGAACCGCGTGACTGCTACGGTCGCAGGTTCGAATCCTGCCTCGGGCATGGATGTCTGTGATGTCCTTAGGTTAGTTAGGTTTAAGTAGTTCTAAGTTCTAGGGGACTGATGAACTCAGATGTAAAGTTCCATAGTGCTCACAAGGGAACCTCCCCATCGCACCCCCGTCAGATTTAGTTATAAGTTGGCACAGTGGATAGGCCTTGAAAAACTGAACACAGATCAATTGCGAAAACAGGAAGAAGTTGTGTGGGACTATGAAAAAAGAAGCAAAATATTAATGGGAAGATAGGCAACATTAAGGATAATGGGAACGCAGGAGCGCCGTGGTCTCGTGGTAACGTGAGCAGCAGCGGAACGAAAGGTCCTGGGTTCAAATCTTCCATCGAGTGAAAACTTTAATTTTTTATTTTCACTTTATGTGACAAACTCTTATGTTTTCATCACTTTTTTGGGAGTGATTATCACATCCACAAGAAAACCTAATTCGGGCAAGGTAGAAGAATCTTTTTACCCATTCGCCAAGTGTACAAGTTAGGTGGGTCGACAACATATTCCTGTCATGTGACGCACATGCCGTCACCAGTGTCGTATAGAATATATCAGATGTGTTTTCCTGTGGAGGAATCCGTTGACCTATGACCTTGCGATCAAATGTTTTCGGTTCCCATTGGAGAGGCACGTCCTTTCGTCTACTAATCGCACGGTTTTGCGATGCGGTCGCAAAACACAGACACTAAACTTATTACAGTGAACAGAGACGTCGATGAACGAACGGACAGATAATAACTATGCAAAAATAAAGAAAGTAAAATTTTCACTCGAGGGAAGACTTGAACCAAGGACCTCTCGTTGTGCAGCTGCTCACGCTACCACGGGACCACGGCGCTTCTGAGCCCACAGTGTCCATGATATTGCCTATGTGGCCCATGGACTAGTCAGTTTGTATATTTTGCTTATTTTTTCACAGTTCCACACAACTTCTTCCTGTTTTCTCAATTGATCTGTGTTCAGTTTATCAAGGCCTATCCACTGTGCCAACTTATAACTAAATCTGAGGGGGGTGCGATGGGGAGGTTCCCTTGCGAGAACCATTTGATAATATAGTGCAACACGATTAAAGGCTTTAACCATAATCTAGTGGTAGTTCTTGCCTGCAGTTAGTCTATGGCATCTGTATACTTTAGTTTCGGCTATACTACGTATTTGCAGATTTCCACTAATCTTTCGTAAGTTTCAGTGGGTCGTGCGGCAACACAACGTTTTATCATATATCTCACATAGACACCATGATCAGTGTTAAAGACAGCATTTGTGGGTTGTTTTCGTGTGGCAGCTCGTTTTTCATACTCTAAATTTTCCGTGTTTCGTGCATTATAGGCTTTAACATAAAAGCTCAGTTATCTCCGCGTTCTGTTAAACATAAAGTTATGATTTGCACTCGAGCTAAGAGCATCTTCCAAATTGGGAACTGATTACTCGCTTGTGCCTCCTTATTGCTCTCTTAGCTGACATAGGCTATTACTATTAATACTGTGTTATTATTTTTATAATGTTAGAAGACTGAAAAATCTAGTTGTTGTCAGACATGTTAGCTTTTCTGACGTTTGGTCCAGTTACCTCAATTTTCTCCAGTTCCTTGTAGGTTACCATCAGTGACGTGGGTAATATACCAAACAATAGCATTGAACTAATTACTGTTCCTTCCAGACTTACCAAATCAAGATGTGAACTTTAACAGTTTACACGGTTCTTAGTACAAGGATGGTGTTTCACGATCCAGTATAAGGACGGTGTTCTCGGTCTTACGACTGTTTTGATAATTCCATTGGCGTTGGTTTGGCCAGTACTAGTCCTTCGATTCTTACGAGCATTATTACATCTACGGACTAGAGAGCGCACCAGACTTCCATCCATTTCTCCGCCCTATATTTACTCGTACAAGCCCACCGGTACAATGCAAAGGGCTGTTTGTGTAGGAGATAAGGTCAATGGACTAAATATTACTTACTGCGTTAAAAGAACTCACTGTTCATTACAAATAATTTTTTAGCAATGCGTATCGGTACTGGTACTCAAAATCTTTATAGCTGCTAGGGTCGGACTTGTCGGATTAACAAACAGAGATGGCAACTTTTCGCTTACGGAGACAATCCGAAGATAGAGTTTCCGAACTAATGATCCATCGAATTTGGTAGACACGAGGAGAAAGCGGCAGGCATCGCACGAAAGGTTATTCACAGATTTTGGATATCTCTTTACAAGCCAGAATCAAGGGTACACTACATATGCGGCAGGTTGACAATGAATATTTGTCGCCACGTTTTAAGCACTTGGCAGTCATTTGTACGATATTGTACAGAATAATGTGGTACAGAAGTGAATATAAAAAACTACCGATAGAATAGCGCTGCTGCATAATGTAGACTGCCACAGCTCTACGAGCATCAATAGAGACGGCTGACTTTATCGGTCTGCTGTGGATGGCGATTTCCTGGCGCTCTGGCCTGCGTATAGCGCTGCAGGTGTTCACGGCAGACCATCGGAAGACAAAAATCGTAATTAGCTCGTGCCAGGGCGGGCGAAATCCGGATTCAGCCTTCCGCTGTGGGGCATTCGCGATCGGGTGGCACTACAAAGAACGGTCCCGTCCCAATTAACTCAGCGCTGGGCGTGATGCCGGCCGCCGGCCGCCGGCAGGGCCAACTTCCCGATGACACTCTGCGTCTCCACGAACAGAGTTAACGGACACGTTTAGGCATTTGATTCACCGAACGGTTGTAGAAATTACGTCAAGTGTATTTTTAAGTAAAAGAAAAGATGGATGAAGTCCTGAGTGACCGAGAGTGTTGAGAAAACGTAATAGCTCGCTCTGCGTGTAAATAAAGTTCTAGCGGAGGTGGTTTGCCATTGTCATTGACTGCTTTCACCTTGAGTGTTAGTTAATTACGTAATATGGTCCTACCTACTTCATTTACGGCGGTTATGTATTGTCTTGTTGGAGTAATACGTATGTTCTATGAGCTGCTGTATGTAAGCTGAATGTATACTGATATTAAGTACATATAGCTGCAGCCAAAGAAACACTTCACTGTTATATTTAAAAGGCAAAGAAAATGTCAGCAACAATTCATAAAATCCTGGCCTCAGTCTACTCCAATTTTAGAAATATTCTGTGGACGTGAAGCTTTAACATTTAGTAAAAGAATATGGGGAAAGACTAACATTCCAAAAGAAAATATTAAGAGAAATGTTTGTACGTGTAATCGACTTAGATAGCAGTGAACGGAGGATTCGAAATTAAAAATATAAGACTACATCCATACTCTGCAAAGCACCTTGTGGCTGTACCACTGTCATCACTTCCCTTCGTCCGTCTGTTAAACGTCATACAGTCGCGAGTGCGTAGGAAAACTGATTACTGGTGAGCCTCTCTGATCTCATCTTGTCTTTTCGCGAAATACACCGAGGGGGTATCAATATATCGGTTCAGTCTTCTAGCGACGTAAGCTCTCGGAATTTTAACGGTAAACCACACCGTGACTTAGCGTCTGCCATTGGACTCGGCTGATCTTGACGCTTTCGCGCTAACTACACGAACGTGTGACGAATCGCGCAGCTCTTCTTTGGAACGAACGAGGTTTTCGTAAGCTACCTCCTTCATAGACAGACTAGACGTCCTGAGGGTTGTTACAATGAATCTGTCTGGTATCTGCCTTTGCTACATTTATTTTTATGTGGTCGTTCCACTTCAGATCGGTCCGTACGCTCGCTTAATGGATTCCACTGCTTCCAGTACTGTTCGGTGACCGTCTTATTATGCCATGACGAATATTTCCGCCTTTTTTGTGTGCAGTACGTTATATTTATTTATGCCGAGTGTCAACTGGCAATCTATGCAGCAGGCGTCTACCTTTTCGAGTCTTCCTACATTTCACCACAATGCTGTAGCGTCGAAATCACTCTATGTAAGACAGCAGCATTTGCGAACAGGCTCACAAAAACTTGTGGAAACTCAGCCTATGAATGAGAAGCTTCAGCCAGGTTCGTCATACAATAAATATGTTGGAGGATCTACTCCCTAATAACAGATTCCTAAAGCAAATAGTTGAAACATGAGGAAGATGATGTCCTAGAAGTAGCGTTCGTTGTCTTCCGCATCCATCATACGCACCAGACATTTCCCCGAGAGTGTTTCAGGTCTTTCGGGCACCGAAAGCTGCATGGAAAGCTGTTCCGTTATGGGGAAGTGGTACTTCCGGGGCAGAAGAGTGGATACGGAGGCTCCCAAACGAATTTTTTTCTCTCAGAATTTAGGAACTTTGTGAACGATGGCTAATTTGCGTTCAGCATAGGAGAGATTATGTCGAAAAGCGATACAGCTATGATCTGCCTATGCTCAATAAACAACGTTAAAAATATTTCGTTTTTTTGTTAATTCAACCTGGTATTAAAGTATCAGTGTTGATGTTTGTGTATGAAGTCATATCTGTAATTCCATGATTCTTAAGGGGTGTAGGACGTCAAACGGACCGACTTGGAGCAGGAGAGGCACCACAGGACATTTTATTTTCTACTGTCTATACTTTTACAAATAAATTCACAAAACATTGTGAGCATGACCAGGAAGGATTCAGGATTCACACTCATAGCAGTGGAAGTGCAAAAACATAGCAAAATAAATTTTTTTTAGATATGAAATTTCATCATTTTTTCACTTACTGTTGGCTGCATTTGTTGCTATAGGTACATTTTTCTTCACAAGTAAGAGAGATTCTTTGATGAATTTTGGACAGCATACAAACCATACTTACAGGTGTATGAAACACTAGAATTTTCCAAATTTATTAAAAACTGTGGTAAAAATTGAGATAATTAACTACAAAATTTGATTTTTTTCCAAACATAAAATTTAAAACGTAACAGCTCATTCATTTTTTCATAAATTAAATAGATTCTAGAGTTTCAGACACCTGTAAGAATGGTTTGTATGTTGTGTAAAATTCGTCGAACAGTCTCTCTTACGTACGAAGAAAAGTGTACCTATAGCAACAAATGCAGCCAATAGTAGGTGAAAAAATGATGAAATTCCACATATAAAAAAAATTATTTTGTTATGTTTTTGAACTTCCGCTGCTACGAGTGTGAATCCTGAATCCTTCCTGGTCATGCTGACAAAGTTTTATGAATTTACTTGTAAAAGTATAGAGAGTGGAAATTAAAATGTCCTGTGGTGCCTCTCCTGCTCCAAGTCGGCCCGTTTGACGTCCTACCCCCCTTAAAGCGCTGTGGGTATTTGTTACCTATTTGATAGCTGCACTCATTTCTCAAAGGCAGCGCTACGAAAAATAGTCGTGAAGATTGCCGGAGGACTCGATGCCTCTGTTGATAGGAAGAACTTCATAAAATGGAAAAAGTACGTCTCGGTATTTGCGGTCACCGTCTTTACTGCGAGACACAAAGCTGTGAAAGCGGAATGGCCGGCTGATTAACGGGCGCGGTATCGCCAGCATTCTCCGCGGATCGTAGCCGCGTGCTCCTGGCAGTGCAGCCGCCCACCGCCCACGCAGGCCCGGCGCCTTGGCACTCACCTTCCGTGGCACATGGAGGTCGCGCCACGCCGCGCCGGGACTTCCCCCACCCGTCGTGCAGTCCTGTTCGGGGACTCCCCTCCAGGTCACATATTGTGCTGAAGCGTCTTAGCGCTTTGTGAATACCATCAGCTGTACACGACTCAGAAAAGTACGTCAGCTTGGATGATCCACCTGAGGAAAAACCTACATTGCACCATGTTGCGTTAAATGACATTAAAAGATGTCAAAAAAATGGCTCTGAGCACTATGGGACTCAACTGCTGAGGTCATTAGTCCCCTAGAACTTAGAACTAGTTAAACCTAACTAACCTAAGGACATCACAAACATCCATGCCCGAGGCAGGATTCGAACCTGCGACCGTAGCGGTCCTGCGGTTCCAGACTGCAGCGCCTTTAACCGCACGGCCACTTCGGCCGGCAAAAGATGTCACATATGTTGTGGGTCGAGAGAGAGAGAGAAAGAAGCCCTTAGCACTGAGCTCGGGTCCACAGTTGCGATAGTTTTGCTTGTATTCTATGCCGTGGCCGTGCAGGTTCACAGGGCGCTTAGTAACCGCTATGGCGACAGAAATACGCGGTCGCAGTAGGGGGGGGGGGGGGGGGGGGGGGAGATACAGGGTGATCAAAAAGTCAGTATAAATTTGAAAACTTAATAAACCGCGGAATAATGTAGATAGAGAGGTACAAATTGACACACATGCTTGGAATGACATGGGGTTTTATTAGAACAAAAAAAAGTTCACAAAATGTCCGACAGATGGCGCTGGAAAGCAAAACGTCAGTAACTGCTACCGTGACGGGTGAGAGGTACGCAGATATGTTACAGAATCGCATCATCCCCAGCCTGGCTGATAAACACCTGCTGGAACGTACGATGTTTATGCAGGATGGCGCTCCACCCCATATTGCTAGACGCGTGAAAGTTCTCTTGCGCGCATTTGGTGATGATCGTGTGCTCAGCCGCCACTTCCGTCATGCTTGGCCTCCCAGGTCCTCAGACCTCAGTCCGTGCAATTATTGGCTTTGGGTTGCCTGAAGTCGCAAGTGTATCGTGATCGACCGACATCTCTAGGGATGCTGAAAGACAACATCCGACGCCAATGCCTCACCATAACTCCGGACGTGCTTTACAGTCCTGTTCACAACATTATTCCTCGACTACAGCTATTGTTGAGGAATGATGGTGGACATATTGAGCATTTCCTGTTAAGAACATCATCTTTCCTTTGTCCTACTTTGTTATGCTAATTATTGCTATTCTGGTCAGATGTAGCACCATCTGTCGGACATTTTTGAACTTTTGTATTTTTTTGCTTCTAAAAAAAACCATGTCATTCCAAGCATGTGTGTCAATTTGTACCTCTCTATCTACATTATTCCGTGATTTATTCAGTTTTCAAATTTATACTGACTTTTTTATCACCCGGTATAGCTGTGTAAACATAAGTTGCGGGGGTTCTATTTTATTGTAAAGCTGTAACAGTAATCATAATTGCATTTCACTTTATTCGACAGGTAAATTATACTCTTTGACCATTTTATTAACGTATCCCATCACTCCTAACTCTACATGAAGGGAGTTTATAGACATAGACTAATCGTGACACCTATTGTGCATCCAATCTGTATATCGAGTACATGATCTCTGTACATCTGCTGTGTAGTTAAGCATAAGCTCTTTGCAACAGTATTTTCCATAGTGCCATGCCTACAGTAAACCAATTTGCGGTCACAACGGGAAAGTCGAGAGCGATAGTACCTGGAAATAAATAAAATTTTAAATGTAGGACATGGACCTGTATTAACGGTGCTAGAGATACTGTTCTGATGATAATGACGCCATTTGCACTCACAATCACAGTGAATGTGGGCCGCATTCAAAAGTAACATTGTGGCATAGTATGCCGTCCCAGAATTTTTGTACTGTAAGTTTTCACTAATCCTAACACATTTTGTCGTCTTATTTGTTACTATCTTTTAAGCGTTTATCGAGATGCTTGAAAACTGTCTAAGGGTGGAACTTTGCAGTAGTACTCAAATAAAGAAAAAAACGACCGCTGCAGGTGAGATCAAATCATTCAAAAGAATTCCTGCGAGTCGGAGAGCGGGTTCCCAGAGGTTCTGTTCAAGCAATGATACCAACCTTTGTCCTCGTTAGGAGATCTGTGTTTGCCAGAATCTCTCTCTGTTGTTATTCTGTGAAGGCTTAGCTCGATGTAATTATGCTCAGAACAGCTAGTTCACGTCTCGGTGGTTGTTTTCTCTAAGTGAACCTTTCTATATTTATTTGAAACAAAGAAAAAGATAGTCTGGTATTGGTATGGTGGAAAACGAATCTAGCTCGCCAGCAGGCCTGGCCACGTAACACCGTTATGTCCGCAGCTCAGGGTCGTGCGGTAGCGTTCTCGCTTCCCGCGCCCGGGTTCGATTCCCGGCCTCGTGATGACTGGGTGTTGTGTGATGTCCTTCGGTTAGTTAGGTTTAAGTAATTCTAAGTTCTAGGGGACTGCTGACCATAGATGTTAAGTCCCATAGTGCTCAGAGCCATTTGAACAACACCGTTATGCTAGTGAACCCTGGTGCTCAGGTTCCTGATGTGTCTATTCTGTTACGTTCGATAATTCTCGCAAAATTCACTCATCGATTGCCTATCCCTCAACCAGAGATAAGATAGTCCGGCTACCTGATGAAGTTCCTCCAATGAGGACAGGTGAAAACCGAATTAAGAGCTTGATTTTATAACGGTTGTATGCGTTCGAAATCTTTATCGGCGCGTTTCACCAAACAACTGTCGCACAGTCCCGAACTTGGCGCAGCGGCACCTTGTACCACGGTAAAGAACAACAGTACCTCAAGTGCTTACGCAAATCATGGAAAACTTGTACCTGGTTGACTGAGTAGCGAATGGTTCCAAAATGTGCCGTCACATGTCTCCTTCGACACATTTCCTCGATCCTACAGAATCAAATACATATCAGTTGACTGTGTGTTGCAAGAGAGCGTACAGGCTTCCTCCCTGAGCAGTTGAAACTTGGCGAAAATGTCGAATTCTTCCAAGATTTCTAGTGTGTACTGTGTCACTTCTGTACCACAGAGAAATCACTTGCAAATGTCCTTTGCACTCAATGTGTTAGTGTTACCTAGGAATGGGTCTGTTGCAGCTACGACACCAATGCCACCTCGAATTACCACTAAGTTTTTTCCCTGACGAGGTGGAGAAATGAATTCGGTGAACATTCTACCGTGAAATTATGAAATCAGTAGTATCCGGTGGCAAAAATGGAGATGAACTTCTGGAGTTTGTCTTGTCGTTTAAACTCTTATGCATAATACTGCAGAGCAAAAGAACGAATCTGCAAATTCGGTAGTAGGGAATGCGAATGGAAGTCTTAGCTTTATTTGGAAGAATTCTAGAAAAGTGCAGTGTGTCACTTACGAAAATAGCCTACGAGACACTAATACAATCGATGCTGGAGTTTGCTCTAGCTTTTCGGTTCATTATCTTGTACTCATGTCAGCAGACATCGACGAAATTCATAACGAGCTCCTGCGATCGTTATGTCGACATACCTCATACAGCGCTGTAAAAGTGGTACTTAGGGTGTTAATATGGGTATCTTCTGGAGAAAGAAAACAATATTCTTCTCAAACCCTGTTGCGTAAATTTATAGAGCCGCTCTCCGAGGTGGACAGTTTATCAGTTTCGTAGCCTCCGTTTTTGTATTTTGGGAAGAGATTGTACGATTTAAAAATGACAGATTAGGGCTAGTACAGAGACATACAGACAGTGGATTTTCCCTTGTTCCATATGAGAATGGAATGACAGCGCCTCCCCAAGTGCACTATGTATCGGCTTGCGGAATATGTGTGTTGACATAGATAACATTTCGAGGAGATATTACGTGGAGCAAATACTAAAACTATGAGAAAGATGAAGTGATAACTTAGATTATTCAGTGAACTCTAGAAAAGTGTAAGACGTATTGGAAAGAGAGTCGGGTTTGAAACATTTTTAAGTTCTTCTGAAGTGTTTGAGATTCTCACCAAGTGAGCCAAAAAGAAAAGGTAGAAAAATGCGGAGAGATGCTGCTAATGTACTAAATTCCAAGGCAAGTTAATACGTGTTCTAAACGTAAATGAGAATTGCAATGTGAAAGGCGACAGTGCTCTGGAGCAACACTGTTGGATAAATTTAGAGAACCGTTGTTTCGTGTAGATAGCAAAACAGTTTTCATCATTTATTTCGCATCAGCGCAATGAGGACAAGATAATAGATATTAAGGTGCACACAAAGGCCACGCAGTCGATTTTCTCCTCGCTCTGTTCGCGAATGAAAGAGGAAAGGGAGAGATTGATGGTGCAAAGGGGCACCTTCCATAGCGCTTGCAATGTGCAGAAAGTTTCTTTTAATAGGCGATTGGTGCAGGAGATTATAAAAGGAAAACGTTATACAAAATGCTTTTGCACACGCGGAAAAAGGAACATACGTTGACCACGATCTATAAAATGGATCATAGCGGACTTGTTATTTTTAAAATTAAAAGGAAAAGAAAAATAATAACCAGTTAGTTTAGCAACACCTGAACTGTCTTTATTCATGAAACTTTCAATCATGAAATCTTGTCCATACTATCCACTGTTATGTATGTCCGTTCCCTCTTGAAACTCGCTGCATGCAGATGTAGTTGTGAAATCCTACCATCGTAAACACATACGCACTGAGGGGTTAGCTGATGACGTATTCGTCTCGCCTGTATCTTTGGCTTTCATGACATATTGACGTCTACACTTCGATGGCTCCCGTTACGACTTTCTTGCGGAATTTTGAGTTAAGTATTCCCAAACTGGCGAGTGTTAAGTATATTTATACTGTATATAAATATCCAAAACTTAAAAACTCCGCAACAGATTGTACACTTTCATTGTTAATTTGTGCTGTTTTGATTTATTTATTTTAGCCCCATTGTAAGTGATTTTCAGGACTACTTTCAAATTTGCTCCGTTAAGTTGTCGAAGTTTTCTGCACAAGACGTAGATATTACATCATCTGCAATAGCAAGCTAGCTAACACGTACTTATTCCTCGTGTTCCGTGTTCAAAGGCCCCAAAACGTTGTCTAGCATTGCTGATTACGACTCTGACTTCTTCAATTCTGAATTTCTTGCTGTCTTGTTGGTTTCTTGTGGAATTTATAGTACTGATGTATATACTCTTCATTACACTAACGTAAGTTGAATGAATGCATTGTGTCTCAATGGCAGTTAAAACAGCGTTTGTTGAAATTAAGTCACAGTTTATTTCAAGATGATGGAGCACAGCAGTAAGTCGTCCTTGCCTTTCAGGCTTTACTAAAGCTAATCTAGATTTCGGCTAGTGCCTAGCCATTGTCAGTGCACTATTACATGATTTCAATAATGTCCTAGTACGTCAGTCCACTGTTCTTCGAGCTTGAGTGGTCTTGAATGAACTATGACAGAAGCCCAAAAAACAGGGGAATGACGTACTACGACACATATAGAAACCACGAAGTAGTGCGCTGATAATGACAAGGTAGTAGCCGAAATGTAGATTTGCTTTAATAAAACCGGAAAGGAAAGGACGACTGATTGCTCTGCTCCATCGTTTTGAAAGTCATATCACAGTCGTTGAGTGCATTCCACATTCCTAATGGAAGATAACTTGATCACAGTGTATTGCTCTGCGCCCACTCCCACTTCTAGACGTAACATACCGTCTCCCACTTTTAATGTGTCACAAATGCCTAGATTTTTAATAATGATTACAATAAAGTATACATGTTTTAATATAATTATAATTTGTTTACGGTAGTACATTGTACATCGCTTTAGCATAACGTCCATGGCACCACCAACGCAGACGATGACACAATCTGTGACAACACTGCTTTATTACCGACAAATCAGAAGCCGTATATGGGCTACATACGGCCACCACATGAGCGATTTTGACAGTCAGTTGCTCCTGACGAAGATGATGGTGGTAATCGTCGAAAGCTCGAGGTTTCAACCTGAATTGACGCGGCAAGAAGTCCCAGAATGTTTTATACAACAGTGCCGTCACGAAAGACATCGTTCTCGCATAACTATACTAGCACAACACTTTCACTGCTTTGGCAGTGCCATAATTTTCACAGTATACACTGAAGAGTCAAAGAAACTAGTATACCTACCTAATAACGTGGCCCCCGCTAGCACACACAAGTGCCACAACATGACGTGACATGTGCTCGACTAATGCTTGAAGTAGCGCTGGAGGGAATTGACACCATGAATCCTGCAGAGCTGTCCATAAATCCGTAAGAGTACGAGAGGGTGGATATCTCTTCTGAACAACTTGCAAGGCATCCCAGATATGTTCAATAATGTTCATATCTGGGGAGCGTGATGGTCAGTGGAAGTGTTTAAACTCGAAGAGTGTTCCTGGAGCCACTCTGTAGCAATTCTGGACGTGTGGGGTGTTACATTGTCCTGCTGGAATTGCCGAAGTCCGGCGGAATGCACAGTAGACATGAATGGATGGAGGTGATCAGACAGGAGGCTTACGTACGTGTCATCTGTCAGAGCTGTACCTAGACGTATAAGGCGTTCCATATCACTCCAACTGCACATGCCCCATGTGGTATCAACGTTCGATACCACACTTGTTAGGGGTTGCAGTTATCGACCGCGCCCGTACAAGTATCGCTGGACCCGCGAGTCGAGACTAGCGCCGCTCCGCGGATTGCAACAAGTCTGTAGCGTGCGCTCGGCCACTGTTGCTCGGGACGTCAAGTAGGAAAGTAGTATAGCCTTCAGCTGATAGGAAGCAGCCTCTAACAAGGCGCTTAGTTAAAGTATGGTCTATGTGATGCCTCTGTATTTCTCTGTTTGTAATTATATTCCTCCAGATTATGAAGACTCCTGAACCACCAGTTAAGTATGATATATTATTTTTTACCAACAACTTTTAATTATTTTGGTCGTTACAGACCCAGACCATGCAGCCAGCTCCCTATCGACTTCACTGACAAACCTGCTGTATATGCAAAGAAGATATTTGTATGTTTCTATTTAGCATTGGCCACCTGTCATTCACATTGGCGACGATTCGTTCTTCGTCATCATAACACCCCGCACCTTTACAAAGCCTCTACCAGCTAGAACAGTCACCTACTGACATGCAGGGTCCATGGATTCATCAGGTTGTCTACATACCCGTGCACGCCCATCCGCTCGATACAATTTGAAACAAGATTCGTCCGACCAGGCAACATGTTTCCAGTCATCAGCAATACAATGTCGGTGTTGACGGGCCCATGCGAGGCGTAAAGCTTTGTGTCGTACAGTCATCAAGGGTACACGAGTAGGCCTTCGGCTCCGAAAGCCCATACTGATGATGTTTCGTTGAATGGTTCGCACGCTGACACTTGTTGATACCCCAGCATTGAAATCTGCAACAGTTTGCGTAAGCATTGCACTTCTGTCACGCTGAACGATTCTCTTCAGTCGGCCGGCCGGAGTGGCCGAGCGGTTGTAGGCACTTCAGTCTGGAACCGCGCGACCGCTACGGTCAAAATTCTAGGGGTCTGATGACCTCAGATGTTAAGTCCCTTACTGCTCAGAGCCATTTTGAACCGTCTCTTCAGTCGTCGTTTGCCTCGTTCTTGCAGGATCTTTTTCGGGCCGCAGTGATGTTGAAAATTTGATGTTTTACCGGATTCCTGATATTCACGGTACACTCGTACGGGAAAATCGCCACTTCATAGCTACGTCGAAGGTGCTGCGTCCCGTAGCTCGTGCGCCGACCATAACACAAAGTTCATCATCATCATCATCATCATCAAGACTGATTATGCCTTTCAGCGTTCAGTCTGGAGCATAGCCCCCCTTATAAAATTCCCCCATGATCCCCTATTCAGTGCTAACATTGGTGCCTCTTCTGATGTTAAACCTATTACTTCAAAATCATTCTTAACCGAATCCAGGTACCTTCTCCTTGGTCTGCCCCGACTCCTCCTACCCTCTACTGCTGAACCCATGAGTCTCTTGGGTAACCTTGCTTCTCCCATGCGTGTAACATGACCCCACCATCTAAGCCTGTTCACCCTGACTGCTACATCTATAAAGTTCATTCCCAGTTTTTCTTTGATTTCCTCATTGTGGGCACCCTCCTGCCATTGTTCCCATCTACTAGTACCTGCAATCATCCTAGCTACTTTCATATCCGTAACCTCAACCTTGTTGATAAGGTAACCTGAATCCACCCAGCTTTCGCTCCCATACAACAAAGTTGGTCGAAAGATTGAACGGTGCACAGATAACTTAGTCTCGGTACTGACTTCCTTCTTGCAGAAGAGAGTAGATCGTAGCTGAGCGCTCACTGCATTAGCTTTGCTACACCTCGCTTCCAGTTCTTTCACTATGTTGCCATCCTGTGAGAATATGCATCCGAAGTACTTGAAACCGTCCACCTGTTCTAACTTTGTTCCTCCTATTTGGCACTCAATCCGTTTATATTTCTTTCCCACTGACATTACTTTCGTTTTGGAGATGCTAGTCTTCATACCATAGTCCTTACATTTCTGATCTAGCTCTGAAATATTACTCTGCAAACTTTCAATCGAATCTGCCATCACAACTAAGTCATCCGCATATGCAAGACTGCTTATTTTGTGTTCACATATCTTAATATCACCCAGCCAGTCTATTGTTTTCAACATATGATCCATAAATAATATGAACAACAGTGGAGACAGGTTGCAGCCTTGTCTTACCCCTGAAACTACTCTGAACCATGAACTCAATTTACCGTCAACTCTAACTGCTGCCTGACTATCCATGTAAAGACCTTTAATTGCTTGCAAAAGTTTGCCTCCTATTCCATAATCTCGTAGAACAGACAATAACTTCCTCCTAGGAACCCGGTCATATGCCTTTTCTAGATCTATAAAGCATAGATACAATTCCCTGTTCCACTTATAACACTTCTCCATTATTTGCCGTAAGCTGAAGATCTGGTCCTGACAACCTCTAAGAGGTCTAAACCCATACTGATTTTCATCCAATTGGTCCTCAACTAATACTCGCACTTTCCTTTCAACAATACCTGAGAAGGTTTTACCCACAACGCTGATTAAAGAGATACCTCTGTAGTTGTTACAATCTTTTCTGTTTCCATGTATAAAGATAGGTGTGATTACTGCTTTTGTCCAGTCTGATGGAACCTGTCCCGACTCCCAGGCCATTTCAATTATCCTGTGTAGCCATTTAAGACCTGACATTCCACTGTATTTGATGAGTTCTGACTTAATTTCATCCACCCCAGCTGCTTTATTGCACTGCAATCTATTGACCATTTTCTCCACTTCCTCAAATGTGATCCTATTTCCATCATCATTCCTATCCCATTCTACCTCGAAATCTGAAACATTACTGATCGCATTTTCACCTACATTCAGCAACTCTTCAAAATATTCCCTCCATCTGCCCAAGGCATCCACAGGATTCACCAGCAGTTTTCCTGACCTGTCCAAAATACTTGCCATTTCCTTCTTACCTCCCTTTCGAAGACTGCTAATTACACTCCAGAATGATTTTCCAGCAGCTTGACCCATAGTCTCCAACCTGTTTCCAAAGTCTTCCCAAGATTTCTTCTTCGATGCTGCAATTATCTGTTTGGCTTTGTTTCTTTCTTCAACATAACTTTCTCTGTCTACCTGAGTTCTAGAATGTAGCCATTTTTGATATGCCTTCTTTTTCCTTTTACATCAGAGTTCAAACTCACTTAGATCTTGATAACGTGTCATTGTAGTAGCAATAACTAATCGAACAACTGCGCCAGACACTTGTCTTACAGAGGTGTTGCCGACCGCTGCGTCGTATTCTGTTTGTCCATATATCTCTACATTTGAATATGCATGCCTTTGGCGCTTCAGTGTAGAGCCCAAATGTGGACTTGCCGCTATAAGAAAATGGGGTCGTTGTATTGCGGTGACGTTTTATTGGGCTCGAGTACCGCTCTTGGCGCATTGGGCGCGCTGCAGTATATTGTGGAAGGAGCTACTGGCGCTCGTAGCGGTGGGGGGCAGAACCAGTCCGCGGAGGAGATTCTGCCGCGAGCCGCGTTCCTGGGGGCGGGCGGCGTCGGCGTCCAAGGACAATACGAGGCGCAGAGAGGACCGCGGCCTGCGGCCGGTTCACCGGGTGAAGGACGCGCCTGCCTTTGTGTCGCAATCGCCCGCCCGCGTCTGCACATCACGCCGCTGACCCACGCGAGGAAGCAGCATTTCTCCAGCAACAAGGAGCAGTCAGCAGCGACTGAATTAGTTTTACCAGCAACATCTGTTGTAAATAATAGATTTCAGCTATCAGTCGTCCTTTGGAATATTTATTGGCAGATTGAAACATTTCTCCTCTCCGTTTGGGGGTCTCAAGTTTTTTGTCAGGCAGTATATTTGCACCAACACTGCATGGGTCTAATTCGTCGTTTTTCGTAATATGCTCTGTTGTAGTATGAGACTGGCTTGCCTTCACGATCACTACTCTCGAATGGCTGCAGCAAAAAAGTCTGCTTCACATATTCGGGGCTACACCGAGCTTCTCTGTGTGTGTCTCTATGCGTAGGCGCTGATTTTTGTGGGTTTCCATTCAGAGACTAAGCAATTTCGTTGCAAAAGATTGTGCGGTCCTCTTGACGTGTTGCCTGTTCGTGCTCGTGTCGGGATCTTCAGCGGACAGCCGTTTGGTGATTTCTCTGACGCTTTGCCAGCAAGAGCGGCTAGTATTAAAAACCTGTGACCTGGCGAAGAGACACTTGAAAAGAAGTATTGTCGAGCACGGTGTTTCTGGCGTATATCCGCAGAGTGACAGAGAGAGAATCGGGCGTACATCATACAAACATGACGAAAACACTGTATTCAAACGGACCAAGAAGATCACAGTGTCTCTCTGACCGGCCGAGCACCACGTCGCAGTGTTGGGAGTGTACCACACACCGAGTAAAAGCACATAAGTACATGATGGAACAACCGGACGACCCATCAAAACCAGGATCACTGAACATAAACGGCCTTACAGACTGAGACAGACGAAGAAATCGGCCATGGCGTAACACGCCCTGTGTGAGACCAACCACCTTATAAAATTTGCCGAGACACGTTCTCACTGTGGAAAAGAACTGCCACGTCCGTTTGTTCGGGGAACTCTACGGAATTCACAAATATAACTGAGTAAGCAGGAAAGAGGTTTGTCTGAAGACAAACGAAACCTGAATTCCCCCGGAGCAGCAAACGACCGTCGCAGGTAATAAGAGGGAAATTACCGAGGTAATAAGCAGTGACAGCCATCAGACTACATATGAGCCCCGGCCGCCGACATGACACCATTCGTTAGTGTAACTTTTATCTTCAAGTCTAATGCGTTGTACTTATAGTTCAAGGCACCATGCAAATTTCTGGTAATAATTTACAGTAATTGGGGAAACAAAATGGAACGATCAAGTAGGTTGTGATGAAGGAAGTAGCAGTTATTATTCGTTTTTAGGATACTGAGGAACTCTGGGTCGCCTGCAGAGCAGTTGGCTTGTAACACGCTGCCCAACTGGGTTACTACTGACGTGGCGTCGTGTACCTCTGGACCTCTGACTGGACTTACAGACTATGAAAGAAAACCGACTCGAGACTATAGTGCTCAGAAATGTTGAAAAATCTGAAACGATAGGGACTAGAAACAAGGTGCGTATTACGGCATAGAAACCTCTTGGGTGGTTCGATTCGACAAGGCTGAAACTTTAAGTTTCTTGTACGCATATTCATCTGTGCTTGCGCAATTGAACCCATGATAGATTGAAGCGATTTTACTATTGTGACAGAAGGCTGAGGTCAGAGTCGTTTTATGCTGAACAACGAAATAAAGTATGCAGCTGAAAGCAAACTTTGTTTCACGCAATAAACTCAACAGCAAGGCGTAAGCTCCTGCTATTACCCGATCTGTTATGAGTCATGTTAGACTATTTCAGATACTTGTATGGTTATATATCATGAATTCCCGTATGCCATTTGTAGCGGGTGGTTATAGTTGAAGTGCAGCGTCTCGCAGAGGTCCAAGTTGGGCTGTAATTTTCGTATGGCAGCGAAGCTTGGTAGATATTATAGTGCGTTAATGCGGATCCGGTTTACAATGGAAAACAATTGGGTCACCGAGTGCAAATCTGACGCTATGAATACAAGGAAGACGTATAAAAACGTTTACATATGTAATGAATTAGGAACGGGACGTGGGCAGAAAAGGTCAAACAATTGCGAAAAGTATTAAGTTTATATTATTATTAACTGCCACTTACATAATTTGTTCAATATGAGCAGCGGACGCGTCGACGAGATGCTGCATAGCGCCAGATTTCCAGATTGGGGCCAATTTTTTGCAGCATAAATCGGTTTCGCGGTTCTACATCTACATCTATATGGTTACTCTGCAATTCACACTCAAGTGCCTGGCAGAGGGTTCATCGAACCATTTTCATACTACTTCTCTACCATTCCACTCTCGAATGACGCGTGGGAAAAAGGAACACCTAAAACTTTCCGTTCGAGCTCTGATTCCGCTTATTTTATTATGCTGATAATTTCTCCCTACGTAGCTGGGTGTCAACAAAATATTTTCACATTCGGAAGAGAAAGTTGGTGACTGAAATTTCGTAAATAGATCTCGCCGCAAAGAATACCGCCTTTGTTTCAGTGACTGCCACCCCAACTCGCGTATCATATCAGTGACACTCTCACCCCTATTGCGCGATAACACGAAACTAACTGCCCTTCTTTGCATTTTTTCGATGTCCTCCGTCAATGTCGATGTCCTCAGCAATATTCCAGCAGAGGACGGATAAGTATAGTGTAGGCTGTCTCTTTAGTGGGTTTGTCGCATCTTCTAAGTGTTCTGCCAACAAAGCGCAGTCTTTCTTTCGCCTTCCCCACAATATAATGTATGTGGTCTTTCTAATTCAAGTTGCTCGTAATTGTAATTCCTAGGTATTCAGTCGAACTGACAGCCCTTAGATTTGTGCGATTTATCGTATACCCAAAATTTATCGGATTTATTTTAGTACCCATGTGGATGACCTCGCACTTTCCTTTGTTTAGTGCTAATTGCCACTTTTCGCACCATACAGAAATTCTCTCTAGATCATTTTATAATTGGAATTGATCGTCTGATGATTTTACTAGACGTAAATTACAGCGTCATCTGCAAACAATCTAAGGGGGCTGCTCAGATTATCACCTAGATCATTTATATAAATCAGGAACAGCAGAGGGCCTATGACACTACCTTGGGGAACGCCAGATATCACTTCTGTTCTACTCGACGAGTTACCATCTTATCACTACGAACTGTGACCTCTCTGAGATGAAATCGCGAATACAGTCACACAACTGAGACGATACTCCAAATTCACGCAATTAGATTAATAGTCGCTTGTGAGGAACGGTATCAAAAGCCTTCTGGAAGGCCGGCCGGAATGGCCGAGTGGTTCTAGGTGCTACAGTCTGGAACCGCGCGACCGCTACGGTCGCAGGTTCCAATCCTTCCTCGGGCATGGATGTGTGTGATGTCCGTAGGTTAAGTTAGGTTTAAGTAGTTCTAAGTTCTAGGGGACTGATGACCTCAGAAGTTATGGCCCATAGTGCTCAGAGCCATTTTGAACCTTCTGGAAATCTAGGAATATAGAATGGATCTGAGATCCCTTGTCGACAGCACTCATTACTTCATGGGAATAAGGAGCTAGCTGTGTTGCACAAGAACGATATTTTCTGAATCCGTGTTGGTTATGTATCAATAAGGCATTTTCTCCAAGGTGATTCATAATGTTCGAGTACAGTATATGCTCCAAAATCCTATTGCAAATTGAAGTCAGTGATATGGGCCTGTAATTCAATGGGTTACTCCTATTTCCTGTCTTGAATATTGGTTTGACCTGTGCTATTTTCCAGTCTTTAGGAACAGACCTTTCGTCAAGTGAGCTGTTATATATGATTGCCAAGTTTCGCTGACATACGATTGTTACAATCCACACTGCACCTACGCTATACTTTAATTATAGTCACCCGGTACATTGTGTGCAAAAGTAAGATTAATTACTGTAGTGCGTTACGGCACATAAACAATCACTTTTACTGAAGTATAGAGGGCATCTTTAATAGCAGAGTAAGAATGTGCGACCGGGCATGCAGTCGGTACCGGTTCGCAGCATGGTGACGTTGATGTAAAAAGAAGTGTGTTACAGCCGCAAAATAATTCACAAATGAAGTGTGATTTTCAAGTTTTAAACTGGCGTCCTTTCTTTGAAAAATCTTCCTGGACTAAAACAGCGCCTGAGTTGTGGTAAAAGAGCAAGAATTTAGGTTGCTAGATATATGTTGGAGGAACGTGATGGATACTTCTACATCTGAAGCTCGAGAGATCTGACGCGGGAAAAAAAAAATCTCATTTCGCACGCTCTCACGACTCCCGCTTGATATGTCCCTGCGAAATGAGTTCTTGCCAGCGTTTGATTAGAAATTAGCTGCTGTGGGACTAGGGCGGTGATGCTGTGGGAACGCGCAAAGTGGTGTAGGTGTGGGCAAGGGGGGGGGGGGAAGGGAGGGGACAAGAAGGTTTTCCGTGCTCCTGCAGTCCGTGCTGCTTACAAGGGAACCTCCCCATCGTATCCCCCTCAGATTTAGTTATAAGTTGGCACAGTGGACAGGCCTTGAAAAACTGAACACAGATCAATCGAGAAAACGGGAAGAAGTTGTGTGTAACTATGAAAAAAATAAGCAAAATATACAAACTGAGTAGTCCATGCGCAAGATAGGCAACATCAAGGCCAATCTGCGCTCAGCTGCGCCGTGGTCTCGTGGTTAGCGTGAGCAGCTGCGGAACGAGAGGTCTTCCCTCGAGTGAAAAGTTTACTTTCTTTATTTTCGCAAAGTTATGATCTGCCCGTTCGTTCTTTGACGTCTCTGTTCACTGTAATAAGTTTAGTGTGTCTGTTTTGCGACCGCACCGCAAAACCGTTCGATTAGTAGACGAAAGGACGTGCCTCTCCAATGGGAACCGAAAACATTTGACCGCAAGGTCATAGGTCAACCGATTCCTCCACAGGAAAACGCGTCTGATATATTCTATACGACACTGGTGACGGCATGTGCGTCACATGACAGGAATATGTCGTCGACCCACCTAACTTGTACACTTGGCGAATGGGTAAAAAGGTTCTTCTACCTTGCCCGATTTAGGTTTTGTTGTGGATGTGATAATCACTCCCAAAAACGTGATGAAAACATAAGAGTTTGTCACATAAACTGCAAAAAATGAATGCAACAGATTCACAGTCGCACAGTTTTCCCTGCGCTCTGTCAAAACATATGTTTTTAAGGTTTTCAAATTTTTCCGTGTGTAGACCGTCAAATCCTGCGTATGTCCAAGCAAATGTGAACATGTTCTGGAATTTTGGAGAGCGAAGTTGTTTATGTGTGAGTGCCTGAACTTTGATGATTGTGTGAAAATAAAAAATAAAACTTTTCACTCGAGGGAAGACGTGAACCAAGGACTTCTCGTTCGGCAGCTGCTCACGCTAACCACGGGGCCACGGCGCTCCTGAGCTCACATTGTCCTTGATGTTGCCTATCTTGCGCATGGACTACTCAGTTTGTATATTTTGCTTATTTTTTTCATAGTTCCACACAATTTCTTCCTGTTTTCTCGATTGATCTGTGTTCAGTTTCTCAAGGCCTATCCACTGTGCCAACTTGTAACTAAATCTGAGGGGGGTGCGATGGGGAGGTTCCCTTGTTAGTACCGTTGACGTCCTCGTAATACCCGCTGTAGAGACTGGCCTGCAGGAAACTCAGTTGCCAAGTGGGGCGATGCCCTTTTACCGGGGAGGGATTCACTCTGAAGTTATTTTTCTCCGCGCTCCCGACAAAGTGAATTGCGACACCGCGTGGAACAAAGCTAGGACATTCTCCCGTTCCCAGGAGTACAACAAAACACGTGACGCACGCCTGTGGCCTCTCGTAGCGAGAGATATCTGGAGGACGTGTGTAAGTGCGTGTGTGTGTGAGAGAGTGACGCTCGCCTGACCCGCATGTTCGCTCGATGCGTGCGGGCGTCCTTGGAGCGAGCTGCCTGTCGGCTGACGCAGCGTTCCCACCGGTGCGTCTGCAGTCCCAGTTCAGCAGGTGATATGCTTGCTGTATCCAACAAATAATTGGCCCACTCGCAAGGAAGCCTCATGGCAAGAGACCACCAATGGCCGAGACTCACGCCGTATAGTTCGAATAAACCATCCCAAGCAGATTGTTTAACGGTTCCTCATTGAGGTTGTGTTAGTCTTACCTTACCTCTCGCATATAGCGCCGATTGACCGTACCTCACAATATTATATTTATGATAGGTTTGCATGCACAGTAATAACTGGTACCCGATACGAAGTGGGCGTAAATGGTAATAATAATAAAGATTTTATTGTCTTTAGGCCATTACAGCAATTGACAACGTCAAATGAAGATACAATTTATAATACAGTGTGATAAGGTATTAACTACTTAAATATTTTAGCTTATATTACAATAAATGTACAGTGGGTCATCTGTTGGATTACTGCATTTTACAGTTGAAGAATTCATTGATATCATAGATCGGGTGGGCAATAAACCATTCATGCAGTCTTTCTTTGAATGTATGTTCAGGAAGATCCTGTATAGCATGTGGCAGCTTATTAAATAGTTTGTACCCTGTGACTTCATGGCTATTTATTGATTTTGATAATTTGTGGTAAGGCGTGTATATGTGTTTGATGCTTCTTGTGTTGTAACAATGTACATTTTCTATACGTTTCACATCTTGTAGGTTCTTCTTTGTAAAGATTAAGACATTGTGTATATAGAGGTTTATTACTGTCATAATTTTTTGTTTAGTAAATAAGGGTTTGCAGTGAGCCTTATGTGAAGAATTTGTAATTATCCTAATGGCTTTCTTCTGCAATAATAAGGTGTCATGTATGTGACTACAGGTAGCCCACAAGATAATGCCATAGGATATTATACTTTGGAAAAATGCAAAATAAGATGATCTGATGTATGTTTCAGGTACACAATTTCTGAGTTTTCTTAATAAATAAATTACTCTAGATAGCTTACTACTGATATAATTTACATGTTGGCCCGAGGATAACTTTTCGTCTAAATAAACTCCCAAGAATTTAACAGAACTAGGGTCATCAGATAATGGCTTGTCTCTTAGAGTGAAGATTATCTGCTGAGTTTTATTTTCATTTAGCAGGAAACCATTTGCTCTGAACCAGTGAGTGTATTTTCAGCACAGGTTTTAAGATCATTAAAATTGTTACTGCTATGAAGAAAAGTCGTATCATCTGCATACAATACAGTGGCTGATCTAATAAACGAGGGGAGGTCATTTATCATTATCAGAAACAGGAAGGGGCCCAGTACAGATCCCTGAGGCACACCTACTTTAACATTTTCTATGTTTGACATTTCCTTACCAAACAAACTATCTGTTAACGGTTGTTGAGATAAGCTTTTAATAGTCTGAGTCTGTTTCCTTTGATGCCGTAGAATTCTAGTTTCTCTAGTAGTGGCGTGTGCTCAACACAGTCGAAGGCCTTGCTTAGGTCACAGAATGAGACCTGAGCAAAGCCTTTGTTCTCAAAAACTTTGAGGATGTAACTGACTACCGTGCTCATTGCATCAATGGTCGACAGATTCTTCCTAAACCCGTATTGTGTAGCATTAATTATTCCTAGATTCTCAAAGTGAGATGATAATTGTTGGTACATGATGCATTGTATTACCTTGGACAATGCGGGTACTATTGAAATAGGCCTGTAACTAGATGGAGAGTCTTTATCTCCCTTTTTGTATACTGGGACGATCCTAGACAGTTTTAACTCATCAGGAAAATATCCCTCAAGTAAGCACTTGTTTATGCAATGGGTTAAAGGGTACAGAATGCAATCACACACTCTGCGTGTGTCGATTGGTCATACGACCCACATATTAGTCATAGCCAGTTTCCCTCCATATGAATGTAGTATTGCAAGCAAAAAGAAGGCAGGTCAGGGTTTAACATTTCGATGACAACGAGGCAACTAGAGACGGAGCACAAGCTCGACTAGAACAAAGGTGAGGAAGGAAATGGCCTATGTCCTTTACAAAGAAAACATCTCAGTATTTCATCTCATCGATTTATGGAAACCACATTGATTTGAAGCCTATTCCTCTTTTATGCGGGTCTGGTAGCTGAATCACTGCACCACCTCATTTTATCTATATCTTCGTGGCATTCCCCGGCTCACTGATAGTTACGTTAGTGTGATGAATTCCGTTAGCTGCAGAATTTCGAGATTGGGATACTTAAACCAAGGTTCTTGTGTAACATTGTCTGATCTGTACCACCAATATAAGAACATTAACGACTTTATCAACAGAGTTTCTGACGTTCATTATAAAGAGTTAATACATGTTTCCTCATTAAATGAATAAAAAACCACTCCATAACTAGTCAATAAAATTAAAATTTTTTAATAACGACGCGATTGGATGTCCAGTGGTGCAGAAATTATTTGCACCTTGTAACGAGGCCTCCCTTAAGATGGCAGCTCACGCAGGGTTAGTGTATTCAGGACATCGTACACGACCATTATTTCTTTTCGAAGCTGAACGAGTTTTTTCGAAATTATGAACACACTTTTAGTCTGCGTGTAACGAAGGAGTTCCATCGGAGGGCGGGATCCGCACCAGCATTTTGTGCTGCGGTCCACAGCTCAGAGACAACGTGTCCGCTACTGCTTCACAGTTTGGCGCATTTTCTTCCACTTCTGCTGTCGCTGCAGCATTCCGAATATCAGTTCCCGTTTCCCTGCGGCACCCTTTAACTGGAAGACATGGCGTAAAGCGCCCGAGGGCGTTCGTGTCAAGAAGATTCGGACAACGTATCGGTTCCTCCCACATAAATCATCGCGGCGAGAATATAAGAGAGCTTAGAGTTCGTACGGACGCTTTCCGACTGTCGCTTTTCCCATGCACCATTCGTTCAAATGGTTCAAATGGCTCTGAGCACTATGGGACTTAACATCTCAGGTCATTAGTCCCCTAGAACTTAGAACTACTTAAACCTAACTAACCTAAGGACATCGCACACATCCATGCCCGAGGCAGGATTCGAACCTTCGGTCGCGCGGTTCCAGACTGAAGCGCCCAGAACCGCTCGACCACCAGCGGCCGGCCACCATTCGTGAATCGAACAGGGAAGAGGACAAGCGATAGTCGTACCGGAAGCACAACAAGCAAAGTACAGATGTAAGAAGGCAAGGCAATAAGTTCAGGGAATTTTTCCTGCTCAACAGGTTAGCAGGACTTATAGCACCATGACACTACTTAATCTCACTGTTGTTCCTGTGCGTTAGGTGTGATGCTTCAGTGAGCAACTCTATTCATTGTGATTTCATAGCATTTTATTATGAGTGACCTCTGTATGCGCCAAGGAGGAAATGGTAGAGGTGATTCATTTCCTGTGCTCTTAATGGCCTAAAACTGCGAAGATTATTCGCAGAATGCAGCTACAGAATGGTGATAACTGTCTGAATGAACGAAATATTTACGAGTGAACAAATCCCTTTTAAAAAAAGAGGGAGGGGAGTGAGTCTGTATCGCAGAGTGTTGGAGTAGGATATCCGTTTCGAAAACGCACCGGGACAGCGAGAAAACTTAGCGAATGATTCGTGATGCTCATGGGCCCGACATTGTAGCAGTTAAGTATCTGCAGTTGTCCACGAATTTCTGAAGTAACGCAGACTGATAAACACGAACAGGGACGTTTGGAAATTTCGAAATAACATTTCAGGTGTTTGGAAGACCAAAGGCTCTGAGCACTATGGGACTTAACTGCTATGGTCATCAGTCCCCTAGAACTTAGAACTACTTAAACCTAACAAACCTAAGGACATCACACACATCCATGCCCGAGGCAGTATTCGAAGCTGCGACCGTAGCAGTCGCGCGGTTCCAGACTGGAGCGCCTAGAACCGCTCGGCCACTCCGGCCGGCGAAGACCAAAAGGGAATATTTTCTCTGTCCCATAACAGTTGGTGAGATGTGAGTTCATCATTATGCACCACAGAGTAAACGGCAGAGCATAGTTTGGAAACATACATCCGCGCCTACTGCATAAAAAGGTCAAACGCCAAGCTTATGAAGGACTGTTGATAATCACAGTATTCCGGGATGTGAAAGTCCACTGGTGATGTGTCACACTGTTAAAGTCAACAGTGGCAGCTACTGGGATCTCCTGCGAGAGCTGAAACACAAAATCTAAACGAAGAATAGATGGGAACTTTTGAAAAGTGTGACTTTGCTTCAGATAATGCTCGCCAACACGCAGCTGCGAAAGCTATCTAACGCGTTCAAAATCTTGGTTCTGTCCCGTTGGAGCACCTACCGCGCAGCACAGACCTAGCTCTGAGTGGAGTGATTTTTACCTTTTCGTTGCGAAGGCGGGAACACTGCGTGAATTCGAGTTTTTGTCGTATGACGAGATTCTGGGGGCAGTGCAAGAGTAGATGTGCCTGGTGCCTCAAAGATTCTTCTAGGACGGAATAAGGGAGCTTGAAAAGAGTTGGACCAAGTGCGTAGGGTTGAGGGGGATTATGTAGAGGAATGATGTAAACATGAATATTATTTTCCCAATTAAAAGTGTGCTTTAATTATGTTTTACTTGCTCTCGTAGATCAGTAAATTAAGTAGTAACAGATTCTAGTGTACAGCCTACAGTTTTTTATACTGTAAGTAAGAGGACGTAGTGCTTACCGTTCTGTCGTGTCCTTGACATAGGTGGGAGAGGGAAAAAGGGGTTGCTGGTCAGTCTGCGCTCCCGAGCGGTACAGAGCAGAAGGCAGAAGGACAATTCACAGTGAAGGCATTTGATTGTTTTCTTCAATCTGAGCCCAACACTGGTACAGGCATTTACTAGAAATGCAGGTGGTGAGACTCGGTAGGGAACTCATTGTGGAGACTCTTGGAAAAACAGGGTTTTGAAATAGTTGTTTATTCGAGACAGGAGTAACTAATACACTGGAGGCTAGTTCTGGGGTTAGAAAAATCATGAACAACATTGTTACAACAGAAGCCAGTGCAGAAGTTCCAGGAGTGGATTCTAATCACAGTAGCAAACATTAGCAGCATCTTAAGGCAACAACCTAGTTGCAAAACAAAACATACTGAAAGTGACTCTTTTCACTGAGGCACTCAAGTGAGAGAGAGCAGATTTACGCGGAGCTGGACCGAGACTGGAGTCGACGGACGCGGATTCGGCGCCCAGTTCGTCTGACTGAGAGCTCTGCCAAAATGCAGAATCTACGGGTTTTAAAGAGTCGCGTGGGGGCACTGTTTTTCCCACTTAAAACCACCCAGCTAATCCCGTACGTCTCTTGCAGGTGCAAGTTTAGTGCGGTTTAGTTAGATCCCATCTACTGCTCCTAAGGCGGGGATGTTAATGCAGTTGCACTAAATAAGTCCGTATTTGGTATCAACATTGTTCAGCTGAAAGTTAAACGTAACTGCTCTGCCAAATAAGGCTTGCAACATTATTGTTATACGTCGTTTAGCACCGCCCCTCGGGCTCCCCGGAGTAGGGACTGCTAGGTAACAGTTTTTGGTGTTTCCGCTCTCTTTCCAACCCTTGTGAGTCTACTGAAGTTTCTTTTCTCAGGGCTGGTATCAAGCTGGCTTTATACACTAGTACGTGCCTGTTGGTTACAAAGTTCTACGGTGACAACCTACTACAGCGTCTAGACGACATACGAAGTTACATGTTAATTCCTTGAAGAGTAACTAACCCCCTGGGACCGCGTCCGGGGGCGTCTGCATTTTCGCAAGGCTCTTCCCTTACTGTTTACTTCATGTAACAATATCTCTCCTAGTTTCGTCTGCCCTCAGCATCGTCTTTGCTTTCGCGCCTTGGAACGCCTGTCCTCATTTCTCACAGCTTCAAAATAACACTACAGTAGCAAGGAATACTCAATATATTACAGTTCCACCATACTCTCTTCTGTGAGCTGGTAAGAAGCAGTTGTACAAGCGAAACGTAGAGTGTACAGGATCACCACTGAGGTTCTCCCAAGTGCTTGAGACACCTCAGGTACACAAAGCGGACTTGGAGGACCCTCGTGGGCGACTCGCTCCTTGGCGCAAGCGGAGTGCCTTCGCTTGTACCGGTCTGACTCAGCACTTCCGGACAAGGAGGACCTTCCTGCGGATTGGCCACGGACGGAATAGGACGTCGTCGCTACGTCACAGCCTCTCTGGCTGGATACTTGTTACCGCCAAGGATGGAGACTGATTAGCAACATGGCGCTGAATGGAGAGCAAGTTTCTGATAGTGCATGTTTGCGTATTTCGTGTAACATATAAGCATCTGAACATCGCGAGGAACTAATAGTGTATTCTTCCTTCGCAAATCTAGTAGCAACGTTCGTCAATATTTCACGACGTTTCGATAGGTTTCGTATTCACCAGGAAGGGTGGTTATGACATTAGAAGATACGTTACGAGATATAAACGCACCTAATTTACTGGAAAATTTTGAACCCTTTTGAATGATGTTATTTTGATAGTAAATAATTTCTAATGTTCATTCAAGAACCGTTATCGTAAGATCACTTAACGTTTTAAATGGCAGCAACGCGAAAAGATAGATCTTGGCTATTTTGTCTCTAAAAATATTTGCAGGAAAAAGTATATTATTGCCTTTCTAACTACCTTGTGGAGCAATGGCCACAGACGAACCAATCGGGCCCGACCGACCGCCGTCAATGGTCTCATTTGGATGCGGTAATGGAGCGGTGGGGGTCAGCCCACAGCATTCCCGGCCGATGTCCGTCTAGCAGACCTGGTGCTGCTACCATTCGCTCATGTAGATCCAAAAATTGGCATCACGAGGCTGAATGCGCCCCGATTAAATCTTCCTGCGAAGGAACAATCGTTAGTAGCACAGGGAATCGAACCCTGGTCCCCCAGTCGTCAATCAACCGCGTATTTATTTTATCTATCTTTCGTCTTTTTCAGTCAGCTGTCCTGCACGGAAGTCGCATGACATCTTTCAAGTTACATCGATGAGGAATTTTACTCAGAATTTTTTATATTTTTATTATTTTAATTGCAGAAGGTGGCCAGTCCTCTGACCGAACACGCTGAGCTACCGTGCCGCTTCAATGAGAAACCTTAGTTCACCTTTAGGACTTGAAGTTTACTGTTAGTTCTGCGGCACTGGAAGACTAGAAAAGTCCTTGTTGGCGGCAAGTAAGTTCAGCGGGATAATTTTTGGACTCTGGAAAATGTCGTTTTCATTGGATTGGGGCTTCGTGGAGAAGTAATAAAAAATCTGAAGTATTTACCGCTATACTGTCGGCCGAAAGAGGTCAATATTTAAAGCACAGGACACGTATTTGACAGGACAAGATCCATATCCTCATTCGACCACTCTCACATAGGTTCTTTATGATCACCATAAAATATTTGCAATAGTATGCCGGCATGGTTTTTCATAAAAGACCTTTCCCACCATCCTCCGTCCCTATCGTTCTTGACGTCGACTGATCGTTAATATTAGTTAGTTAGCTGTAATAGTGTTAATGGATTGTGTTCAAGTCGCTGCGATGTGGAACGTGGAAAATAGTTTTCGTAAATGATGTATTTCCCCAGTGAAAGTATATATTCATATAACGTGCAATCCCCACCTGTTAGAACTGTCACGTTTCTTTAAAGCTTTGGTTGCCTTCCACTAACTACTGCTAAGTACTACACTAAGTATTACAGCAACCCACTTCTTCAGCAGATTTTTATTAGCATCTTGGTTTAAGAATTAATGTGAATTGTCTTAACGTGTAACCGTTTGGTTCGGTGCTACACTCTGTGGTATTATGAGCAAGCTAGGCCGAAGAGTTTCGGTAAACTCTTCTTCCACCAAGAGCCTCAAGCTTACACCCATCCTCCGACAAAACTCCTTTAGCAGTACGCCCCGCTGCATGCTAAAAAACCTCCTTGTGCCAGATTAAGTTATGTAGAATGGTGGCCATTTTTATTCATAGCATTATCTTTATAATCCCCAGTAACTTTTTCTGGTTTTCAAAATTTGTTTGTTTCGTAACTTTTCTTTCAAATCTGTTAGATAAATTGTATGCTTTTGGAAGTATCTCACTTACTTATATTTTTGTTGCAAGTACTGCCTCGCAGTGGCTCGAATACAACCACTTTGTGGTTGGCAGTTTTGCCGGCATACAGACCACCACACTTGCCAGTGGTCTACACGAACCTGGAGAAGCGCCGACACGGCGAGTACGTGGCATTCGAGAAAGAACTGCGGATGGGTGACGTCCGACCCTTTCACTCCGCTCGCTGGAACGCCAGTTAGAAAGTTATTTTAATCGACTTACAGGTTTAAGGTTTCCCGAGATTTGTTGAATGTACCGTACTTAAATATCAGTCGGTAACAACCGAGAATGACAAGTTATAACATTATTTAACTGTTTTGGTTGATTAGCTGCTGGTATACACACCGTGTTACCTACAGTTTGTGACATAGATGGTACATCCGATGAATAAAGGGTTGTGTTGGGTTGTTTAGGGAAGGAGACTAGACAGCGAGGTCATCGGTCTCATTGGATTAGGCAAAGAAGTGGAAGGAAGTCGGCCGTGCCCTTTAAAAGGCACCATCCCGGCATCTGCCTGGAGTGATTTAGGGAAATCAGGATGGCCGGACGCGGGATTGAACCGTCGTCCTCCCGAATGCGGATGAATAAAGAAACTGTGTGCATACGGAGCACATAATAGCTAAATAGCTAACATGATGGTAACTGGCAAAAAAATACAGGTGTTTAATTATTGAGGGAAAGAAGTGAAGAATAGTATAAATATGCGTATGTAGTGATATGGTATTAACATATAATTCTTTCTTTACGCGATGGATTTCTCGAGGTAAAGATTAAAGAATACGTTCTGACATGAATGCTTGCAGTTAGAACGGCTGACATTTTCATGGAGTGTTTGTTCAATAACTCAGTGTTTGTGGAAGGTGTCGTTCAAACTGTTAAGACACGGGTGGACTTCAGCGTTGTTGTTAAAACTGATTTTTGAATGTGAATAAACGAGTGTTTAAAATCAGAAGCTAGCACTCGTCTGTGATTTGATAGTTGTGCTCGCCTGTAGCTGTTTCATGTATATTATTTTACAGACAATGGAAGATATCGGATGAAATGACTGGACTTTATGCGAGGATTCGTGCTACGCCCTAGACGACAGGATTACTGCAACTTGCATATAGCACTAGCGCCTGACAATTAGAAGCTCTCTGTGGGAACAGACACTCAGTTATATGTGCCCTTTTTGATATCTTTAGTCCATGATGATTCTGTAACTTGTTGTCTATTTCCTTGCTAGGGTAGGGATGATACTAGTGGGAAATTAAAGTTTCGTCATGCTCGGTGTCTTGCACAAGGTGGTTTACTGGTCCAAACGGGGATGGGGGAGGGAGGGGGGGAGTATCTGAGACATCCTGTGGAAATGATTCAGTTATTAGTTGCCGTTGTGGGTGGGCATCATTATGATGGATGTCAGGTTTCATGTACCAAATCTCAGTAAACCACGATTTTCTGGCGAATGAATAGGAGAGGAGAGAAGAGAAGTGGTGGTGGTGGTGGTGGTGGTGGTGGTGGGGAGGCCGTTTATGGGGAGGGGAGAAGAAAAGGGAGATGGATAGAGGTTGGTGATCAGCTTGTCTGGCTGTTATACGAAGGACCCGAGAGCGATTCCTGGTACTGCCAACGAGTTTTCCTAGGTGGGAGGAATGGATCGGGGATCACTGAGCCTCATGATGCCAAATGAGGAGCCGCTTCAGTGAGAAGTAGTGGCTCCAGCGTCGTGAAAGAAGACAATGGGCTGGAGGGCCGTTTGCTGACCCCACGACCCTCCATACTGCATCTGAATAACGCCACTGGCAGAGGGTAACATGGCGGTTGATGGCCCCGATTGGCTGGTTGGGCCAGATGAGACTCAGAGGACAAGGCGGGGCCGACCGGTCGCCGTGTCATCCCCTGCCATATGGCATAATGTGGATGCAGTAGCGAGGGGCGTCGTGTCAACACAGAGCAATTCCGGCCTTTCTCTGCTTTCCATACCTTGGAACGTAACTCCTCAGGTGGATTCGGTAGGCTGACTGAACCACATTATACTATTTCCACCAACTAAAATGTTTGTGAAGGTGCTGTGACTTGAACCCGGGTTCCCTGCCTGACTGCCAGGATAAGGTGACCGCATAGTTGCGAAGGTGGATTTGCCCTCGCTTTAACTTTAATATGTGGGATGTGGACAATTGCGGTGAAATCGTGGATAATACAATGCACTATTTGTGAGGAGGTTCACATGCTAATTTTGTTGAACACTTTGGTGCGCAAGTAGCCAGCACCGAAAATCATTCTGCTGTTGCTCATCCAACTTCTGCCTTATGTTAACAAGACGAACGTTGTCGCCTTTCGGTGTTGCTGAGGCGCAGAGAACCGTGTTAGGTGCGACCAAGACGTCGTTCAGTCGTAGTGACCCGACGAAATGGAGAGAGTTCATGACAGCCACAGCCTCTCTCTTGGTAAATTCATGATAATTTTGTGACAAAAACTGCACATTGGGAAGAATGCGGTGTGATGTATGAAGTTGCCGTTTGTACGGACTTGGACTAAATAGCTTTCTTCCCTGTCTTGTGTTGCAGCTTCTGAAGAGCACGACCATGGACACAGCCACGGCCACGACCACGACCACGACGAGGAGCACGAGGAGGCGGTCACGACCGCTGCCACCGCGGCCTTCTCCGCCATCACTGACGCCGTTACCAGCCTAGTGATCGCTCGCTGACCTGTCGCTGTTTCTCCTACGTAGACGGCATCCTCGCCGTCGACTCCAATCGATCAGTTTCAGGGCGTGTCTAGTGGATCGATCTTGTGGACAGATCTTGCTGTGATCGCTCGAATCGCTACCGTGCCATTGGAAGTAGGCAGAGTCGACGAGTTCATCGGCTCGTTCCTGTGGACATTTTTCGGTTTGGACAGTCACTTCGATGAACTCACGCCGGTGTTATTTTTGCTGTTTTATTTTCGTCAAATTTAAAAGTATCCTGCTGCCGGAGACGTCATTGTCATCATCAGCAGTAGAACGTCTGACCCCAGAACGTGGGAGGACTGTGCAAATAGCGTGTGTTACTCGACTGCCTTCGATCAACGAAGGACATTGGCATTACTGTGCCTTATACCAAAGAGCTAGTTTTTTATACGCTGTACCTGATTAATGACCAGGTGACTGTTACATATGTGATATCTTGGAACCAAATTATATTTAGTTCTAACAAGTCAGTATTTGACATAATGAACGTATTGTTCGTGTAACTTTCGCAAAGGAATATATTTTTATGCTGAGTGGTAATCATGCGTAATTCGACAGTTTTTGACCAGATTCGTCTTACGTCACATTTGGTGCTGCTAAAGCTAAAGTGCCGTGGAAATTGACTGTGAACTACGGAATGCAGTGGCTGAGAATCTGAACGTCCGTTCTTCATACCTCGCACAATAACTGATAATTTAGTTTGTTTTATGTAGGAGATGTGGGGAAGTAGTTACCCGTGTTGAATCGTATGATCGGTTTTTGTCTCACTTGAGACTGTGATTGTGAAAAGCTAAAGCTGATTCGGATTAAGTGGTGAAAGTGTCGGTACTCCTTAAAACTAAGAAAAAAATGGTTAAAGATGAATAGGCAACATTCTGTTTGTCCATTAAGTGCCAAAGACTTCCAGTAATCAGATAATTATTAAAGCACGTTGATTTTCAATATGGGAAAAGTAACAAAAAAGACGCTAAAGTAACCAGTAAAAGATTGTAAACATTCTTGTATCCTAAGCTGATGTCCTAGGAGCTTTTAGTCACAGTGCAGCCAAACTTTGTATTTCAACAGTGTTTGTACGAAGTGTAGTAGCGAAATGTCATCGTAAACATATTTTAAAGTAAAAAATACTGTTTTTGAATGTTGTGTTTTTATTGTACGTATGTCCGTATGTCTTATAGAACATGAGATTAAAAAGAAAACAAACTCCATTTCCATTCCCCTCTTATACCAGTGATGCAAGGAACACAAATGAAAACCCCTGAAGCCATTGTCACACATAAACCATGTTTCATTCGCATACTAAACGATTTGTACATTGCACAGCAGGCATGTCCAATACATAGCCCACATGTGGCTTGCATAAAGGTCATTTGAGGCCATCAGAAGTTTTCAGGATCATAAAATGTAACACAGAGCATTTTTCCATAAATCCAAAACTGCGTCTAACCAAAAGGTTTAAGAACTTTAAATTATGAACAAAGGAAAACTAGGTGCTTATAGGACCTGCTTTGAATTTGCAAAGCACCGACATGTTCAGTAAAAGTCGCTAGTTCTTCGATATTTCCGTTCACTGTTGAGTGCTCGATGGCTTTTGAACATAAAGTGGTCTGGTTTCTCAATCTTAAATAATGTTTGGATGTTTCATGCCACAGAAGCAACATAACGGAGGGGTAGCTGTGAAGAAGCCTGACCAAACCTGCAGAGGGGCTGCAATTTCTTCAGTACTTGCGGGGGCAACAGTCTGGACAACTGAGTAATCAGACATTTTATCATTAGTCAACATGATCTTGCTGGGATGGTGGTGGAAACAGTTGAAAGCAAGGGGAAACTGCAGCTGTTTTGCTTCTCCTCCCGAGGATATGCAGCTCTACTGTATGACTTAATGATGATGCTATCCTCTTGAGTGAAATATTCCCGAGGTAAAATAGTCTTCCACGCCGAGACTACCCAGGACGATGTTTTCATAAGAAAAAAACAAAACTTCTGTTCTACGGGCCGGAGGAATGCAGGTAAACTACCATGGACAGCATAATAAATGCATCATCGTTGTCAAGATAGATAGGAATCCAACACCCACTATAGTCCCACAAGGTGATGAAGAGAGTGAAAAAATATAAAAATATATGATGAGTTAAAGGAAGTTATTCAGGTCGTTAAGGGAGACGAAAATTTGATTGTGAAGGGATACTGGAATTCGACAGCAGGAAATGGAAGAGAACGAAAAATAGTTGTAGAACATAGGCTGGGGGGAAAGGAATGAAAGAGGAAGCCACCTAGTGGAATTTTGCACAAGCATAATTTAAACATCTCCAACATTTAGGTTAAGAATCATGAAAGAAGTTTGTATATGTGGAAGAGACTCGGGGAAACCAAAAGGTTTCAGAAAGATTGTATAATGGTGATAAAATAAAGATGTCTAAAGAAGATTTTAAGCTGTAAGACATTTCTAACGGCAGATACGAACTCGGACCATAATTTATTTGTTATGAACTGCAGATTAAAACTGAAAAAATCGCACAAAGTTTGGAAACTAAGAAAAGGGAAGCAGTGGTTGTTGAGAGTTTCAGAATGAGCATTATACAACGTTGGACAGAAACAGGAGAAATGAATACAATAAAAAGACGAGAGATGAAATAGTGAAGGCAGCAAAACACATAGACGAAAAGACAAGGCCTAGAAGAAATCCTTGGATAACTCAGGAAATGCTGAATTTTACCGACGAAAAGAGGGAATATAAAAATGAAGTAAATGAACCAGGCGAAAACGAATATAATCGCCAAAAACTGAGTGTGACAGAAAATATAGTTAATGGGAAATGGCTGGAGGACAAATCCAGGACAAACAATTCGTCTTTCTTCCGTGTCAAAATTTATACCATAGCAGCTCATAGGCACGAGTCGCAAACGCCCGTGAGTTTTTAGTACTAGCAGAAGAAAACTGAAACATCCCCTCCACCCCCCCCCCCCCCACATCCGCTAAACACACAGTGGCCTTGCTAAACTGCACAGTGGCCCCTGATGCAAGCAGCCAGTGTTCCTTAGCCCAGGGCCGAAGTAAAAAAAAAAATGGTTCAAATGGCTCTGAACACTATGGGACTTAACTTCTGAGGTCATTAGTCCCCTAGAACTTAGAACTACTTAAACCTAACTAACCTAAGGACATCACACACATCCATGCTCGAGGCAGGATTCGAACCTACAACCGTAGCGGTCGCGCAGTTCCAGACTGAAGCGCCTAGAACTACTCGGCCACATCGGCCGGCGGCCGAAGTCAAATTAAGCACATCTTGAAAATATAACTATCTCTGTAAGTGCTTTTTTTTTTTTTTTTTTTTACTACTTAGCAGAATCTCGTAATTTTAGTTTACCTTTTGGATTCGGCTTTTATTGCTAGACGCTTATTGCTATAAAATATGGCTGAGAACTGTGGGCCGCACAAATACTTGATACGGACCACAGTTTGACGACCATTGTCAAGAGGCTGTGTAAGGGAAATCTGTATGAGGGAAACAAATTTCAGGGCAATAGTGCCGACAGAAAAGAGGAAGCAGATAAATATGAGATTGGAGATTTGATGCTCTGAGAAGATTTTGACAAAGTACTCAAGCACCTTAGAAGAAACAAGGTCCCTGGGGCAGACGACACTACCACAGAATCCATGGGAGAGTCAATCATAACAGGGCTATTCCACATGATGTGCAAGACATATGAGACAGGGAAAATACCCTCAGACATCAAGAAGAATGTAATAATTCCAATTACAAAGAAGACAGATGCTGACAGTAGTGAATATTACCGAACCATCAGTTTAAGAAGTCATTTTTGCGAAATACTGACGCAAGTTACTTACAGAAGAATGGAAATATCTGGTAGAAGGTGACCTTGAGGAAGACGAGATTTGGGTACTGGAGAAATTTAGGAGCACATGAGACAATACTGACCCCTGTGTGTTATCTTAGAGAGAGGTTGAAGGAAGGCAAAAGTACATTTCTAGCATTTGTTAGTTTACTAAAAGTTTTTTATAATGTTGACTCAGCTACATTCTGAGAAATTTTGAAGAAGTCGGTGTAAAATACAGGGATCGAAAGGTCATATATAACATATACAGAAACCAGAATGCAGTTATAAAAGTCGAAGGACATGACGGGGAAGCAATGATTGAGAAGGACGTGAGACAGGGTTGTAGCTTCTTCTTGATGTTATTACAGCAAAGGAAAAAAGGAGAAATTGTATAGGGAATTAAATAAAGTTCAGGGTGAATAAATTAAAATATTGAGGTTTGCAGATGTCATTGTAATTCAGTTAGAGTCAGCAAACGGTTTTAAACAGCAATTGAATGTAATGGATACTGTCTTGAAAGAGACTGTAAGATGAATATCAATAAAAATAAAAGGGCATCTATTTTAATGAAATTAAATCAATCGATGCTGAGGGGATTATACTAGGAAAAGAAATACTAAAGCTAGTAGATTCGTTTTGATATTTGGGCAGTAACATAACTGATGATGGCCGAGGTAAAGATAATGCAAAATATAGACGGATAACAGCAAGAAAAGAGTTTCTGAAAAAGAGGAATTTATTAACATCTACTATAAATTTGAGGGTAAGGCAGTTTCTTCTGAAATGATAAGCAGTTCAGAAGAGAAGACGGTAGAAAATTTGAATTGTGGTTATAACAAATTAATGAAATAATAAAAAGGTTGATGGACAGCATTACAAGGAAAAAAACTGGAGTGTCAAGTTTACGTAACACTACGGAGCTATTATGAATCGTCTATTTTGAGAGGCTCTGTATATTAGTTCGTTGACACACTCACACAGTCTAAAAGCTCGACTTTTTACCTTTTGGTTTTCTGTGATCCCTGTGAAGTCTCTTATGTCGCCATTCCTTTCAATAGTGGTTCCTGTATTAGCCGTAATGGAGAAGAGTAGGACATTAATGTTGCTAAGTCTTCTTGGTTTGGAAGTGCCTTGGACTGAAACACTCGGCGACTAACTAACTCACAAACAGTTGTATATTTCGTAATTTATATTTTGCATGTGAACTGTACAAAATACTGTTCCGTTTTCTCGTACAAATCAAGAGGTTTGTAAAGCTCGCACCCGTTTCGTCAGAACAAGAGAAGAGAACCATTTCGGAAAGGTAACAAAAATGATCGTAAGGAATCACTTTTTCCTTCTAGTAATGATTTATGACATTTTCAATTATTATACTGTGTTTGTTGAATAAAAGCACAGTTATGTTGCTCTGATAAATACTTGCTTCTTCTTACAAATATTTAGACTGACCAATTTTCACAAAATTTTTATCAACTACTAAATAACACTTCCCCCCATGAACCATGGACCTTGCCGTTGGTGGGGAGGCCTGCGTGCCTCAGCGATACAGATAGCCGTACCGTAGGTACAACCACAACGGAGGGGTATCTAATGGTTCAAATGGCTCTGAGCACTATGGGACTTAACATCTATGGTCATTAGTCCCCTAGAACTTAGAACTACTTAAACCTAACTAACCTAAGGACATCACACAACACCCAGCCATCACGAGGCAGAGAAAATCCCTGACCCCGCCGGGAATCGAACCCGGGAACCCGGGCGTGGGAAGCGGGAACGCTACCGCACGACCACGGGATGCGGGCGGAGGGGTATCTGTTGAGAGGCCAGACAAACGTGTGGTTCCTGAAGAGGGGCAGCAGCCTTTTCAGTAGTTGCAAGGGCAACAGTCTGGATGATTGACTTATCTGGCCTTGTAACAATAACCAAAACGGCCTTGCTGTGCTGGTACTGCGAACGGCTGAAAGCAAGGGGAAACTACGGCCGTAATTTTTCCCGAGGGCATGCAGCTTTACTGTATGATTAAATGATGATGGCGTCCTCTTGGGTAAAATATTCCGGAGGTAAAATAGTCCCCCATTCGGATCTCCGGGCGGGGACTACTCAAAAGGTCGTCGTTATCAGGAGAAAGAAAACTGGCATTCTACGGATCGGAGTGTGGAATGTCAGATCCCTTAATCGGGCAGGTAGGTTAGAAAATTTAAAAAGGGAAATGGATAGGTTAAAGTTAGATATAGTGGGAATTAGTGAAGTTCGGTGGCAGGAGGAAAAAGACTTCTGGTCAGGTGATTACAGGGTTATAAATACAAAATCAAATAGGGGTAATGCAGGAGTAGGTTTAATAATGAATAAAAAAATAGGAGTGCGGGTTAGCTACTACAAACAGCTTAGTGAACGCATTATTGTGGCCAAGATAGATACGAAGCCCACACCTACTACAGTAGGACAAGTTTATATGCCAACTAGCTCTGCAGATGACGAAGAAATTGAAGAAATGTATGATGAAATAAAAGAAATTATTCAGATAGTGAAGGGAGACGAAAATTTAATAGTCATGGGTGACTGGAATTCGAGTGTAGGAAAAGGGAGAGAAGGAAACGTAGTAGGTGAATATGGATTGGGGCTAAGAAATGAAAGAGGAAGCCGCCTGGTAGAATTTTGCACAGAGCACAACTTAATCATAGCTAACACTTGGTTTAAGAATCATGATAGAAGGTTGTATACATGGAAGAACCCTGGAGATACTAAAAGGTATCAGATAGGTTATATAATGGTAAGACAGAGATTTAGGAACCAGGTTTTAAATTGTAAGACATTTCCAGGGGCAGATGTGGACTCGGACCACAATCTATTGGTTATGACCTGTAGATTAAAACTGAAGAAACTGCAAAAAGGTGGGAATTTAAGGAGATGGGCCCTGGATAAACTGAAAGAACCAAAGGTTGTACAGAGTTTCAGGGAGAGCATAAGGGAACAATTGACAGGAATGGGGGAAAGAAATACAGTAAAGAAGAATGGGTAGCTTTGAGGGATGAAGTAGTGAAGGCAGCAGAGGATCAAGTAGGTAAAAAGACGAGGGCTAGTAGAAATCCTTGGGTAACAGAAGAAATATTGAATTTAATTGATGAAAGGAGAAAATATAAAAATGCAGTAAATGAAGCAGGCAAAACGGAATACAAACGTCTCAAAAATGAGATCGACAGGAAGTGCAAAATGGCTAAGCAGGGATGGCTAGAGGACAAATGTAAGGATGTAGAGGCTTGTCTCACTAGGGGTAAGATAGATACTGCCTACAGGAAAATTAAAGAGACCTTTGGAGAGAAGAGAACCACTTGTATGAATATCAAGAGCTCAGATGGCAACCCAGTTCTAAGCAAAGAAGGGAAGGCAGAAATGTGGAAGGAGTATATAGAGGGTTTACACAAGGGCGATGTACTTGAGGACAATATTATGGAAATGGAAGAGGATGTAGATGAAGATGAAATGGGAGATACGATACTGCGTGAAGAGTTTGACAGAACACTGAAAGACCTGAGACGAAACAAGGCCCCCGGAGTAGACAACATTCCATTGGAACTACTGACGACCTTGGGAGAGCCAGTCCTAACAAAACTCTACCATCTGGTGAGCAAGATGTATGAATCAGGCGAAATACCCTCAGACTTCAAGAAGAATATAATAATTCCAATCCCAAAGAAAGCAAGTGTTGACAGATGTGAGAATTACCGAACAATCAGTTTAATAAACGAGAGCTGCAAAATATTAACACGAATTCTTTACAGACGCCGACCTCGGGGAAGATCAGTTTGGATTCCGTAGAAATACTGGAACACGTGAGGCAATACTGACCTTACGACTTATCTTAGAAGAAAGATTAAGGAAAGGCAAACCTACGTTTCTAGCATTTGTAGACTTAGAGAAAGCTTTTGACAATGTTGACTGGAATACTCTCTTTCAAATTCTAAAGGTGGCAGGGGTAAAATACAGGGAGCGAAAGGCTATTTACAATTTGTACAGAAACCAGATGGCAGTTATAAGAGTCGAGGGACATGAAAGGGAAGCAGTGGTTGGTAAGGGAGTAAGACAGGGTTGTAGCCTCTCCCCGATGTTATTCAATATGTATATTGAGCAAGCAGTAAAGGAAACAAAAGAAAAATTCGGAGTAGGTATTAAAATCCATGGAGAAGAAATAAAAACTTTGAGGTTCGCCGATGACATTGTAATTCTGTCAGAGACAGCAAAGGACTTGGAAGAGCAGTTGAACGGAATGGATGGTGTCTTGAAGGGAGGATATAAGATGAACATCAACAAAAGCAAAACGAGGATAATGGAATGTAGTCGAATTAAGTCGGGTGATGTTGAGGGTATTGGATTAGGAAATGAGACACTTAAAGTAGTAAAGGAGTTTTGCTATTTGGGGAGCAAAATAACTGATGATGGTCGAAGTAGAGAGGATATAAAATGTAGACTGGCAATGGCAAGGAAATCGTTTCTGAAGAAGAGAAATTTGTTAACATCGAGTATAGATTTAAGTGTCAGGAAGTCGTTTCTGAAAGTATTTGTATGGAGTGTAGCCATGAATGGAAGTGAAACATGGACGATAACCAGTTTGGACAAGAAGAGAATAGAAGCTTTCGAAATGTGGTGCTACAGAAGAATGCTGAAGATAAGGTGGGTAGATCACGTAACTAATGAGGAGGTATTGAATAGGATTGGGGAGAAGAGAAGTTTGTGGCACAACTTGAGTAGAAGAAGGGATCGGTTGGTAGGACATGTTTTGAGGCATCAACGGATCACAAATTTAGCATTGGAGGGCAGCGTGGAGGGTAAAAATCGTAGAGGGAGACCAAGAGATGAATACACTAAGCAGATTCAGAAGGATGTAGGTTGCAGTAGGTACTGGGAGATGATGAAGGTTGCACAGGATAGAGTAGCATGTAGAGCTGCATCTCAGGACTGAAGACCACAACAACAACAACAACTAAATAACATCACTTGTCGCTACATAAGAATGCTGAAGATTAGATGGATAGATAGATTAACTAATGAGGAAGTACTAAAGCGAATTGTTGGAAAGATAATTTTATGGCACAATTTGACTGAAAGGTGGGATTCATCGATAGAACACATCCTGAGATATCAAGGAATAGTCAATTTGGCGACGAAGGAAGCGTGTGTATGAATGTGTGTGTGTGTGTGTGTGTGTGTGTGTGTGTGTGTGTGTGTGTGTGTGTTAGAGGGGGGCGTGGGGGGTAAATATTGAGGGCTGAGACTGGGCATGCATAAAGTAAGCTGTGTAAAATGGCTGTAGTCTGCAGTAGTTATTCAGATATGAAGAAGGATGCAGAGGATAGACTATGAGATCAGTCTTTGAGCTGAAGACCACAACAACAATACTGAAAAAGTAGCTTTCAGTCTATGATTACTGTCTAATAGTGTTAAGCTATGCATTGTTTGGTTTTCCAGCTCTCTTCGAGTCTGGGTAAAACTGAAGTGATTACGACTTCTGAATATAGTAAGAAGAAAAGAATAGTTTCGACGCAAGGCTCATCATTTCAAGTATGATGAACAAATCAGTATTTATTTACTGAATTAAACAAAGAAAGAGTGCGTTTAATGTGTTACGAAACGGTTTTATTTACAAGGAATATAATATCAAGTGGCATTATGAGTAGTGTATGTATGAGGTCTGACATATTTTAAACTCAATGTCCCTGAATAGTGCATGTGTGGTAGTGTGTGTAATGAAATTGTACGCATAATGTCATCAAGTTGGCCTTGAGGGAAATTTGAAAATCCAAGGTGGTGGTTAACTGAGAAACAAATTTAAAAAGTAAAGTTAGAAAAAACTTCAGAAATCCAAAATGGCGGAACTAAGCTAGCTGTGGTTTGTAAGCCCTCCCCTCTTTGTCCCCAACCTCTCCCCTGCCCTATTTACCCAATAACGGTGTAATATTAATGTGAACAATCTCAGTGCAGTATTTTAGTGACAATTAAAATGAAATCACAATGTAGACCTATCGGAGGCTTTATGGTTGTGGTTAAAAGTATTTGAATGATCTGAATTTTTGCACCATGTTCAAAAATATTTATACAAAAAATTACGAAAAGTATATATCTTGTAGTTGTTCTACAACTAAAATACGTCGCAAAACGCAAACACACACACACGCCCCCCCCCCCCCCCCCCCACGACACACACACACACTATTGATACTTCCATGTTTAGTTAGAAATAACTTGTTATGCAGGCAGATGACATTCGAAGTTACGCCTAAAAGAACAATGTAGCAAAGCTAACCTGACCAGTCTTATAACTACAGAAAAAAAAATTTGGTTAAAATAATATACTATGCAGACAAACACACAAATAGACGATCCGAATTACTGGCAGCTAGTGGAACAATGTTTTTAATCCCATTCTTTAGACTGACACTTGATGAAAGACACAACTGTACCTGAAATTTCCACATATAAATTGTTCTATGATGCTTGTCAAGTGTTACAGTGTTAATTCAAAGTCTAAACACACACACACACACACACACACACACACACACACACACACCCGTCAAATTGCTAATGTGATTATGAACTCTCAGTTCTGTTTTCACGCCTAAAATATTTATGAAACACACGGGGGTACAAAATAACATCCTAAGGAGGTAATATATATGACTACGCTTGGTGTAAGCCGCAGTGGGCCTTCAAATTAAATATTTCCATTCTAAACTGTTCCGCGATGCTTGCCAAGTGGTACAGTGGTCTGTCCACACTTGAAATACGTAAAGCGTGTTGTCCTTTCAATGTGAGGTATGTTATTGATGGTTCATAGAACGAATCACCTTCTCAAGCACCAGTCTATAGCTGAAGTGGATCATATATCGTTTACTGCACTAGATCAATATAACTGATGATACTGATCGGCAGTTACTGCTTTTCATTACAATTGATTGGGCCTAGTAGGGGTTATGTACAAAAACAAGTTCGAAGAATGCTGCAATATTTGCCAATATGAACTATGGTACCGAGGCTGTATTTTCATAATCAGCTACTAAATAACACCAGCGTCTAATAATAACATAGACAACAGACAAACAACCTGGCGAAACACTATTTTAGGGAGGAAAGGAGGACGTGTTTTGATGAAATTTTATTTCGATGCGTCACTTAAACTGTGTGTTTTCACAGTCCACCGGCAGAACTTCTGTTATGTTTATATACGTCAATTCACAATGAAAGGCAGTGATGAAAGAAGACAGAGAGAAAAGGTGTAACCTGGAGATCGTGAACAGAGGCAAAGAACCTATCTTCAGGAACATAAGAAAGGAAGAAGTAATCGGCATAACTTTTGGGTCTATCTTAATGGGTAGTTATGACAAACAATGGCAAGTGGCGGTGGAGCCACCCTTATCTAACCGCATGTATAACACGTTTGAGGTTGAAATGAGTGCTAAACAGGCTATGGCCTATAGGAATCTTAAGAAAGACTGGTGCTGGTATAGGGAAGATGTACGCTCACGCATTTCTGAAGTCTGACCATCAATAAGGAATCAAATAGATCATGGAGAAATGTCAAACGAAGTGATGTCTGCTATTATGACCCTTTAATTAGCAAACTGGCCTGTCACCAATAAGTGCACAAACACGAATGTAACTTGGAGGAACAATAACCTGGAATTGCAAAGGAAACATGTAAGAAGACTGCCCTTCTTAGAGAAGGGAAGGGCAATGGGCGAAAAACGGGAAACCTTTGCTAGACACAGCCTTACGATTACGAAAGCGAAACTATCATCCTGAAAGGTATTCTGTGAGAAAGTGGAAAGTACAGCCACATGCACCATACTTCATTAGATCCTCGCTAGAGTACCATCCAATCCAGGAGGAGTCGAAGGATGATGAGTACACAAGGGCACAGTGTGAGACGCAGCACGTGCCTCTCAAGATTCGCTTCTCTCAGTGCACTCGGGCACATAACGTTGACCTAGATTCAGTCCCTGAGAGGCACTGATTTAGAGGTAACCAAAGGGAGAACTGGTAATCTGTCAGATAAAAGGCTGATTTCAAAAAAATGTAGTGGGCATTGGGAACGTCTCAAGTGTTTGAGTCACCAGGCCCTGATGGAAATGTTTTGGCTCTATTGCAACAAGCAGGAGAGGGATTAACTAGATTGCTATGCAGACTACTAAGAGCGAGCGTAGAATCAAGAGTAATTCCCAGCGCTAGGGAGACAGTGAATGTTGTTATCATTCCAAAGCCAGGGAGAAACGACCACACCAAAGCTAAGGATTTGAAGCTATTCAGTCTGTTCTCCTTTCTCCTAAAATCATTAGAAAAATTGCTTAATATGCATGCTAGGGAGTGGAGGTTAACTGAGGTTCCTCTACATGAAAACCAGACAAATCATGTGGAAGAACACTTCATCAACTTGTTAGGACGGTGGAAAAAGATACCATTTGAATGAGGAAAGGTGATAAACACCACCAGAGCGTGTCCGAGAGTAGGGGTTTTGTCCCCACTACTGTGGAACGAATTTATCGAACAGTTCAGTACTGGAAGTTACTTTTGCCAAGGATACAGAGATGACTTAGTCATAGTAACACGTGGCAAACTTGCTATTATCGTTTAACAACAGCTAATGCAATCGAACATTGTTCAGAACTGGTGCAGGAGACAGACTCTAAGAGTCAGTCCCAAGAAGACTGTTATATTATCGCTCATGAGGAAGCATGTCCAAGACACATATTGGAATCTCAAGCTCTTTGATAAAACTCTACCGGAAGAGGGGTTGCGAAGTCTGTAGCGGTACTCCTCTATACGGAACTATCTTGGACTCGGCACATAGAGTATATATTCCAAGGCGAAAGTTGCCTAGAAGAGCCTTTTGTTATAACGAGGGCCTATGCTCCAGGAGCATATTTTGGTACACAGTACTGCACTAATATCTACACTACTGGCCATTAAAATTGCTACACCACGAAGATGACGTCCTACAGACGCGAAATTTAACCGACAGGAAAAAGATGCTGTGATATGCAAATGATTAGCTTTTCAGAGCATTCACACAAGGTTGGCGCCGGTGGCGACACCTACAACGTGCTGACATGAGGAAAGTTTCTAACCGATTTCTCATACACAAACAGCAGTTGACCGGCGTTGCCTGGTGAAACGTTGTTATGATGCCTCGTGTAAGGAGGAGAAATGCGTACCATCACGTTTTCGACTTTGACAATGGGTCGGATTGTAGCCTATCGCGATTGCGGTTTATTGTACCGCGACATTGCTGCTCGCGTTGGTCGAGATCCAATGACTGTTAGCAGAATATGGAATCGGTGGGTTCAGGAGGGTAATACGGAACGCCGTGCTGGATCCCAACGGCCTCGTATCACTAGCAGTCGAGATGACAAGCATCTTATCCGCATGGCTGCAACGCATCGTGCAGCCACGTCTCGATCCCTGAGTCAACAGATGGGGACGTTTTCAAGACAACAACCATCTGTACGAACAGTTCCATGACGTTTGCAGCAGCATGGACTATCAAATCGGAGACCATGGCTGCAGTTACCCTTGACGCTGCATCACAGACAGGAGCGCCTGCGATGGTGTACTCAACGACGAACCTGGGTGCACGAACGGCCAAACCTCATTTTTTCGGATGAATCCAGGTTCTGTTTATAGCATCATGATGGTCGCATCCGTGTTTGGCGACATCGCGGTGATCGCACATTGGAAGCGTGTATTCATCGCCATACTGGCGTATCACCCGGCGTGATGGTATGGTGTGCCGTTGGTTAAACGTCTCGGTGACCTCTTGTTCGCATTGACGGCACTTTGAAAAGTGGACGTTACATTTCAGATGTGTTACGACCCGTGGCTCTACCCTTCATTCGATCGCTGCGAAACCCTACATTTCAGCAGGATAATGCACGACCGCATGTTGCAGGTCCTGTACGGGCCTTTCTGGATACAGAAAATGTTCGACTGCTGCCCTGGTCAGCACATTCTCCAGATATCTCACCAACTGAAAACGTCTGGTCAATGGTGTCCGAGCAACTGGCTCGTCACAATACGCCAGTCACTACTCTTGATGAACTGTGGTATCGTGTTGAAGCTGCATGGGCAGCTGTACCTGTACACGCCAGGCGTATCAAGGCCGTTATTATGGCCAGAGGTGATCGTTCTGGGTACTGATTTCTCAGGATCTATGCACCCAAATTGCGTGAAAATGTAATGACATGTCAGTTCTAGTAAAATATATTTGTCCAAAGAATACCCATTTATCATCTGCATTTCTTCTTGGTGTAGCAATTTTAATGGCCAGTAGTGTAATTGAAAATGGGCAGCAGTGAAAGAGCGAACCTCAGTACTGCTCTGGTTTACTGATGGATCAAAACCAGATCAAGGAGCCAGGTCCAGGACATATGAGGTCCAGCATAGATACAAAGAGCAGTTTTTCAAGGGAAGCTGGTTGTGGTCTTTCAGGCGGAAATATCTGCTATCAGAGTATGTGAGGAAGACAATCTGTGTAGGTGCTACAAGGATTGTGGTACCTACACTCATCAGACAGCCAAGTGGCTCTGTATCAGCCCCTGCAGTAAGGTCAGATGTCATTGCAGAATGTCCTGAAGCCCTTTTGAGGCTATGGGACAGCAGCAGCACCCTGCTGTGGGTCGCTGCTCACTCAGGAATCAGTGGCAATGAACAAGCTGATAGGTAGGCCAGTCCAGTTTCGTAGAGTCCATTTGTTGGATTGGAACTTATCCTAAGTATCCCTAAGGCGATTGTAATCGCAAAACTATGTAGCTAGATCTCACTTTCAGTGGGTACTACGTTTTTTGAAAGAAGGACTTACACATGGAACCCAAATTGGAATAGAGAAAGTTATCAGTTGGATTACAGAAGAGGTTAAGGAACTGTAACTGTCTGAGGAAAAGAAAAAACTGTGTAAATTCCTAAGGGACCAAATTGCCGAACTCATCAGTCCTTAGACTTGCACACTACCTAAACTAACTTAAACTAACTGATGCTAAGAACAACACACACTCATGCCTGAGGGAGGTCTCGAATCTCCGGCAGGAGAAGCCGCGCAGTCCGTTACATGGCACCTCAAACAGCGCCGCCACTCCTCGCGGTGTCTGAGGAATACCAAAGCATGTTAAGGAGTCGACATAAATTCAGTCCACAACCTCATTGTTGGGGAAATACAAGTGAAATTGAAGAAAGTGTGGAGAGGTGAAGGAAAAGACTGATTAAGCATGGAGATACTCAAGGAGGTAGGTAAAGTTTCAGATTTGGAATACAGGTTTATCAAAATGGGAAGTAGGCAGAAATAAAGAAGGTGTAACTGACAAATGGATAAACATGAGGGAAGGGCTCATGGATTCCGCCAAAGATATACTAGGAGTTACAGCATCCACAAGTATCGCGAAAGAATGAGTAACAAAAACAAAGTGGGAAGAGTGGAGAAAGTGGAAAAGTGTGGAAAATAAAGAAGTCATAAAGAGCTACAAGAAACTGAACAACGAATTAAGAAGAGAAGCAAGAAAAGCAAGAGAGAGATACATGAATGAGAAATGTGAAGAAATAGAGAATATAGAAAGAGGGGAGAAGTATGAAGTAATTTAAAGAATTTGAAAGTAAAAGAAGGAAAACTAACATGGAAATAAAAAGAACAGCCGGTAGGTATATTAGCTGAAGAACCACAGGAGGATTCGAGAAGATGGCACGAATAAATAGAATGTCTACATAAGATGGTTCAAATGCCAAGTGAAATCAAGCTTGCAGAGGAATATGTCATGTAAGATGAAAGGGGTGCAGCATCTCGGAAACAGATTTAAAAACGGGGCTGAAGGAGATGAAGAATCTGAACGCATGTGGAATCGATAACTTTCCAGTGTATTATTCACACAGTCAAGACTTTCTCAGCTTTAGCACTCCATCTTAGGAAACAAAATGAGCCTTTTTTATGTAAACTATTATGACGCCAGTTGTTTTCCAGTATTTTATATACGTCCATAGACGATTCCTAGCACTGCTTTACGTTTGTTACGAGATGTGCATGTCCCATGTATTGCACAACACCTCCCCCTCCCCCTTTCTTTTCGTTCTCCTCCCCCCCTCCCCCCTCTGCCCATGTTCTTATCCATTCCATCTCTGTCCAGCTCATCTTCCACCTCCCTCTCTTTGTCACCTCCTCCTTTTCTCTCACTATGTCCTTATACTCCTCCTACCTATAGTTGCCTATCTCAGCCTCCCAAATCTATCTGTTCAGCTCATTCTCCTCCCTATACGTCTGTCCATCTCCTCCTTCACCTCTCTCTTTCTGTTTCCTTCTCCCACCTCTGAGTGTCCTCCTGCTCCTTTCTGTGTCGATCTCATACTCATCCCTCTCAAAGTCTATCTCCTTGTCCCCCATGTCCCTCATCAGCCACGTCTAAGTGCATATATAGGCCCTGGAACACATTCCAATTCTACCTGCACAAGATGCCTGTCACACAAGGCAGCCTAGATGTCAGGGATTACCAGCACTCTTTTACCTCCACTCTTCATACTTATGGGAACCAGATGGTTATTACCCCCACAATACTTCTTTCCACATAATAAATAGTATGTGCTCAACTTTGGCTGAAACAGATCGAGTGATTTATGGAGAGAAGTGGAAAACAAACACACACACACACACACACACACACACATATATATATATATATATATATATATATATATATAGTGTGGTCCACCGATCTTGAACGGGCCAAATATCTCACGAAATAAGCGTCAAACGAAAAAACTACAAAGAACGAAACTTGTCTAGCTTGAAGGGGGAAACAAGATGGCGCTATGGTCAGCCCGCTAGATGGCGCTGCCATAGGTCAAACGGATATCAACTGCGCTTTTTAAGTAGGAACCCTCATTTTTATTACATGTTCGTGTAGTACGTAAGGAAATATGAATGTTTTAGTTGGACCACTTTTTTCGCTTTGTGATAGATGGTGCTGTAATAGTCAGAGACGTATAAGTACGTGGTATCACGTAACATTCTTTAGACCAATACTTGCCCAAGAAGGCATTTTTGAATTTTTCGAACGAGACGCTCGTCTTCGCTACATTTCTCATGTACTCAGCGGTCGCGCCCTCCATATGGGAGCACACAAAAACCAGCTGGTACATCAATGGCCAGTGTGGGGGCAAATAAAACTCGAATTGTCCCATAAAAGTTTTTGGATGCAAGCTATTTCCTTCGTCCTTGTAGTGGTGGAACTTTCGGACTGATACAAAATGCTTGTGGTCAAACCGGTCATCATTCCAGTTATCATTTCGACCGTTCTTACGATTCGTATGAACTTCGGGACGTGGACTAATTCGTTCCGACACGCTATCATCATCTCTCCCCCTCTGTATGTTCGACAGTTGTTCGGTACAGCCGGCCGCGGTGGTCTAGCGGTTCTGGCGCTGCAGTCCGGAACCGCGGGACCGCTACGGTCGCAGGTTCGAATCCTGCCTCGGGCATGGGTGTGTGTGATGTCCTTAGGTTGGTTAGGTTTAAGTAGTTCTAAGTTCTAGGGGACTTATGACCTAAGATGTTGAGTCCCATAGTGCTCAGAGCCATTTGAACCATTTTGTTCGGTACATCTAATCAGCCGACAGCAATTGTGCTCACTGGACTGCTGCACGCCGTTCGTGGTTACTTCGGTCGTTGCCTCAGAGCTGTGAATCAAGGCGTGGCTCTCGTTGCTTATAGTGTCAACTTTGTCACACCGTGAAGCAGTTATCTGTGTGCCGGGCGGAGTGGCCGTGCGGTTCTAGGCGTTACAGTCTGGAACCGAGCGACCGCTACGGTCGCAGGTTCGAATCCTGCCTCGGGCATGGATGTGTGTGATGTCCTTAGGTTAGTTAGGTTTAATTAGTTCTAAGTTCTAGGCGACTGATGGCCTCAGAAGTTAAGTCGCATGGTGCTCAGAGCCATTTGAACCAGCCAGTTATCTGTGTTCCGGCAAGTGACGGTTCAGTCGACGCAGTAATTACACCCTTCTCCTTTCCTGGTGTCTCTGTAATGAGATGTTTTACTTCGTCCTCTAAATTTCTTTTTAATATCGCCACCTCCTCTTTCAACATCTCGTTAGACCCTTTGTCCGGTTGCTCTTGTTGCTTTTCTTCGACACGTTTTATCCGGCTTTGTAGCCTTGATAACATGACCTTTCCTACCTTTGCCGTGCTTTGCGTGGAGTCCCGAGTTTCTCTTGCGATTTTCCTTGCACCTTTCGCGATTAATTTGGCTGCAATTGCCGTTCGTTTGATGATGGCAATCTCTTTCTCTATTTTGACGCCGAGATTCTTTACCTCCTCTTACTTCCCTTTGAAGTTCTGTGAGGCTATAGTTCAGCTCCGAATTCGCCTTTTTAATTTCGGCATTAAGGTTGGCGCTCTGCTCTTTCAGCTCAGGATTCGACTTTTTAATTTCGGCATTAAGGTTGTCTTTCAGCTCCGAATTCGCCTTTTGAATTTCGGGATTAAGGCTGGCGCTCTGCTCTAAGTTCACCGTTTGCATCTGTTGCAACAGGTCCGTAATATTTTTGAGAGTAGCCGCATTTTATCCTCGTCCTTTCGTGGTTGAAAATGGGACTCTTCTCCTCTGTTCTGAGGAACCCTTCGATATCTAGACAAGTTCCGTCTCTGCGCCCCCGTCGGATCACTTGTGAATGAATCGTTTGATAATGGTCGGACACCGTTTTGTTCCAACACAATCTGGCTTCTTAGGCTGGATCGTTCATACTTATGGATTAATCTTGTACTCCCTGCGTCCCCCGAGCCCTCAGCATCACTGCCTGAATCAATGTCCTTGCTATTCAGCGGACTAAACCAGTCGTGAGACGCAGTTTCAGGAAGTTGCAACTCGCGTTCGTCTCGCTCATCGGTAGAGCTTTCCCTACTGTCACCCATGTTCTCCCGAGTAACAGTCTGATTATATTCTGCCGTTGTCTTGGCTTTTCCCCTTGTTATCATTTGCACTTTTATGTTACACGAAAACTCAAAACCCAGGTACCCCTTACACTCAATAATTAGATAACACAAAACATATATCAGGACACAAACTGATACACTGGGTGTGAGCAGTGACCCGACAAACAGTTCATGAAGAATTCCTCCAAAAAGGCAAAAAGGCTAGTACCAATGATTGTGTTCTGTGTGTTCAGCATCGGCTGATTACTGCACTGCACATCATAAGTACTCCAACAAATCACAAATACAATGCATAGGCACCTATAAATGTCAATTTGAAAGGACAGCACAGGAAGAAGACAATGTAACTTATTGTAATTAATGCTTCCCGTTTTTCAGTTAAAAATGGCTAAGCAATGGATCACATTGAAACATTTCCTTTTTCAAGACTACCTCCTAGCAAATCGCGAAGTATCGTATCCTGGCATGGGTCAGCCATATGTAACACCCCACCCGTCACTTATCTGGGTCGGTGTGTGTTCACCCCAGCTAGTTGACTAACAGATCAACAGTGAGTGCAAAACTGCCGCAATATCGGATAACGCAAGAAAGTAATAAGGCCCTGTGACTCCTGATTGAACTGCAGTGGCAGTGTTGACATTAATTGGTTCAGAATTGATCTATGTTAATCAAAAAAACGGGTGCACATTGATGTTATATTCAACTATTGAACACTAGATGCAAATGTTGTACATAAAATTAATTAAGAAAGTGATTTGGGATTTCAACTACTTGATTGAAAACAGATGCAGTCGATTAGCACAAATTTATTTTAACTCACGACCTTCAATCATCACATTACATGACTCTCCTAACAGGTAGTGGTAATAAATTGCGTTTACGTGGAGTAAAGCGCGAAAAATCATAATTAATTCATATCGACTGACCCAGGTGTAATGCGAAGTGCGAGAAGAATTATGCAATACACGGCCCATGAAACCCTCATGGAAACTTTGCCGACGTGATCCAACAAATTAATCAGTGGCCTAACTCAAATTCAGCATGGCGTGGCGGCGTCGTTGTGCGGACTTCGGCCGGCCTCATGGTACTGCAAGGCTGTACTCGTCTATTCGCTCCTAGCTATCTTGCTCAGTACATAGCTGAACGAACACTTTCTATCTCCAATCTCAATCGTTCCGTTTGCTAAGTCCTAAACTGCAGAGATGCTCACTCTCTCTCAGGCAAGCAAAATCACTTACGCCAATTGCAGCGCAAGTCGCGTTAATTATGCGTCGCTTCCCAGCGCTGACCAATGCCCTAAGCTGCCTATTGTCGCTTCCCTTCGATGCTCACCAGCCGCGCGCCGCCACCCGGCCGCGGTCAACTCTGAATACTTCTCTGGGATAAACTAGCCTCCAGTAAATCGACGCGTTTCCACAAGGTTTTCACGTCGCTTGAACTACTTTAAAACCATCACCCAACATTAATTATTCCAATATGTCCATACTGTACCCTCTACAAGATGCACTGTGCCTTGTCAGTCATTTTTGTTCCGCCCTACTGTTAGCTCAATGTGAGTTCGGTGATCTTTGATGACTTCATGTAAGGGGCATAGTTCTTGCCATCTTACAATGAAACTTGTCTGGCTTTAAGGGGGAAACCAGATGGTGCTATGTTTGGCCCGCTAGATGGCGCTGCCATAGGTCAAACAGATATCAACCGCGTTTTTTTAAGTAGGAATCCCCATTTTTTATTACATACTCTTGTAGCACGTAAAGAAATATGAATGTTTTATTTGGAGCACTTTTTTCGCTTTGTGGTAGATGGCGCTGTAATAGTCACAAATGTATAAGTACGTAGTATCACGTAACATTCCGCCAGTGCGAACGGTATTTGCTTTGTGATACATTACCCGTGTTGAAATGGACCGTTTACCAATTGCGGAAAAGGTAGATATCGTGTTGATGTATGGCTATTGTGATCAAAATGCCCAACGAGCGTGTGCTATGTATGCTGCTCGCTATCCTGGACGACATCATCCAAGCGTCCGGACCGTTCGCCGGATAGTTACGTTATTTAAGGAAACAGGAAGTATTCAGCCACATGTGAAACGTCAACCACGACCTGCAACAAATGATGATGCCCAAGTAGCTGCTGTCGCGGCTAATTCGCACATCAGTAGCAGACAAATTGCGCGAGAATAGGGAATCTCAAAAACGTCCGTGTTGAGAATGCTACATCAACATCGATTGCACCTGTACCATATTTAGATGCACATTACGGAACGCGAACTACCCGCTGTTGAGAGGAATGTCGTTACACGTATTGCCAAATGCATTGAGATTGACAGACATCATTTTGAGCATTTCTTGCATTAATGTGGTATTTACAGGTAATCACGCTGTAACAGCATGCGTTTTCAGAAATGATAAGTTCACAAAGGTACATGTATCACTTTGGAACAACCGAAATAAAATGTCCAAACGTACCTACGTACTGTATTTTAATTTAAAAAACCTATCTTTTACCAACTGTTCGTCTAAAATTGTGAGCCATATGTTTGTGACTATTACAGCGCCATCTATCACAAAGCGGAAAAAGTGGTCCAACTAAAACATTCATATTTCTTTACGTACTACAAGGAATATGTAATAAAAAATGGGGTTTCCTGTTTAAAAAAACGCAGTTGATATCCGTTTGACCTATGGCAGCGCTATCTAGCGGGCCAACCATAGCGCCATCTTGTTTCCCCCTTCAAGCTACACAAGTTTTATTCTTTGTAGTTTTTTCGTTTGACGCTTATTTCGTGAGATATTTGGCCCAGTTACGATCAAATCGCTCTGAGCACTATGGGACTTAACTGCTGAGGTCATTAGTCCCCTAGAACTTAGAACTACTTAAACCTAACTAACGTAAGAACGGCACACACATCCATGCCCGAGGCAGGATTCGAACCTGCGACCGTAGCGGTTGCGCGGTTCCAGACTGTAGCGCCTAGAACCGCTCGGCCACCCCGGCCGGCCAGTTACGATCAGTGGACCACCCTGTACATGTATAATACAAAGGTTTGAAGACTTTCCTAATGGAATTGCATTTACTACTTTAATACTTTTCTTATATCATTACAGTTGCTACTGGCTGGATAGCTGTGGCAGATTGACAGAACTGCATTTGAAAGATATATTTAGCTATACTTTTCTTTGGAACTGAGTCATAACATTCTTGTGAAATTAACATACCACTTACATTATTCATGTTGTTACTTAAAATAACTGTTGTTGTTATTGTTATCTATTACTTGATCATTTTCAATGGAAATTACATCTCATCCTTCTGCCTTCCATTGTTCATTTCCCTAGTATCTGGTTAAATTTAACTATACTTAAGAAGTCTTGCTTCCTTCATGGGTTCGGCATTAGTCGCTGTCTGTTGGAAGAGGATATGTCTGCATTAACCCTGACAAGAGGAGGCAGTAGTGCAGCTAATTCATGAGTCCCTCAGGTGCCGTTAAGAGAGTTCTACTGCGAGGAGGGAAATGAACTGCTCAATCCCGAATGGAGATAATGGGACGGCAAGGAGGACGAACGATCCAGCATACGTAAAAGACAAGTAACTGGCGCAGTTGTTAGATCGGTTATTGCTGCTACAATTGCAGGTTATCGAGATTTAAATGAGTTTGAACTTGGTATTATAGTCGGCGCACGAGAGGTGGGACACAGCATCTCCGATGTAGCGATGAAGTGGGGATTTTCCAGTACGACCATTTCACGAGTGTACCGTGAATTTCAGGAATCCGGTAAAACATCAAATCTCCGACATCACTGCGGCCGGAAAAAGATCCTGCAAAACGGGACGAACAACGGCTGAAGAGAATCGTTCAACGTGACAGAAGTGCAGACGTTCCGAAAATTGCTACAGATTTCAATGCTGGGCCATCAACAAGTGTCAGCGTATGAACCACTCAACGAAACATCATCATTATCGGCATTCGGAACCAAATACTTACTTGTATGCCCTTGATGACTGCACGACACAAAGCTTTACGCCTCGCCTGGGCCCACCTACACCGACATTGGGCTGTTGATGACTGGGAACATTTTGCCTGGTCGGACGAGTCTAGTTCCAAATTGATCCGAGAGGTATTTGGAGTGATATAGGAGCTCTGATACATCTAAATCCTACTCTGACAGGTGACACGTACGTAAGCATCATGTCTGATCACCTCTGTCCATTCATGTCCATTGTGCATTCCGACGGACTTGGGAAATTCCAGCAGTACAATGCGACACTCCACACGTCCAGAAATTGCTACTGAGTGACACTTCCACTGGCCATCAAACTCCCCAGACATTAACATTATTGAGCATAGCTGGGATGCCTTGGAACGTGCTGTTCAGAAGAGGGCTCCACTCCCTCGTACTCCGGTGGATTTATGGACAGCCCTGCAGGATTCATAGTGTCAATTCCCTCTAGCATTACTTCAAACATTAGTTGAGTCCATGTCACATCGTTTTGGGGGAATTCTGCGTCTCGTGGTGGACGTACACGATTTTAGCCTTGTGCACCAGTTTCTTTGGTTCCTCAGTGTATGTAAACAAATTACATTCAAAAATTCGGCAGGCCGCTGTGGCCGGTCGGTTCTGGGCGCTTCAGTCCAGAACTGCGCTGCTACTACTGTCGCAGGTTCGAATCGTGTCTCGGGCATGGATGTGTGTGATGTCGTTAGATTAGTTAGGTTTAGGCAGTTCTAAGTCTAGGGGACTGATGACCTCAGATGTCTAAGTCCCATAGTGCTTAGAGTTATTTGAATCAAAAATTCGTCAGGCAACTTAGAGGACCACGTAGTCGTACTCTGAGACGACAGTTGGTATGGAAGAGTGACTACAAACAATGTAGACCGTCGGCATGTCTGCACGTGAAAAGAGGAAAGGCTGGGCTAGTTTGCATAGCGCAAGGCTTCGTTAAACGTGAGTGACGCCTGTGTAAGCTTAGACACGTGTTCAGAAGCTTATACACAGAGTGTGTTTCTGTGGCTCGGAGTGCCACAATTGCTAAAATTTCACCGGCGTTCACGGAAAGACAGTGGAATACTGAGGAACTTCTTCGGCTGTATGATGGAACATTTCATACACGCTTTTAGAAAACCAAATTTTTAGAAATTTGTGCAGATTCGAAGGGGTTGGGGGAGGGGGAGTGTCATGGGTCTTAAATCAGTTGCATAACATACTCATACTTCTCAAATTTTCTGACGAATTCTTTCCAAACCAAGTACCCAACTCCCTCCGCCCACAATTGTTTACTACCACGTCTGATTATTTCACAGACGAGTTACTGTGTTAAGACAGTTCTCACATGTCTCAAAGTTTATGTAGTTATGTACCCCGAATACAATGATACAATTTTGCAGGTACATTCAGTGGTACATGTGGAGACTGCCTGCAAAATGTTTTGCCAATACAGTTAGAAGTAAAGCAGTAATAAATTAAAACTCATTCCTTATACTTAAGTTTCACTGCAAGAATAGCAAAATTATAGTAAGCGACAAAACTTTTTCATTTCATTACTTTATCGGGGCTGCCAGTGACAAAAAGTTTCGAAAATGTTTATGTGTAAAGTTTTTTGGAAGTGTCATAACTGCTCGCACTCTCAAATACTGGATAAATATAGTTTGGGTAGTTCTACATCTACATCTACGTCTGCATGGTTACTATGCAATTCACACTTAAGTGCCTGGTAGAGGGTTCATCGAACCTTTTTGACACTACTTCTCTGCCATTCCACTCTCGAATGGCGCGTGGGAAAAAGGAACACATAAATCTTTCCTTTCTGATTTCACTTATTTTATTATGATGATCATTTCTCCCTACGTAAGTGGGTGTCAACAAAATATTTACGCATTCGGAAGAGAAAATTGGTGATTGAAATTTCGTAATAGATCTCGCCGCGAAGAAAACAGCCTTTGTTTCAGTGACTGCCACCCCAACTCGCGTATCATATCAGTGACACTCTCATCCCTATTGCGCGATAACACGAAACGAGCTGCCCTTCTTTGCACTTTTTCGATGTCCTCCGCCAATCCTACCTGCAATATTCCAGCGGAGGACGGAGAAGTGTAATGTAGGCTGTCTCTTTAGTGGGTTTGTCGCATTTTATAAGTGTTCTGTCAACAAAGCGCAGTCTTTGTTTCGCCTTCAAAGAAAAAGAAAAAAAAATGGCTGTGAGCACTATGGGACTTAACACCTGAGGTCGTAAGTCCTCTAGAACTACTTAAACCCATCTAACCTAAGGACATCATACACATCCATGCCCGCCGGCCGAAGTGGCCGTGCGGTTAAAGGCGCTGCAGTCTGGAACCGCAAGACCGCTACGGTCGCAGGTTCGAATCCTGCCTCGGGCATGGATGTTTGTGATGTCCTTAGGTTAGTAAGGTTTAACTAGTTCTAAGTTCTAGGGGACTAATGACCTCAGCAGTTGAGTCCCATAGTGCTCAGAGCCATTTGAACCACATCCATGCCCGAGGCAGGATTCGAACCTGCGACCGTAGCGGTCGCGCGGTTGCAGACTGAAGCACCTAGAACCACTCGGCCACACCGGACGACGTTTCGCCTTCCCCACAATATTATCTATGTGGTCTTACCAATTTAAGTTGCTCGTAATAGTAATTCCTGGGTATTTAGTCGAATTGACAGCCCTTAGATTTGTTCGATTTATCGTATACCCAAAATTTATCGGATTTCTTTTCGTACCCATGTGGATGACCTCGCTCTTTCCTTTTCTTAGTGCTAATTGCCACTTTTCGCACCATACAGAAATACTCTTTAGATCATTTTGTAATTGGAATTGATAATCTGTTGATTTTACTAGACGGCAAATTACAGCATCATCTGCAAACAATGTAAGGGGGCTGCTCAGATTATCACCTAGATCATTTATATGATGACGTTTTCCAAATGTTTGTTGTCCAACTTAGTACTGCAATCGTCTGTATTGGAACCCCTAAGTGGTTGTTGAAGGACTTGCGTCTTGGTGATGCTTATGACTAAACCAAATCTTCTACAGGAGTCATTTAGCAGGTTCATGTATGTTTGGAGAGATTCAGGAGAATTAGCCATCATGCATACGTCGTCTGCGTAGAGAATTTCTAAGATAGATATTTTATTCACCCGCCTTTTTGTTCTGAGGCGAGAGATGTTGAAGACACTTTCGTCTGTTCTCGAGTCAAGACCCATTTGACCACTGCAGGCTTTGGTCGCGTCTCTCATAACAGCTGCAAAACAAAGTGAGAAGAGTGTGGAAACCAGTACACAGCCTTGTTTTACACCGCTTGTCACAGGAAACTGGTTTGAAAGCTCGTTTTCATGGCGAATTTTTGCCATCATGTTGTCATGAAACTGTCTAATCAAGTTAATAATGTTGTCAGGCAGCCGGTTTTCTTTAGTATAAACCAGAGAGCTTCCCGTTGGACTCGGTCGAATGCTTTTCCAGGTCTACAAAGCAAATGAACAGAGGCTGATGTTGCTCTAAGCTTTTCTCTTGCATTTGTTTGACAACAAATATGGCATCCAATGTGCCTCTGTTCGGGCGAACGCCACACTGGGTCTCTGGTAGCACTTTTTCTGCAAGGTGTGTTAGCCGGTTGTTGAGTATGTGAGGGAGGACTTTCCCTGCTGCTGAGAGAAGAGAGATCCACTGTGAGAACTGCAATCAGAAATGTCACCTTTTCCTTTGTAAATTTTGCAAATGCAGGCATCTTTCCAATCTTGTGGAATTATTTCACACTCCCAAATCTTTTAAATTAGAACAAACAGTGGGTTTGTATTGTTTGGTCCGTTATATTTATAAAGTTCCGATGGTAAATTTTCTAATCCTGCTGATTTGTTATTTTTCAGCTTAGACAATGCTGAAATGAATTCACTGAACGAAGGGGTATCAGCAAGTTGTTCAGCGACAGGCAGGCCTTCAAGTGATTCTATGGATGGAATATCAGTCGTCTGATGGTTGGGATTAAGAACGTCATCAAAATGTTCTGCCCACCGAGCAAGGATATCAATCTGTTGCTCAGCCGACAGGTTTTATCTTTGTCATAAACAGGCGTTATCTTCCTTGATTTTGGACCAAAGATAGTTTTCAGGCACTCGAAGAATCTGCCTGTTTGGTTAGTGTCAGCGTATGATAGCATTTCATTGCCTCTATTCAGCCACCATTTGTCTTTGAGGGCGCGCGCCTTTACTTTCAGGTTGTAGTGTGCTACTTCACTCTTGTCAAGATAAGGACTGCGGAGAGGTGCTCTGAAATCATTAACAAGCTTTTTGATCTCTGCATCTAAATCGTCAAACCAATCTTGGTTCTTTTTCTGACGTTTTCCCAAAACTTCTGTGGCACATCTGCGCAGTTTGGTAGCATATACATTCCAGTGCTCATCTACAGAGGCAGACTCGGGTATCAAAAGCCCATCAGAACCGAATGCATCGTCCAGTTTTGCTCTCATAGTCTGAACGTGGACCAAGATTTTGCAGGATAATTTTGATGGTATTTTGTGTGACACTCGGCGTAGTGCTTTCAAAGTTATGTTTAATTTGGACCTCACAAGTCGATGGTTTGTCCAACCCTGAGCGCCTCTTCAAATGATTGGGTTCAAATGGTTCAAATGGCTATGAGCACTATGGGACTTAACATCTGTGGTCATCAGTCCCCTAGAACTTAGAACTACTTTAACCTATCTATCCTAAGGATATCACACACATCCATGCCTGAGGGAGGATTCGAACCTGCGACCGTAGCGGTCACGCGGCTCCAGACTGGAGCGCCTAGAACCGCACGGCCACACCGGCCGGCTTCAAATGATTCAAATGGCTCTAAGCAGTATGGGACTTAACATCTGAGGTCATCAGTCCCCTAGACTTAGAACTACTTAAACCTAACTAACCTAAGGACATCACATACATCCATGTCCGAGGCAGGATTCGAACCTGCGACCGTAGCAGCAGCGCGGTCCCGGACTGAAGCGCCTATAACCGCTCGGCCACAGCGGCCGGATGAGCGCCTCTCATTTTTTTCCGTACTATCACATAATCTAGAAGAGTTCAAATTCGGCACTTAAAGTTAAAAGATCAAGGCCATTTGAGTTGCATTTTCCAATCCATGGCGACAAAGATTCCATTTCAGACATTGAAATCACTCCCAACCCTAGCATTGAAATCTCCGAGCAACAGGACTTTATCCGGAGAAGGAATGCCCTGAAGTACGTATCGGAGATCTTGGTAGAACTTGTGCTTCTCTTCATTGGGAGATGGCAGTGTAGGTGCGTAGACACTGATCAGGTGAATGTATTTCTTAGATGTTAGTTGAAGTCTGAGCGTTATGATTCTGTCGCTGATGCCTTTTGGAAGTTCCGTCAATGAACACGCCAGTTTACTGCGTGTGGCAAAGCCTACGCTACTTTCCGCCCTTTCGGAAGATGGTTTCCCACTCCAGTAGTAGGTGTAACCTCCGAGCTGTTCACACAGCTCTCCGGAGTCACTAAGATGTGTTTCACTTAGGGCGGCGATGTCAATGTTATATCTAGCCAACTCTCTAGTAATAAGTGCCGTCTTTCTCTCTGGACATTGATTATGATCACTATCCAGTAAAGTACGGACGTTCCATGTTCCAGACATAAAGTGTTTAATGCGAGTATTTCCTTTATTATTTTTTCGACCGCAGATTTTGGTGAACAAGTGACCGCGGTTTACCACTGGTACTGAGTTGAGTTGGGCTACGTTTAGGCCACCTTTTCTAGGCCCCTCCCTGGATTAGAGAAAGCAGAGCGATCCTAAACAAGGCTGTTCTATCGTCTGACGAGCTGCCGAACCAGTCCTCCCGTCCCTGTCGAGTTCCAGAACAACCATCACCGTCTGACCGCCGAACGTACAGAGCACCAACTAAGGTTCGGGCACAACAGACTCTTGCCTCACCGTCAGTACTCCATCGCTGCAGGACTTTTGTAAAAAACTCGTAGCCCATCAAACTCTGTCGGATTCATCTGCGCGTGAATATATTCAAGTTAAAAAATGGTTCAAATGGCTCTGAGCACTATGGGACATAACATCTGAGGTCATCAGTCCTCTAGAACTTAGAACTACTTAAACCTAACTAAGGGCATCACACACATCCATGCCCGAGGCAGGATTCGAACCTGCGACCGTAGCGGTTGCGCGGTTCCAGACTGAAGCGCCCAGAACCGCTCGGCCACTGCGGCCCGCCATCTTCTCCTCCCCCCCCCCCCCACCTCTCTCTCTCTCTGGCAGTTTCCTCCGCCACCATATCTGTGCACATCTCCTCCTTCATTCTCTCTGTCAACTCATTTCTTCCTGTCCTTTCCTCTCTCCCTTTTATCATTCCCCCCCCCCCACCCTAATAAAAAATTGCAAGTTTTTATCCTCACAATATTTATTTCCAGATAGTAAGTAATATTTGTACCAATTTTTGCTGACATCTATCCAGGAGCTCAGGCGGAGTTTTGTACCCACAGCTGTGCGAACATACACAGTGGTTACGTATAGTTCTCATATGAAGGGCATATTTCAATAGTGGTACAAATCCATTTTTGTTCATATTGAGATACAGAGTCCTAAAGTTAAATGAGCGCTGAAAAATCTACAGTTGAGATACCAGAAATATTCACGCATATGGCTTCTTGCTAGAGATGAACCTTTCTGTCTGTTTGTTTGGCTCAATTTCAGAAGCATTATAGACAGAAAAGTGGAGGTAATGGACTCCCTGTATAAATGGGGCAAATACTATCCCCTCAGTGTGACTGCGGAGAAAGTCAGACCATCAGCCACATTGTTGAAGAGTGTTCCAGAAGAGCCTGTAATGGGAGCCCCGACGACTTCCTGCTCGCAACTCCAGAGTCGATAGATAAAATTAATAGACTTGATGTTTGTTTGTAATCCTTAAACTTTGTGATATTAGTAATGTTTGTTTGCAATTATTAACGTTTGTTATATTAGTGATTTGTCTGTTTCTTTCTTATGTGTCTGTATTGCCATACGATAAATAAATAAATAAATAATGGACTTGTACCACTATTGAAATAAGCCCTTCATATGTTTATGCTATTTCACACATATTTGCACAGACATTTCATCTCTAGCGAATCTCACCCTATAGTTTCATTTTTACACATTTCAATGTTTGATAGCATATTTTACAGGTACATTCAGTACTGTATGTGGATACAGTCTGCAAAACGTATAGCAAAGAATTAGTAGTCAGGAAGTAATCGTCATGCCTGATGAGTCATTTTTTTCTGCACAAACTGTGAAAATGTAGTAAGCGATGAATTGTTTCCTTTTCTTGTGGCGGTTGCCAACGAGAAAAAGTTTTCTAAGGTTGACTCCTGTCTCCGCAGCGATTACTTCCAGACAGCAAGTAATATGTGGACCTAGATTGGTTGAAAGCGGTCCAGTGGCTTAGGAGGCGATGTGGAACATACATATACAATTTCATTTATATAATATGTATGGATCTGAACTTTTGTCCATACATATATTGTTATTATTATATTGAATTTATGGAAAAGCGGTATGTTAAAAGTGAGGATGATGGCAAGCTCTATTTGTGAGATGCATGGTTGAAAAGATTGACCCAGCCCAGACAGAAATTCTGGAGATGTGTCTGCCGGGAATTTATTTTCTGTTCAGAATTCATCATACACTATGTTATACCGGAGCCAAGGTAGCCCCTGAGAGCTAGAAACCCATATTACACCACAGAGGACGAGGCTGTCAATGCCCAAGGTGTACCAAAAGCACCATGGTAAACACTAGCTATTTACATACAAGATAATGGAAACAGACATTCTGAGCACTACTTCCTGCAGGGGGAGCTCGAACCACGGCCAGCAGGAAGTATCACTACGCCAAAACCTGACTGGCTGGAGACAGCTATTTAGGGGCTAGAACCAGCCCCGAAGTTCAGTTCACGCCGGATGCCGACCCCATGTACTGCAACCGTTGAAGATTACGTCTTCGTCTCTGCATTGGACTGTTACTAGTGTGTGTGTGTGTGTGTGTGTGTGTGTGTGTGTGTGTGTGTGTGTTACCACGAACCTTTGCGGAAAATTGGAAGAGAACTTTTCAAAAAATGGCTCTGAGCACTATGGGACTCAACTGCTGTGGTCATAAGTCCCCTAGAACTTAGAACTACTTTAACCTAACTAACCTAAGGACAGCACACAACACCCAGCCATCACGAGGCAGAGAAAATCTCTGACCCCGCCGGGAATCGAACCCGGGAACCCGGGCGTGGGAAGCGAGAACGCTACCGCACGACCACGAGATGCGGGCGAAGAGAACTTTTGTTTGCCTCAATTAGGAGACTCTTACTGGCATCGTTATTGTTACCTTTCGTTTGTTGTTCAGTCATCAACCTTGTGAACTTACATCAATAAAATTTGTTTTTGTGAAAAATTGCGAATTGTCAGTCACAACACATTACACTGACTATGTTTTGTGTGACATCAGAGTATGCACCGGGTAAATGCAGTCGCAATGTGTCTGCTGTGTACACAGCCGAATGGTACACAGGAGTATCACGAGACGGCGTCATCATCATGACGCTCTTCACAGCAGGCGCCGGTCAGTCCTGATCTGTCGTCACTCGGATGGCGCTCTCACACTGGAACTAATTTATGCTTCCGCCGCAGGTCCTTCAAAGCGTCAGATCCGTCCGCTGCTAGTGATGTCAGCCTCCACATAGAGCGCTGACAACTGGAACTACATTCCTCTTCCGCGAAGTCCAGCGCAGATGGGGATCATTCCACTGATCGCAGGTAAACGGAGACGCACTGACACATTCGTGCAGTTCCAATTTCGCAGAATTTGCGGCTGATCAGTTCGTTAGCAACAGTTCCAATCTGCAGTTATCAAGTACACACACAAATCAACAGTTGACACAGTAAACGAGTGATGCACGGACAGTAAACGACGAGTGTCAAGTGACAGCCGTAGACACAGTCAGACTTACATATAGTATCACTCAAAAGTATTTTGGAGAGATAATGAATTCGGGAAACAAATTCTTTAGGAGAAACTTCAAACGAAATATCTTAATTACCAACACTTTACAATGTGTACCTTATTTCCTTATACATATTATACATTTCTAAAATTTGCATCAATAATAACACACAAATAAACAAATTAAATAGATTCAAAAGTATTTTGTTAAAAACAAACGCAAGAGAAACCATGAGGTCTTAACCCATGATGTTCTTGGCTTACTACTTGCTTGCATAGCCCTTTGCGCTTATTACGGTAGCACACTTGGACGGCATAGAATCCACAGGTTTGGCCAGTCTCGCCTGAGGTAATAAAATGAAACGCTTGCATCCGTTCTTTCGATGGTATTTATTATACAGCAACCAGTTTCGGTGACTCAGTACACCATCGCCATGCCTTAACTGACGCTGAGGGCTGAACACCAACCGTATACGCGATGTGATCGTGTGTACAATTGTAGTTCACCCCCTCAGCGTCAGTTAAGGCCTGAAGATGGCGTAATGAGTCACCGAAACAGGTTGCAATATAATAAATACCATCGAAAGAACAGAAACAGGTGTTTCATTTTTATTACATAAATAAACGGCCGAAGTCCCACAAACCTTCAGTCAGAAGGATGGACATCCAAAAATCTCGCCTGAGAAATCATTTTCCATTCCTCTCACAGTTCTTTGTAGAAAGCCTCCTTGTTAGTCCAGTTTTGTTGTCGATCGCGTCTATCCAGCTCTCCCTAAAGATGTTTTAGGTGATTTACGTTTGGAGTTTGGATTGGCCATTCGAATATCTTTACTTTGCGCTGCTTCAGAACTGTCTACATGTGGCCAGAAGTGTGCTTTGGATCGTTGTTATAATGCTGTTGGCTGTTACGAGGCACATTTCGTCTTGCAAGTGGTATCATGTGGCCTGTTAACGTTTCACCATACTTCAGACTCTACAGTAGCACATTAATTGCGATGAGAGGGCCTATAACACTTTGTGAAATATAGCCCCCACCATGGAACTTCCTCGTGCGTGCTTCTTGGTGGGTAGTTTGTACTTCTTGTCATTCCTCTTCTCTTTAGGTCATTGACTGTACAATATCCCATCTGAGCAGAACAGCTTATACTTGCTTTCATCATTCCACAGAGTTTTTGACCAGTCTTCAGTGGTCCATAACGTGTACTTCTTAGCAAACTGTAGTGGGGCTTTGCTATTTCTCACATGTATCATACGTTTTCGAGAAGCTCACCTGCCATTCAGATCTCTTGCTGTTAAGGGACGTTTATAGTGCACGCAGAATACTATGGCTGGTAGAGCATGGAGAGCAGTAGTGGCGGGGGCTGCGGGCAGGCGCTGTAGGGGAAGTGCCGTTCTAAACTAAAGCCTACACTCTTTTTTGTAAATATTAAAGAGGGCCCCTTCACGCCCACACTTGCATGGTGACCATTCAAAAATATCTGTCTCCTCTTGTTTGCTTAGCATCTAAAAAGAGTTTCGACGAAAACGCAGAGATTTATTTTAGCCTGGTTTGTTAACCATCTGTAACATACAGAGAAGTGTCACAAGTGGGGAATTTTGAGTAAAACCTACACGTTTCTCTTTTTGCCATGTTAAAATTTGCTTCTTTTGCCAAAATTTTGCGGAGTTCACAGTCTCACCTCACTAAGATGTTGTACAGACGCAATTACAAGAGAGTACTCGAACAGTGGTGTATTAAGTTTATTAAGTTAGGACCTGAAGAAAATTGAGGTGAGCATCTTATGGAAAATCACATCGTTGGTACAAAAACAGGTGCAATGACGACACTCACGTTGTTCCAAAACCCAAAGCACTTCGCGCATCACCAGCTATCGATGGCCTGTAATTATTGGAATAATACGATAGGTAATGAAGTTTTGCATCATAACCATGTGGCAAAACACTCTTCTCTTTGCGTGCTATCATTTATCAAAATCTCATTTCTATATCTCAAAGAGTTTGTGAAATACGACGAATGTTGCGGACAGTTCGCTCTAGCTTACCGCCGGCGCGGCGCGATCGCAAATGAGTGCGCTACGTCAGATCAATTTTCTCGAGATTGGTGACAGATAGAGACCTCAACCCAGGTCTAAAGAAAAATTCGATGTGATAGCTAAATAATATACACAGTAACGTATTATGTAATATGCACTAAGCGCAAAATCATAGCGATCCCTATTTTTCAAAATGTTCAAATGTGTGTTAAATCTTATGGTACTTAAGGGGCTCCGGAACGCCCTATACTTGCAATGTTAAAATAACGCTTATAAATTACATCTTTCCTCACAAAGTATTTGAGGTAGGAAGTTGAACTTTTTACAGATTATTTATTGGAATATGGGCTACAACTTAACACAGGGATTTTACAAAATTTTAGTTCAGTTATTAAAGATGATTTTTTCAATTGTAATGAAAATTCACAACATTTTTTTGCAATTTTTTATTTATATATTAAAAAATATACAGTTTTTTGGAAAAAGGCTGTGTTAAATTATGCAGAAGGTACTGTGTAACATTTACTGAAAGTTTGAAACAAATATGTTTGGAAGATCCTTAGAAAACATGTAATTAGTATGAGAAAATAAAAGTTTTGGGAATCGAGCGACAAAGATTGGATTAAGTTTTTAGTGCATTCCAGGTCCATAGGATGGATTATCTTCATCCTCTGCAAACTCCTCCTCCAGCTTCCTCTTGTTCCTCCTCCTGTTTACTCTTTCTTGTCTTTCTAGACTCTTTACAGCCCTGTCTGCAGCCCGAAGGCGTTCCTTGTCTAAAGCAAGCATCGCTCGTACCATGTTAGAACCTATCTTCATTCCCATATTTCTAAATACCTTTGGCTTTCCAACATTTCTCCTTTTCTTAAAAGCCCTCAGAGGATTTCTAATAACTTTACTTTTACTCATTATTATACTTCAACAAAACAGAGACTCAAGAAACAGAATTAATTACGAATATCTTCGAGATAACGACAGAGTAAATAAACATGAAACAATCGACAATCACACCAGCGATATATATTGAACCATCGCAGGTTAGCCACAACACATACTTTATCTCACATCACTAAAATGTACCTGATGAACACGGACGTTAATAATAACACCATTTGACAGCAGTTTAACAGCGCCACAGTGGGTCACGCCCATGTAGAACACATTTCAAAAAAAGTTTAAAAATAGTTGTAGTCTTCGGAATTGAATAAATTATATATCTATTAAAAGGTAATAGTCTGCAGATTCAGAAAACGCAAAAAAGTAAAAATTGAACTTTTCATGATATTGAGCCTTTCCGGAGCCCCTTAGCTGCTAAGGTCATCAGTCCCTAAGCTTACACACTACTTAACCTAAATTATCCTAAGGACAAACACACACACCCATGCCCGAGGGAGGACTCGAACCTCCGCCGGGATCAACCGCACAGTCTACGACTGCAGCGCCCAAGACCGCTCGGCTAATCCTGTGTGGCCCTATTTTTCAATGCAGACTGTTTTAACTTCGCGCGGTGTCTTAATCCGACGTGAATATCACAATAACCATGACATTTAGTGAAATGATGGGCACATCGTAATGAACCTGACAGATAAAGCTACAAGTAAGCAAGAATGAAATTTTTTACCGAATAGTTTCTGTAAACGTTTGAGAAAGACTGCAGAGCGTTCGCGTCGATTCTGCCATCGCCGACGGGCGTAAAGGTGGCAGAAGCTTGTCGGCCTCCCCTTGTGAACAAACCAATGAACTTGCCCAGCGCTTTGGACGAAAACTGGTCACTGCGCATCGGCCACTGTATCCTGCGCGAGCTCTGACTGTCAAAACATGGACCTTCAGCCTGTGTTTTACCTGTAGATCATCATGTGTTGCCCAGGCTGATTTTTGGGATCAACGATCGTTGGCCTTCGGATGATACTGTCTTGTTTTTTGGGTGGCTTCTCCGGGGCGTACCACGTCGTGCATTGTTCTCTATAGGTCCCCCCCCCCTTTTTTTTGTTTTGTTTTAAGCCGGGCTCAGAGGCTCACAAACTGCTGTGAGATGCCAGACACCTGTAAGACAGCTTGTCTGAAGTCTACCGAATGTTCTTTAGTAGACATTGCTGTAAGTTCGATTTTACAAACAGTACTCTACGGTACCGGCCCCTTACGTAGCTTGCATTTATCGTGAAACTCCTGCCCAGTGCAAACCCCCAAGCGACTGGAAAAAAGCGCAGGTCACTCCAATATACAAGAAGGGTAAAATAACGGACCCGCAAAATTACAGACCAATACCCCTAACTTCTGGTTGCTGCAGAATCCTTGAACATATTCTCAGCTCGAAAATAATAAACTTTGTTGATACTGAGAAGCTTATGTGCACGAACAAGCATGGTTTTAGGAAGCATCCCACGTGCGAAACTCAGTTTGCCCTTTTCTCACGTGATATACTGAGAACTACGGGTGAAGGGCAACAGGAAGATTGGATATCTCTAGATTTCCGGAAAGCATTTGGCACGGTGCCACATCACAGGCTTTTAACGAAGATACGAGCATATGGAATAAGTTCACAGATATGTGAGTGGCTCTAAGACTTCTTAAATAATAGAACCCAATATGTTGCCCTCGATGGCGAGTGTTCACCAGAGACAAGGGTGGCGTCACAAATGGCCCACAGAAGTGTGATAGGACCGCTGGTGTTCTCAAGATACGTAGATACGAAGTTGAGTGACTGTAGGAGGATACAAGACGACTTAGACAAAATTTCCAGTTGGTGTGATGAATGGCAGCTAGCCCTAAATATGGAAAAGTGTGAGTTAATGCGGATGAGTAGAACGTCAAACCTATAATGTTCAGATCCGGTATTACTAGTGTTCTACTTAACAAAGTCTACTTAACAAAGTCAATATCTGGGCATAACGTTCCAAAGTGGTATGTTCGACTTCGGTTAACTGGGAGAATTTTAGGAAAGAGTGGTTCACCTGTAAAGGAGACCGCGTATAGGACGCTGTTGCGACCTATTATTGAGCACTGCTCGAGTGTTTGGGACCCTTACCAGGTCGCATTGAAGGAAGGCATCGAAGCAATTCGAGTTGGGCTGCTAGACTGGTTACCGGTGGGTTCGAACAACACGTAAGTGTTACGGGGATGCAGATGCAGATCCGAGCGCATCTGTCATGTGAGACTCATGTGTGATGGTGGCTGCCCGCTGCTGTCTCTTAGTTACATAGACTCGGTCCAAGGCGCCATGCCTCTTAGCGAATATTTGAAGTTTCAATTATAGAGCAGTCAGATCCACGCCAATTACTTTGAGTGCGGTGGCACAGTTTAACCCAACCGCCACTGGATTTCCGAGTAGCGAGCGGACTGTGGCCAGCCAAACAGCTGGCCCGCCTCTTGCCACAGCTCATTGCAGCCAGCAACACGTCGCTGAACCAACCCCCGTGCTTTTTGAAAACCACTGCGTAGCAGAAAAACCGCTCTTAACACCACAGTAAGGTGGTACGAGTGTACAAGGTTTTTTTTATGGCTGAAAATATTCAGTTTTCACAATGGACGTAATAATATATCGTTTTCCTATTTGGTTGAGATTCGGTTCGTTACAGGGTTCTGTTCTCCTCAGGCAAATATCAGACATGCCTGCAGTGGGAGTCCCTTTTGCGAATGTCCGTGAGGAATTTCCCAGTTTCCACATCTGCCTTACGACCAACGAAAACCTCCTGAAAGCCTTGCTCTGAACGGGGGATGGAAGCTATATTGAATTTATTCCTGACACAATATGCCCCCGCCAAAAATATGGAAGTCAGGTGCGTGTTTGGATACATCTGTACGTGTGTGTAGGAGAGTAAAGTCGGGGAGTTATTCTCCATGTAATAGCCATGCCACAAATAGCTGCAATTTTTGCGAAAAAGCTGTTTTTCTTTATTCAGCAGCGTGTCGTTTGTTCTTGCATATAAAAACGCTTTCCCAGAAAAATCTGATACATTTGTGTCCGGATACGTTAATGGGAGACCTAAAGATATGTAGCATGTGAAAACAGATTAGAGAAGGATTTTGTTTCCTTTACAGATTTAATGAAATTACATTACGACAGAGATGACGCTTTAGCAAAGGCATGGGTCCTATTTTATTACAATGCTATATGTTTATATCCGCACATAAATTGAATCACAAAAGCAGGGACGTAACACACTGATAGAACCACATTAACTAAAAAATTCTATAGATGTCACTGTCAGGCAGTGAGAGCTGTTTCAATGATATCGCTTCGATATGAATGTTAACTTTAATATGAGAGGTGGTCTAGCGGTTCTATGCGCGCAGTCCGGAACCGCGCGGCTGCTACGGTCGCAGGTTCGAATCCTGCCTCGGGCATGGATGTGTGTGATGTCCTTAGGTTAGTTAGGTTTAAGTAGTTCTAAGTTCTAGGGGACTGATGACCACAGATGTTAAGTCCCATAGTGCTGAGAGCCATTTGAACCATTTTTTTAATATGAGAAAAACACACGAAAATATTAATTTGTTGAAATAGTTTTAAGCATGAGGTACATAATTAGATATAGGAGTCGAGAAATGATTATGGAGGATTTACGGTGACACTGTTTCCTCAAGTAGTTGCGCAGTTCTAGACTTGTGTTGTCTGTTCCGTGATGCGCAGCATTACTTTGTCGACATCTGCGACACACGTGAGGCGCAGCTGCGTGACAAACAGGTCACAACTGGATAGAAGCATCGATACCATCTGTTCAAAGCAGATGTTCTGGTCAGGTACGATGGAATAGTGACAGCCGTTTGCGGATTGAGCAACGTCAGCCACCGAGTACGTCACAATATCTTCTCTGTTAGATTTAGCGAGCTGCGGTTGTGTATAGAAACGTCTAAAATTTTCGTTCGTTGCTTGCGTCTTTTGGAATCTCTTCTCCCTCAGTAGGCTAGTACTAGGACCACAAGACGCATCGGAAAGTAATCATCTGACAATGCTAATGTCTGTGAAAAGAGGTAAACAATAGCTGTCTCGTGTTAAATCCAAGATATGCAGTTAGTAGATGTCTACGACCACTCGTTTAAAATTTTTCAGAGAGCACTCGGCTTTGATTAATACCTACATCTGCATCTACACAACTACTACGCAACTCACACTGAAGTGCTTGGCAGAGAGTTCATCGAACCACTTCTGGACTATTTCTCCACTGTTCTACTATGGGATAGCACATGGCAAAACGAGCACCTAAATCTTTCCGGCGGAGCTCTCATTTCTCCTATTTTATTACATGGTCATTACTGCATGTATAGGTGGGAGTCAACAAAATAGTTTCACATTCGGAGAAGGAAGTTGGTATTTGAATTACTGGACAAATGTTCCGCTTGTTATGCAAAGCACCGTTTTTTCTTCTTAACAAAACATGTTCCGGCACCTCTGGGGCATCATCAGTGGGATTTGTTTATTGAAAAACTTGCTTTTACATTACATGGCTTTGCAGGACCATCTGTATAGTGTCCTGTACTGATAGTCTGTCATGTTTTGTTGTGTTTGATCCTTCTTCTCTCGTGTTCTGAGGGGGCACACACACATATTTATGTACTTTGTGTAACTTCGGTTTTACAAACGCTTTTTGCCTCGCCAAACGCAGTGTGCACGTTGTTGTGTGTCCTAACCCCACTGATGACGGCCCGGAGGTGCCAAAACTTGTTTGGATAAAGAGAAAAAACAGTGTTTTGCATAAAAGGTAGAACCTGCATACAATAATTTTACCTGCAAACACGGAAAAAATACGAGAGGTGAAAATCCAAAAGAATAGTATTGGTATTTGAAATTTTGTAAATGATCTCGCCGCGTCGAAAAACGCCTTTGCTTTAATCATTGCCACGACAACTAGGTATCATATCCGTGAATCCTCTGCTCTTTTTCAGTGTGATATGAAACGAGCTCCACTTCTTGAACTTTTCGATGTCCTCCGACAATTGTATCTGGCAAGGATCCTATAACGTGCACCAGTACTCCAGAACAGGCCGGACAAGCGTGGTGTATGCAGCCTCTTTAGCAGACTTGTTGCTTCTTTTAAGTGTTCTGCCAAAAGAACGCAGTCTTTGGTTCGCATTCCCTACAACAGTACCATTGTAGCTGTTTCAGTTTAAGTCGTTCTTAATTGTAATCCCTAGGTATTTAGAGATATAGTGATGTAATAGAGTACCGATTGTAGAAGTAAAGAATATAGCAAGACCTTGCAAAAGACTCTTTGATGCTAACCTAACTTGATATTGGGTAAATTATATTTTTGTTGTACAGAAGACATGATTTTGACGGCAACGCATCATCGCTGATTGCTTGCTGATTCTGTAGATATCAAACAAACCTTCTGCCACTGTACTTTATGACCCCTGTAAGAAATCCATATTCGAATGTTGAAACCAGTTAAATGCGTTACCTCATATTTTGCTAGCCTAAATTAAGAATGTATAAGAACTAAAGACCACGACAGGGTAATAGGTTACATGGGGGACCTACTATTTGTCTAATTACAAAATTGTATTACGTAGCGACAAAGGAATCCGCGATGTGACATAAAAATCCAATTAAACGATGTTTTCAAAAGTGTAGATCATTCAACTAATCTTAGAGGGCAAAGGATAATTTTTTACACATGCGACCTGATCCCAAACACACCAGGTGAATTAATATTAACAAAATATTAACATCAATATTAAATTTACCGTAACTTTTAAAATATGGCTGTCAGGCAAAATCTAAGACCAGTTTTGGAATCAGCATAACAAAAGCTTTAAGACGAGACACTTCACGCAACGTTTTGGAGTCTTTTATATTTCGTAAAAATTACATTTATTTTATTTTGCTATAATGGCAGAACGATTTGACAAAAGGATAAGTGTTACCACATTTGTATGTGTTTCCTCGTTTAATATGCAAGTGACAGCCTCTTTTGTGTTAAACGTATAATAAATCAACTTAGTACTTGCCACCAGACAGCTGACTTCTATTACAAAGTAGTATTTTTACTTTATTCTTGTGGTTTCATGTCCTCTAAACTGGTGGGGAGAGGCAGCTTTACAAATATACAGGATGTTAGGGTATAGGTGCAAATATTGTGATTATTGGTACCATAATATGTACACTCTTCAGTGTGTTTGTTGCTTTTTCTCTGCGCCTAACAGTCTTCTGGCAAACAAGTCGCATAATTTACTACCTGATGTTTTCTGCACAGTCGTAATCGCATCGATAAGTGGACTACACCTGTCAGTATAGACTTACCGCTTTGCGTTAATGTGTTCACATTTCGACACCTGACCTGGGAAAATCTACATTAATGGCTTGCTCTCGTCACATGTATGTGGAGGTGCTGACCAGCCTAAAGACATACTACTTCTAACAGTTACTAGTCTGCAAATGAGGCAAATTCAGATATAACGTTGTTCAATACACTGCACTTAGTCACTAATAAACATATCTGCGCTTATACTCCTAACACCCTTATTTTTCAAAGATTCAAAATGCACTTGCAGAAGAGATAACATTGGGGTGGGTCCTGTGATCTAAAATTCGTGTATTTTTCGTGACTATCTATCAAAATTAAGTTGGTAACAATAAAACTACATGACCAAAGTTTGTTATTGCGGATCTTGTCAATTGTGATTTCTGTGAATTTTGTTTATTAATAAACCACATATTCTGAATTAATGTTTCTACACATTTATTAATATGTGGAACGTAGCACCTTTAACACAACTGAACGCAGGAATTAATCTGCTAGATTGGACTGCGGCCAACATAAATGATCGTCTTAATCGATGAGATCCATTTGTTGTGTCGTTACATTATGTGGGCTCAGATTTTAATTGATTTTAGGTATCCAGTGACAGGTTCTACCACAAGTGACAACCTTTAAATTTGTATGATTTACTGTGTAACCGAAATTTAACAGATTCCCTTTAGTACTATTGCGGAGGACCACACACTTTTCGTTGTTTGGATTCAATTGCTACTTTCGCCAACGTACAAATATCTTGTCTACATTATTTTGCAATTTATTTTGATATTAAGATGACTCTACTAGACAGTAAACGACAGCATCATCTGCAAACAATCAAAGAGGGCTGCTCAGATTGTCTCACAAACCGTTTGTAAGATTAAGAACGTCAGATATCACTTCTGTTTCACTCGATAACATTTCGTCAATTGCTGCGAACTGTGACCTTTCTGACAGGAAATAAATCCAGTCGCACATTTGTGACGGTACTCCATAGTCACTTAATTTCATTAGAAGCCTCTTTTGAGGAACTGTGTCGATAGCCTTCTGAAAATCTAGAAAAATGAAATCACCTTCACATCCCTCTCGAAAGTAGTCATTACTTCGCGCGAATAAAGAGCCAGTTGCGGTTTCACTATAACAATATCTCTGAATCCGTGCTGACTATATGTCAGTAGACCGTTTCCTCCGAGGTATTCCATAATTTTGCGACACAGTATATGTTCCAAAATGCATGAAAATGGTGGTGTGTACCCAGTTGAGTTCTTTCAAAGCTGGAATCACATGTCGCACAAGGAGATCCTTATGACGTGCAGCCGCCACTGTACAACAAACAGGCCCACCAGGTGGCATCTCCTCGAAACAAAACGGACCGAGAGTGAAGGAGCTTGTGAAACCACACAACACAGTCACATAAGCCGAGTGTGGTGCATGTTCCTACACAACGTGTGGTGAAACAGAATCCCATATGCGACAGTTCTGTGCATTCACGGTATGCAGAGTAAAATGCGCCTCATCCTTCCTAAGAATATTACCCGGCCACATCGCATCCATTTCCACGTGTGCCAAAAAAACTGCGTTGTAGCCTATCTTTGGGCTTCAGTTGGTGCAAATTCTGAACATTGTAGGTACACGAGTGTAAAATGCACCGCTAGATCGACATCTACATCTACAGCGACATAGACATTCCGCCAGCCACCGTACGGTTCGTGGCGGAGGGTACCCTGTACCACTGTTAGTCATTTCCTTTCATGTTCCACTAGCAAATAGAGCAAGGGAAAACCAACACCCTCTATGCCTCCGTATGAGCCCTAATTTCTCGTATCTTACCTTCGTGGTTCTTACGCGCAATGTATGTTGACAGCAGTAGAATCGTACGGCAGTCAGATTAAAATGCCTTTTCTCTGAATTTTCTCAATAGTGTTTCATGGAAAGAACATCGCCTTTCTTCAAGGATTCCCATTTGAGTTCCCGGAGCATCTCCACTACACTTACGTGTTGTTCGAGACTACCGGTAACAAATCTAGCAGCCCGCCTCTGAATTGCTTCAGTGTCTTCCTTCAGTGCAACCTGGTACGGATCCCAAACGCTCTACCAGCACTCTAGAATAGGCCGCACCAGCGTCCTATAAACGGTCTCCTTTACAGGCGAACCATTCTTTCTTACAATTTTCCCAGTAAACCGAAGTCGACCATTCGCCTTCCCTATCACACTTCTCACGCGCTCGATCCATTTCATATCACTTTGCAACGTTATACCCAGATGTTTAAACGACACTAGTAATACCGTATCCGAACGTTACAGGTTTGGTCTTCTTACTCACATTAAGGGCTAGCTGCCATTCATCACACCAACTAGAAATTTTGTCTATATCGCCTTGTATCTTCCTAGTCACTCAATTTTCCCATCGACGCGCAAGTCGCCGAAGTGGCGTCAGATCGAAAGACTTGCACCCGGCGAACGGTCTACCCAACGGGAGGTCCTAGTCACACGACATTTACATTTTGCCTTACCATATACCATATCATCAGTAAGCGACAGCAGATTGCTGTCCACCCCGTCTGCCAAATCATTTATGTACACTCCTGGAAATGGAAAAAAGAACACATTGACACCGGTGTGTCAGACCCACCATATTTGCTCCGGCCACTGCGAGAGGGCTGTACAAGCAATGATCACACGCACGGCACAGCGGACACACCAGGAACCGCGGTGTTGGCCGTCGAATGGCGCTAGCTGCGCAGCATTTGTGCACCGCCGCCGTCAGTGTCAGCCAGTTTGCCGTGGCATACGGAGCTCCATCGCAGTCTTTAACACTGGTAGCATGCCGCGACAGCGTGGACGTGAACCGTATGTGCAGTTGACGGACTTTGAGCGAGGGCGTATAGTGGGCATGCGGGAGGCCGGGTGGACGTACCGCCGAATTGCTCAACACGTGGGGCGTGAGGTCTCCACAGTACATCGATGTTGTCGCCAGTGGTCGGCGGAAGCTGCACGTGCCCGTCGACCTGGGACCGGACCGCAGCAACGCACGGATGCACGCCAAGACCGTAGGATCCTACGCAGTGCCGTAGGGGACCGCACCGCCACTTCCCAGCAAATTAGGGACACTGTTGCTCCTGGGGTATCGGCGAGGACCATTCGCAACCGTCTCCATGAAGCTGGGCTACGGTCCCGCACACCGTTAGGCCGTCTTCCGCTCACGCCCCAACATCGTGCAGCCCGCCTCCAGTGGTGTCGCGACAGGCGTGAATGGAGGGACCAATGGAGACGTGTCGTCTTCAGCGATGAGAGTCGCTTCTGCCTTGGTGCCAATGATGGTCGTATGCGTGTTTGGCGCCGTGCAGGCGAGCGCCACAATCAGGACTGCATACGACCGAGGCACACAGGGCCAACACCCGGCATCATGGTGTGGGGAGCGATCTCCTACACTGGCCGTACACCACTGGTGATCGTCGAGAGGACACTGAATAGTGCACGGTACATCCAAACCGTCATCGAACCCATCGTTCTACCATTCCTAGACCGGCAAGGGAACTTGCTGTTCCAACAGGACAATGCACGTCCGCATGTATCCCGTGCCACCCAACGTGCTCTAGAAGGTGTAAGTCAACTACCCTGGCCAGCAAGATCTCCGGATCTGTCCCCCATTGAGCATGTTTGGGACTGGATGAAGCGTCGTCTCACGCGGTCTGCACGTCCAGCACGAACGCTGGTCCAACTGAGGCGCCAGGTGGAAATGGCATGGCAAGCCGTTCCACAGGACTACATCCAGCATCTCTACGATCGTCTCCATGGGAGAATAGCAGCCTGCATTGCTGCGAAAGGTGGATATACACTGTACTAGTGCCGACATTGTGCATGCTCTGTTGCCTGTGTCTATGTGCCTGTGGTTCTGTCAGTGTGATCATGTGATGTATCTGACCCCAGGAATGTGTCAATAAAGTTTCCCCTTCCTGGGACAATGAATTCACGGTGTTCTTATTTCAATTTCCAGGAGTGTATATACTTCTCTGGGGCACTCATGGCAATACCATTGACTCTGAGGAACGCTCGCCGTCGAGGACAATGCACTGCATCACTTAAGAAGTCTTCGAGCCACTCACATACCTGCGAACGTATTCCATACGCTCGCACCTTCGTTAACAGCCTACAACGGGGCACCGCGTCAAACACCTTCCGGAAATCTGGAAATATGGCATCTGCCCGTTGCCCTTCATCAGTAGTTCACAGTAGAACACGTGAGAAAAGGGAAAGCTGTATTTCGCAGGGGCGATGCTCTTTAAAACCATCCTGATACGCGGACATAAGGCTCTCAGTCTGAAGAATTTCTATTACGAGGGTTGGAACTTAAATAGTGGCAACTATTTATTCACAACCGATGCAAAAGAGTTACATGTCTGCACCTGTTACTGTCCTTCAAAGTAGTCACCAGCGTTGTGTAGAACCCGTTGCCAACGATGTGGAAGGCGTAGTATACCGTTAGCAGAGCCTGTTCTGTTGATGGTGCGAATGGAGCGGTCTATTGCCTGTCGAATCTCTGGAACAGTTCTGAAGCGAATGACACGAAGTGGTTCCTTCATCTTCAGAATCAAATCAAAGTCACAAGGACTTAAGTCGTATTACTGATCGTTTTTGGAGCATCACATGCTACCAGCTTTTCGCAAGAAGTGGCGACACTTTCTACACAACCTACTCATCATTTTGCACGACAATGCACGGGCGCAAGCTTTACCTGCTCTGTTAGGTGGATGGGACTGGGAAGTACTGTACCATCCACCATACTCCCCCGACTTGTGACTTTGATTTGATTCCGAAGATGAAGGAGCCACTTCGTGTCATTCGCTTCAGAACTGTTCCAGAGATTCGACAGGCAGTACACCGCTCCATTCGCACCATCAACAGAACAGGCTCTGCTAACGGTATACTACGCCTTCCACATCGCTGGCAACGGGTTCTACAGAACGCTGGTGACTGCTTTGAAGGACAGTAACAGATGCAAACATGTAACTCTTTTGTGTCTGTTGTGAATAAATAGTTGCCACTATTTAAGTCCCAATCCTCGTATATTCGAACTGAGAATGTGTGTAAGGATTCTGCAGAGAACAGAAGTTAGTGGTATGGGTCTGTAATTTTGCGCTGTTGACCAACACAGAGACAATTCCCGTACACAGCTCGAGCTCTGGCTACGAAATTTGAGGGACGTGCTGCGCATACTGCTATAGCTGCAGCAACTTCATCAAAAACTGCCACGGGAACGGGCCGTCTCCTTCTGCCTGATACACCCCTAATTCACCTTATTCTTCTCATTTCTTGATTATATTCATTAGCCCATTTACTGAAACAGAGGCTCTCCGCAGCTGTTTCTGTCGGTGACATTCCCGCAATGCAGCGGTGTCATTGCTGCCGTTCTGATAAAACAATTTTACTGGCGGTGCGCTGTTTGTCTTCTCAACAGGCGTTGCGTTTCGCACGGAAAACTTCAACCTTCTTCACTCTTTACACAGACAGTAATTTCACAAAAGAAATCCGCATGCGTCGCCAACCGACGAACAGCATACTGACGTCTAAACAGCAAGATTTCACATTCTGATTGCTTACAGCGTCATATTTTAACCTGATCGCAGAAAGTGGAACTATTATATTTCTAGCTTACTCCACGAGCGCGTCGATTAATGAAGGTACTTACGACGTTTCAGCATCCTGCGATGTATACAGCCCGCACGGCAGCATTCAGATCACCATCAGTTAAATTGTAACCACCCGATACGACACTGATTAGTTGTCCAGGTCTCTGCTCCATACAGGGCTATACTCTTTAGTATCGACTTGAATCTGAGTCTTATTACTCTACTCATCTCATTTCTGCCCCATGAGATTCAGCTGAGCAGTCCAATCACTTTTATTACTTTCTAAATTTGAATTGCTCTCTGTTTTCAAAATGAACCTCAGGCAGCAAAAATTGTTGAACTTTTTGAAATTTTTTCCCTACATGTACAGTTCTTTCAGATCAGTAGTAAGATATTACAATGTTTGATAATTGATCTAAAAACACCAGTTTTTAAATTGTATTGATAGCTGCGTCCTCCAGATGTTGTGCTATGGTATTCAGCTAATAGCAAATGGTGCAGATATGTTCCAAAAATTCAAATGGCACTAAGCACTATGGGACTTAACATCTGAGGTAATCAGTCCCCTAGAACTTAGAACTACTTAAACCTAACTAACCTAAGGACATCACACACATCCATGCCCGAGGCAGGATTCGAACCTACGACCGTAGCGGTCGCGCGGTTCCAGACTGTAGCGCCTAGAACCGCACGGCCACACCGGCTGGCGATATGTTCCACCTACAAGCTCTAACGCCATTTTCTCAGACTAATATTTATGTATATTTTTAGTAGCACTGCTGGCATGGGGCAGCCTTGTAAAGTTTGTTCTAAACATCCGTGAAAATGTATTACCGGCTGTTATTTGGTTTATAATTTCTTTTATTGTGTTATTTGACTCCATAGTTTGTCAGGCCGCGCGTAGTAGCCGTGCGATCTGATACGTCTTGCCACGGCTGTCGCAGCTCCCCCCGTCGGAGGTTCGAGTCCTCCCTCGGCCATGGGTGTGTGTGTTGTCCTTAGCGTAAGTTAGATTAAGTAGTGTGTAAGCTTAGGGACCGATGACCTCAGCAGTTTGGTCCCATAAGACCTTACCACAACATTTCCAAATTTTTTGTGTCAGAACACTGATCAGACTACGCCACTTTTACGTGTAGTACATACAAACATCCACTTCTTGTTTTGTAACTAGATTAACAAAATGACATTAGAAGACTTTCAACAAAATTATTTAGGTGGTGAGATCAAGTATTTCTAAATTTTTCTACATTTCTGTTTATCATCATTTCAGATACACTATTAGCTTCTTTCAAAAAATGTATCCAAAAAAAACCTGGATTCGCCAGTTTAATATTATTTAACAGAGGGCTGACGATAAGAGGTGCACACAAGCCACAGAATTTTATGTGTGGTAATATGATACACAATTCTTGTGCGACAATTTTTGCAAGCGGATCTCCTGATATCCCCTTCTTCGTATGAAGTCGTGTTGTATTCAGGAAAAGACAATTTTCTACCTTCACTACAGTTCATATGTATAATCAGCTGTAAGATAATTCTACCAACGGTAACTACACACGTTTTACCACTTTGACAGAGCCTATTCCACTTTAAGTAACGAAAAGTATAAAACGATTTATGTGCATTTTAGATAAAAAAATTAGATCGATTGAATGCATTACACATCTAACACAAGGCTGCAGTAGGATCCAAACAGCCACATTCGTGTTGTTCAAGACCACACCTACTGCTCCAGACATCTCATTTAGTTCTGTAAGTCCCTCACAAACAAAAGAATAAACTGCATTTCACGTCCATGTTCGTTCCTTGAAGTCAAATGGCAACAGTGAGTTTTGTGTATTGAGAAGTTGTAATAGATCACTCATTTATTGAGCAGGATATTCTAGTACGATTAACACTTCTTGAATTTTTAGATGGTAACAATTTAAATAAATGTTCCTTTATACTGATATGGCCAATGAATTTAATCTTTGAAAATGAGTTGATTCTTGAGTTTCTCCCGGCGTATTTGATAATCAAAATATCCACGGGTGTACTGCCGGTCTACAGTGTCCAACGGGCACAATATTTCGGCGATCATACATGTCGCCATAATCCGGTGAACTGACGGACTGGGTGTACTGCCGGTCTACAGTGTCCAACGGGCACAATATTTCGGCGGTCATACATGTCGCCATCATCAGGTGAACTGACGGACTGAGCTCGGTACACCCGTGTATATTTTGATTTGAAAATGAGGTTTCGTCGACAAAGTGCAGGTTCCATAGTGTAAGAGAAGCTAATAACCGAAAGTTTTTCTGAAAATTAATTCCACCCGATAGCACTGACAGCGTAACTCATTATAAAATCTGCGATTAAACATTTTAAGGACATGTCAATCAATGTTCCGTTAAATATGAAAACATGATGTGGTTTGAAATGAAGTATCAGAATTTTATGCAATCAGGTACACATACGTGAGGTGAGGAATTACTTTTGCTCTATACATTTATTACTCATTGAATACACGTTTTACAGTTCGCCTGGCGACAAATACCAACACAAATACTTCTCAAGAGAAATGTACAGACTTATCAGACGTCGGCTATAGTCCTATCAGAATTGAGATCCAAAGCTAGCCACGAATTCAATCTTCTTCAACCGTCCCGTAGTACAAATTTTTCCCCTTCTATGCTGGCGAGCACCACAGAACCCTGAATTACTGCACGCAGATACTATCTTAGGCCAGCAGATAATTGACCACTAAATCCAAAACTTGACGGTAGTTGACTAGAACATTTCTTTCTCACTTGTTTTAATGTGCACAAACTGGCTGCGCTTGAGGAGTACGCTGAACAGGCGGCCCACATCAATCTTCTCAAGCGGCCGATGAAGCTCTTTCGAAGAGAGTGATGCGGAATGTACGCAATTCCTCTCAGTCTGATTCATTGTCAGACATCAAGAATAACCGTACCATAAGAATTCCCGCCAGTCCTCTTCCTTCCATTGCAGCACCTGCTAATTACGACATGACGAGCGTGAGATGTGATATCGTCGTCTTTACCAAAATGTATGTGAAACGAATCTAAGTACGCACATAATCACGATGCGCCTTGTCCGTCTGGCGTCTCACACTGCACATTTTTTCCTGGTATCCTGTCTCCACCTGTTTACGAGTGGCAAACGGCGAGACAGGAACACTGTCTCTGCTCGCAGGTGGCACGTAATGGCAGGTGCAAGACAGCTGCTGGAGCGGCAGCTGCAGCTGTTCATTTCCTGGTCTGTCCGTCAGGGTCTCTGGAAAATGCGCTGCTGTCCTGGTTATTCGCAAGGTCTCCAAGTCAGCGCCACTTGCAGGTACAACGCATCCTCATTCGCCGTTTTAGAAAAATACACTCTGCAGGTTGATCACCATGTCACGTCGTGTGGTGAAATGAGAAGCGTTGTAGTACAGGTTTCGCCCTGATGATTATTTCACCAGGAGGCAGATAACCGGTACAGCTGTTTCCTATTAGACTGTTGTTTTTGCTGACACCTAAGAAAACTTAATATCTTATTACCTTGTATCTAAAAAGCTACAGTGAAACTTCGTCAACACGAATCCGAAGGGACCGAAAAATCAGTTCGTGTTAAAAAAAAATCGTGTTACGTGAAAAACACAGATTTTAATAAGTATACATGTACAGCAGTACACTAATGTGTAATACACTACACTATCAGTCACGTTATTGTAGACTTATAACAGTATAAAGTGATTGTAAAATCCAAGTACTCACAAATTATGTACGCTACTTTCTTGGAAAAAAATCGGTCATGGTTCGCTGACGTTCATGGGAACGATAGCGTCCGTAAACCCAGCAGTGACGTCGGATGTTGAAGCGAACCGTTCTAAACAGTCCAAGGCTGTAAACATCTCCCGACGGGTAGGTGGAATGGTATCTGTATTCTCGTCCTCTTCACTTTCTTCTGATGGCCCTTCTTGCACTTCGTTCACAGCTTTTGGCACATCCGATTCCACAGAAGCACATACGGCAACATCGTCGTCTACACTAATGAGTTATTCGACACTAATCGCAGGGTTCCTAACGTCCTGCAGAACTGTCCATTCATCAGGTGAAGTGGCATCTTCTAACTCGTGGACATTTTCAGTGTTGCTATGTCTCCAAGCTCTGTTAAAGCGCTTCCCTATATGATGTGGCGATACTGGGTCCCAGGTTGCTGCGATGGCTTTTATTGCGTCAAGCAGATTCCAATTTGGAGTTGCACTATTGTTTTCAGCAGCACGAACTGCAGCTCTTACAAGTCGCTTACGATAAGCTCTCTTTATGACAGATATTATGCCTTGGTCCAAAGGCTGAAGGCGGCTTGTGGCGTTGGGTGGAAAAAACTGACCCTTTATGTTGGATAGGTTCAGATCATGAACGTTATGGGCAGTACATCTGTCCAACGTAAGAAGAACATGTCTATTTTGAGAAACCATTCGACTGTTGAAACGAGGAAGCCACTTGCGAAATGATGTGCCATCGATCCAAGCTTTCATGTGCTGAGAGTAGATGCAAGGTAAAGTGTCCATATTTATGTTTTTAAAACAACGTGTTTTCTCGGATTTACCGATAACCCAGGGACGAAACTTCTCACTGCCGTCAGCATTACAGCACAGTACAACAGTCACACGTTGTTTGCTTCGTGCTCCACCGTGACACTTATCACCTTTTATCCCCAGGGTGTGATTTGGAAAACGATTGTAGAAAAATCCAGTTTCATCCATGTTCAACACATCACACGAGGCATACTTTTCCCTCACTCGATTTAATTCATGCAACCAGCTGTTCGTACTTTCTTCATCAATTTTATTTGCTTCACCACAAATTTGTACAGATGAAATTGAATGTCTCTTTTGGAACAGATACAACCAACCAGCAGAACAACGGAAGTCTTCGATGCCCATATCTTTAGCAATGTTGTTGTTGTTGTGGTCTTCAGTCCTGAGACTGGTTTGGTGCAGCTCTCCATGCTACTCTATCCTGTGCAAGCTTCTTCATCTCCCAGTACCTACTGCAGCCTACATCCTTCTGAATCTGCTTAGTGTATTCATCTCTTGGTCTCCCTCTACGATTTTTCCCCTCCACGCTGCCCTCCAATGCTAAATTTGTGATCCCTTGATGCCTCAGAACATGTCCTACCAACCGATCCCTTCTTCTAGTCAAGTTCTGCCACAAACTTCTCTTCTCCCCAATCCTATTCAATACCTCCTCATTAGTTACGTGATCTACCCACCTTATCTTCAGCATTCTTCTGTAGCACCACATTTCGAAAGCTTCTATTCTCTTCTGGTCCAAACTGGTTATCGTCCATGTTTCACTTCCATACATGGCTACACTCCATACAAATACTTTCAGAAACGACTTCCTGACACTTAAATCTATACTCGATGTTAACAAATTTCTCTTCTTCAGAAACGATTTCCTTGCCATTGCCAGTCTACATTTTATATCCTCTCTACTTCGACCATCATCAGTTATTTAACTCCCTAAATAGCAAAACTCCTTTACTACTTTAAGTGTCTCATTCCCTAATCTAATCCCCTCAGCATCACCCGATTTAATTTGACTACATTCCATTATCCTCGTTTTGCTTTTGTTGATGTTCATCTTATATCCTCCTTTCAAGACACTGTCCATTCCGTTCAACTGCTCTTCCAAGTCCTTTGCTGTCTCTGACAGAATTACAATGTCATCGGCGAACCTCAAAGTTTTTACTACTTCTCCATGAATTTTAATACCTACTCCGAATTTTTCTTTTGTTTCCTTTACTGCTTGCTCAATATACAGATTGAATAACATCGGGGAGAGGCTACAACCCTGTCTCACTCCTTTCCCAACCACTGCTTCCCTTTCATGCCCCTCGGCTCTTATAACTGCCATCTGGTTTCTGTACAAATTGTAAATAGCCTTTCGCTCCCTGTATTTTACCCCTGCCACCTTCAGAATTTGAAAGAGAGTATTCCAGTTAACGTTGCCAAAGCTTTCTCTAAGTCTACAAATGCTAGAAACGTAGGTTTGCCTTTTCTTAATCTTTCTTCTAAGATAAGTCGTAAGGTTAGTATTGCCTCACGTGTTCCAACATTTCTACGGAATCCAAACTGATCTTCCACGAGGTCGGCTTCTACCAGTTTTTCCATTCGTCTGTAAAGAATTCGCGTTAGTATTTTGCAGCTGTGACTTATTAAACTGATAGTTCGGTTATTTTCACATCTGTCAACACCTGCTTTCTTTGGTATTGGAATTATTATATTCTTCTTTAAGTCTGTGGGTATTTCGCCTGTCTCATACATTTTGCTCACCAGATGGTAGAGTTTTGTCATGACTGGCTCTCCCAAGGCCGTCAGTAGTTCTAATGGAATGTTGTCTACTCCCGGGGCCTTGTTTCGACTCAGGTGTTTCAGTGCTCTGTCAAACTCTTCACGCAGTATCTTATCTCCCATTTCATCTTCATCTATATCCTCTTCCATTTCCATAATATTGTCCTCAAGTACATCGCCCTTGTATAAACCCTCTATATACTCCTTCCACGTTTCTGCCTTCCCTTTTTTGCTTAGAACTGGGTTTCCATCTGAGCTCTTGATATTCATACAAGTGGTTCTCTTCTCTCCAAAGGTCTCTTTAATTTTCCTGTAGGCAGTATCTATCTTACCCCTACTGAGACAAGCCTCTACATCCTTACATTTGTCCTCTAGCCATCCCTTGTTAGCCATTTTTCACTTCCTGTCGATCTCATTTTTGAGACGTTTGTATTCCTTTTTGCCTGCTTCATTTACTGCATTTTTATATTTTCTCCTTTCATCAATTAAATTCAATATATCTTCTGTTACCCAAGGATTTCTATTAGCCATCGTCTTTTTACCTACTTGATCGTCTGCTGCCTTCACTACTTCATCCCTCAGAGCTACCCATTCTTCTTCTACTGTATTTCTTTCCCCCATTCCTGCCAATTGTTCCCTTATGCTCTCCCTGAAACTCTCTACAACCTCTGGTTCTTTCAGTTTATCCAGGTCTCATCTCCTTAAATTCCCACCTTTTTGCAGTTTCTTCAGTTTCAATCTGCAGTTCATAACCAATAGATTGTGGTCAGAATCCACAATTGCCCCTGGAAACGTCTTACAATTTAAAACCTGGTTCCTAAATCTCTGTCTTACCATTATATAATCTATCTGATACCTTTTAGTATCTCCAGGATTCTTCCAGGTATACAACCTTCTTTTATGATTTTTGAACCAAGTGTTAGCTATGATTAAGTTATGCTCTGTGCAAAATTCTACAAGGCGGCTTCCTCTTTCATTTCTTCCCCCCAATCCATATTCACCTACTATGTTTCCTTCTCTCCCTTTTCCTACTGACGAATTCCAGTCACCCATGACTATTAAATTTTCGTCTCCCTTCACTACCTGAATAATTTCTTTTATCTCGTCATACATTTCATCAATTTCTTCATCATCTGCAGAGCTAGTTGGCATATAAACTTGTACTACTGTAGTAGGCATGGGCTTTGTGTCTATCTTGGCCACAATAATGCGTTCACTATGCTGTTTGTAGTAGCTAACCCGCACTCCTATTTTTTTATTCATTATTAAACCTACTCCTGCATTACCCCTATTTGATTTTGTATTTATAACCCGGTAATCACCTGACCAAAAGTCTTGTTCCTCCTGCCACCGAACTTCACTAATTCCCACTATATCTAACTTTAACCTATCCATTTCCCTTTTTAAATTTTCTAACCTACCTGCCCGATTAAGGGATCTGACATTCCACACTCCGATCCGTAGAATGCCAGTTTTCTTTCTCCTGATAACGACTTCCTTTTGAGTAGTCCCCGCCCGGAGATCCGAATGGGGGACTATTTTACCTCCGGAATATTTTACCCAAGAGGACGCCATCATCATTTAATCATACAGTAAAGCTGCATGTCCTCGGGAAAAATTACGGCTGTAGTTTCCCCTTGCTTTCAGCCGTTCGCAGTACCATCACAGCAAGGCCGTTTTGGTTAATGTTACAAGGCCAGATCAGTCAATCATCCAGACTGTTGCCCCTGCTGCCCCTCTTCAGGAACCACATGTTTGTTTGGCCTCTCAACAGATACCCCTCCGTTGTGGTTGCACCTACGGTACGGCCATCTGTATCGTTGAGGCACGCAAGCCTCCCCACCAACGGCAAGGTCCATGGTTCATGGGGGAAGTCTTTAGCAATATCATTTGCTTTTGGCTGAATCACAGGGCCAGTTAAAGGTATGTTAGATGCACACATATGATTGAACCATTCTAGCAGTAACGACTCGATATCTTCATACAGCTGTATACATGGAAGGAGCCTGGAGATACTGACAGGTCTCAGATAGATTATTTAATAGTAAGACAGAGATTTAGAAACCAGCTTTTAAATTGTAAGACATTTCCAGGGGCAGATGTGGACTCTGACCACAATCTATTGGTTATGACCTGTAGATTAAAACTGAAGAAACTGCAAAAAGGTGGGAATTTAAGGAGATGGGACCTGGATAAACTGAAAGAACCAGAGGTTGTACAGAGTTTTAGGGAGAGCATAAGGGAACAATTGACAGGAATGGGGGAAAGAAATACAGTAGAAGAAGAATGGGTAGTTTTGAAGGATGAAGTAGTGAAGGCAGCAGAGGATCAAGTAGGTAAAAAGACGCGGGCTAGTAGAAATCCTTGGGTAACAGAAGATATATTGAATTTAATTGATGAAAGGAGAAAATATAAAAATGCAGTAAATGAAGCAGGCGAAAAGGAATACAAACGTCTCAAAAATGAGATCGACAGGAAGTGCAAAATGGCTAAGCAGGGATGGCTATAGGATAAATGTAAGGATATAGAGGCTTATCTCACTAGGGGTACCATGTATATTGCATAGAGGAAAATTAAAGAGACCATTGGAGATAAGAGAACCACTTGCATGAACATCAAGAGCTCTGATGGAAACCCAGTTCTGAGTAAAGAAGGGAAAGCAGAAAGGTGGAAGGAGTATATAGAAGGTCTATACAAGGGCGATGTACTTGAGGACAATATTATGGAAATGGAACAGGATTTAGATGAAGATGAAATGGGAGATAAAGTACTGCGTGAAGAGTTAACAGAGCACTGAAAGACCTGAGTCGAAACAAGGCCCCCGGAGTAGACAACATTCCGTTGGAACTACTGACGGCCTTGGGAGAGCCAGTCCTGACAAAACTCTACCATCTGGTGAGCAAGATGTATGAAACAGGCGAAATACCCTCAGACTTCAAGAAGAATATAATAATTCCAATCCCAAAGAAAGCAGGTGTTGACAGATGTGAAAATTACCGAACTATCAGTTTAATAAGTCACAGCTGCAAAATACTAATTCGAATTCTTTACAGAAGAATGGAAAAACTAGTAGAAGCCGACCTCGGGGAAGATCAGTTTGGGTTCCGTAGAAATGTTGGAACACGTGAGGCAATGCTGACCCTACGACTCATCTTAGAAGCTAGATTAAGGAAGGGCAAACCTACGTTTCTAGCATTTGTAGACTTAGAGAAAGCTTTTGACAATGTTGACTGGAATACTCTCCTTCAGATTCTGAAGGTGGCAGGGGTAAAATACAGGGAGCGAAAGGCTATTTACAATTTGTACAGAAACCAGATGGCAGTTATAAGAGCCGAGGGGCATGAAAGGGAAGCAGTGGTTGGGAAGGGAGTGAGACAGGGCTGTAGCCTATCCCCGATGTAATTCAATCTGTATATTGAGCAAGCAGTGAAGGAAACAAAAGAAAAATTCGGAGTAGGTATTAAAATCCATGGAGAAGAAGTAAAAACTTTGAGGTTCGCCGATGACATTGTAATTCTGTGAGAGACAGCAAAGGACTTGGAAGAGCAGTTGAACGGAATGGACAGTGTCTTGAAAGGAGGATATAAGATGAACATCAACAAAAGCAAAACGAGGGTAATGGAATGTAGTCGAATTAAGTCGGGTGATGCTGAGGGTATTAGATTAGGGAATGAGATACTTAAAGTAGTAAAGGGGTTTTGCTATTTGGGGAGCAAAATAACTGATGATGGTCGAAGTAGAGAGGATATAAAATGTAGACTGGCAATGGCAAGGAAAGCGTTTCTGAAGAAGAGAAATTTGTTAACTTCGAGTATAGATTTAAGTGTGAGGAAGTCATTTCTGAAAGTATTTGTATGGAGTGTAGCCATGTATCGAAGTGAAACATGGACGATAAATAGTTTGGACAAGGAGAGAATAGAAGCTTTTGAAATGTGGTGCTACAGAAGAATGCTTAAGATTAGATGGGTGGATCACATAACTAATGAGGAAGTATTGAATAGGATTGGGGAGAAGAGAAGTTTGAGGCACAACTTGACTAGAAGAAGGGATCAGTTGGTAGGACATGTTCTGAGGCATCAAGGGATCACCAATTTAGTATTGGAGGGCAGCGTGGAGGGTAAAAATCGTAGAGGGAGACCAAGAGATGAATACACTAAGCAGATTCAGATGGATGTAGGTTGCGGTAGGTACTGGGAGATGAAGAGGCTTGTACAGGATAGAGTAGCATGGAGAGCTGCATCAAACCAGTCTCAGGACTGAAGACCACAACAACAACAACATCTTCATACTTGGCGGTACGAAGTCGTTTAGATTTGTTTCCGGAACCTGATGCCGCAGCATTAATAATTTTTTCTCGATTCCTAATAATCGTAGATAATGTAGATTTAGGTATTCCAAATGGCTCTGCCATTGCTGTTTTCTTGGTACCACGGTCCACTTCATCTAGAATCTTAAGCTTTAACTGTACATTTAGAACTGTGTGTTTCCTCTCTGCCATTTTCGCGTGCTACGGTACCGGTTGTAACTGTAGTTTTTATTCAGTATTCCAACTCGATACGGCTACGACTAACAGAACACCTGTCAAATCTCGCATTGAGTACATTCCTAAATGCTGCAGCACACATTATTGAATGTCTTACAATGCACAGCATACGCTGATTGTTGAGGTGATAATCGCGACTACCGACCCGCAATACGTTAAAAACGTGTCAACAATAACTGTAATTAGCTTCGTAGCTACATTTCCTACACTCATTTCGGAAAAAAATTACGCTTTAGAATACTCTGAGGTCGGAAGTTTGTGTTACAGTGAAATTTAATTACGCTAGGAACTGAACAGAGTTCGTAATTCACCTTAACCGAAATTCATGTTACCCGATAAAACATACCATAAGAACTAATGTGTTCCTGGCGGGACCAATATTTTTTTCGCGTTAACCGCGAGTTCGTCTTATGCGAGTTCGCGCTAACGAGGTTATACTGTATTTTGTAAATCAGACTGCCTATTGGCAGATCCCTGACACGTTTGCTGTCTCCATCTGCCGCTGTTTGAGGCCAAGAGCTTCGTAGTCTGGTATCTTCCTCTTTCCAATTCATCCAGAATTTTTATTGTTTTCCTTCCTATCTTCTCCTCTTGTTCTACTGTACATTTAGTAGCAGCCATCGGAATACCCGTTCCTCGCAGTATAAGCCTGCTAACCTTTTCTTAACCCGGTTGTTCCTTCATCCTTCCACTAATTCAAAGTTCTTCACTTTATACATCCATTTTATTTTCACCATTCTCCTTCGAATCCATACATTCTTCAATTCTGTCACGTTCTTTGTTCTTCAGCGTCCACCTTTCACAGCTGTACAGAGAAACACTCCAAACGAAGCATTTAACCAACCATTGTCTTAAATCCTACCCCAATGTGCTCCATAAAAAGCGTTTCTTTTTTTGGAAAGCTTGCTTTGTGAATGCATTTCTTGTTATTTCTATTTCACTCTTTTAGTTATGATTACCATACTCCAGAAAAGTCCGTGCTATAATAAACTGTTCAATTTGACATTTTGTAGTTTTCATTTTCATATCTTCTTTCTCCTGTACTCTCATCACATTATTTTTTTTTATTAGTTTCTTTTCGTGCCCTTTTAGTCGCTCTTCAAGTCTCAGTAATCTTCTTTGAAGATTATTGCTTTGTCTGCAAACTGTAGCACGTCATCAGCAAATCTGACGCAGCTGATTCTCTGGCCTCCTATCCTTACTCCTTCTTTTTCCACTTTTAGCGTTTTCATAATCAACTCTTCGATACACAGGTTGATTCAGCTACCCTTACCGGTGGTTTTTATGCAACCGGGAACGTCTTCAAAAACTACGCACTAGATTTTCATATTCTCTCGCTCTCTTCACAAAAATTTTAGCCCTATAGAAAAAAGAACAAGACCTTTTTCTAGGAAATTTAATGTAATTAAATTTTGTACTGGGATACGTTTACGTTGGCCGTTCGAATTATTTAAGAAAAACGTACAAAAGTGAGCTTCAAATATACCTCCATCCCCACACTCATCCCTCACCAGTCAGGATTTTTAATACCTTGTTCGTGGCATTCCCCTCTGTCACTGTACAAAAATTTCCGATACATGATCTATTCATGATACTCGTCCTATTTTCATATCTATTGATTGACCTGTTACGCCCCCATCATAGTCGGCTATTTCGTTAACATTATTGATTTAAATGTGCCTGTGAAGATAATGAAAGAAAAACTGCATGTATTAACGTTACACTAAAACTAATCACGTTGACAATACGATTCAAACTTATCCTCACAAGCACAGTAGTTTCGTAGCAAGAAGTCGTCACGGATAGAACAATGTAACTGTTTATTTTATGGTGCTAAAATACATAAAACTGTTATGTAAAATGTACACAAACGTCAATTTTACCATTTGTAAGTGGTTGACAAAGCCGGTGGCGTAATAAGGCCGGTCAACGAAGACAAAAAAAGGTCGAATATATGAATTAAGTCCCGTAGTCGCAAATTTTTGTACAGTGGTAGGAAGATGCCGTGAACAACATACTACAAATCCTGACTGGTGGGGCCTGAGTGTGGGAGTGATGGTGCGTTTGAAGGCGAATTTTGTATGTTTTTCTTGAATAACTCAAAAACTACTGTCTCTAGCGAAAACGTACCCCAATACAAAATTTAACCTCATTCATTTTACTACAAAAACATACTGTTTTTTTCTGTAGGACTAATAGTTCGTTAGTAGTGAGCTAGGAAATATGAAAAATCTCCCATGTGGTATTACAAAGTCATTGGTAAGGTCAGTGGAATTACCCAGTATATGATTAACAAGGTTTGTGAAAGACAACAGCCCAGTTTTACACCTCTTTCAATTTGAAGCCAGTCTGGATGTATGAAGCACAAAATTTCCACCTACTGAATAAAATTCCGAAGTAGTTCTATGCTTCTGATAAGTCATACTGAGTGAAGAACACAAATGATTTAGGAACTAAAAAATACAGAAGTTACTATAGATTCTGGGTTTGCTTCTGTTGATGTAGTTAACCTATTTAATTTAGTAAAACATAACATGTTGTTCATTATTTCATAAATATCAGAAGCCACTGACATGTTGCAACTAAAAATGTCAAATAATTGATTTACCTTCAGTGGGAAAGTTTACCAAGAGAAAGAGGATTTTACCATGGACAGTAGTATATGAAGATTCCAGAAAGATACATTTCTCAGTTATTGGGAAAATAATTTTTGTAAAGAAAATAATAAGCTTAAAAGTGAAGTACTATATTACTGGTGATATGTTGACACACTGCTGGTAATACGACAGTGGAAAAGAGGAGATTACATAACTGCTTACATTATTCAACTGTTTCCACAAAAACATAACATTCACAGAATAACATGAGGATAGCAAAAGCATAAATTTCGTGGATCTTACATTCACTAGCCTCCAACAAAAACGTAAGTTCAGCATTCGTCATGCCATCCCAAAAAACACACAAAAATGCAGCATTCAGGGTCATGCTACACAGAACAAATTCATTTAACGTAGAACAAACAGCTTTAAGACAGAGTTGGACACAATAGAGGGTATTATTATAAACAATGGCTACACCGCCAAAACAACTGACAGTATAGACACACAACTATAAGACAAAATTGCCATACTAAGAAAGAAGAAAAAAATATTTGGAAGTATCCCATCCCTAGGTCTCATTTTACAAAAAATAGTAAATTTATTTAAATAATGTATATAACAATTGCATTTTCCTCTAACAATAAGTTAGGACATTCATTAGCCCACAAAATAAAAACAGATTAAAAAAAATTCAGCAATAGACAGGTTTGTAAAGTATCAAGCCGCATTTGTCCTGCTTAATATCCAGGAAAAACAGGCTGAAGTTTCAAAACCCATTTCCAAAATCACACGAATGCCTTCAGACTTTACCACTATGAAAAATCAATCATTGTGTAGCATTTGCTAGAAAATAAACACATTAGCGGTAGAATAGAAAACAATTTGGCAACACTACAGAATGAAACCAGTGATAAGAACGTAGATGTCTTAGGACAACAGGAAGTGTAACTCCATAAAATCACAAAGCCTAAATCCATCTTAAATGACCAGACGGATTTCGCTAGCTTTACGCATTTTGGTAATTTTGAAGACTCATTTTAAATTTATTTCCTTGCACATGTCAATTTATTTAAAATTATGGTATCTCTGACGCTACATAATAAATATTTTCGGTCATCTCATATTAAACTACGGTATCTGTGGAGTTTTTTGACATGTATAAATAAATGTGACACTTTAGTGTAGTGCTGTGTAATCACACAATTTATAAAGCAACGTCTGCTGACAATAAAACGTTAAAAGGGCTCTTCCAGGATTTCTCGGTAAGTGTTCCATTGTTTTTCATATTTTCCGTTATATGATTCTCGAATTTCGAAACTGAACATCTTACCTGCTCAGAACTGGAACATACATTTCGTATCACCTCGCTCAAGGGAAGAATAACGTATTAAAACGATTTGCGCCAGTGACGGACGTACAGGCTTCGGAATGCAATAAAATACGAACAAGATTATAACTGGAGGCGTTATTATTCATACTTCCTGTGTAATGAATACAAAGGAAGAAGGAAAGGAAGATTAATGTTTATTGCCCCGGCATTAAATATAGTCACATCCACAGTTGCAATATACGGACAAAACTATCCCTCTGCACTATCCTGTAAAATATGTCGTATTGCCCTATTCTCTCCAGGTGTTTCACATCATCACACTGTTCTCTTTTCTGTGCCCATTTTAAATGAATATGTAGCATTTTCACATAACTATTCACATCTCCTTCGATTTTATGTTTTCTTCTTTCTTTCACTTTCTTTATCATCTTTGTTGTTGCCCATGGTTTCTTTATTTTATTTTCTTGGAAGCATCTTCTGATGTTTTGGTTATGCAGTATGGTTTTCTTGTCTCCCCCACGTGGAACCTTTAGAAAAAGACTTTGGGATGCGAAACTCATGTCGGCCCTAAGTTTTCTTGGTCGGCTGTGCCATTTTGGATAACGAAAGCTGCTCACAAAATGCGTTCCAGTTTCCAGTTAGTGCAAAATTGGTTACTCCACGAAGATACGAATTTAAAATAGCAACAGGCGTCAGACTCTAACTAATCAAAAATAGATCGTTAGAAATGGTTTGTATCTCTTGGGCATGACAGAACTTGCATGAGGTAGCGAGGACAGAGATTTTCCTTAAAGTGTCATGAAAATCCCAACAAATACATCTCTACTGCCGCTCGGTCTGCCTTCTGTGAAGACCAACTTCAGAAAACATGCACACAGTCTGGGTACATAGGGAAATCTAATAAATTCTAATAAATATTGTATATTCCATAAATATTTATAAATAAATAAATAATAATAAAATAAATTCTGATAATTTTAATAAATTTTGTTCTTTCCAGATTGAATGATAGCTCTGTGAAGAAAAGAACGAATGGACTTTATACTCTTAAGCCGAGGAGAAGGATGGTCGTACCGCAAAATTGAGGAAGAATTTAACCTTGGACACCCTCATCGTCAACCTGTTGGTTTTACTACCGTCGGAAAATTAATCACCAAGTTTAAAGAAACAGGCAGTGTGTTGGACAAAAAGCGTTCTGGACGACCAAAGAATTCAGACGAAACGAAGGAGGATGTCTTGGTGAAGTTTATGCTAGCCCAAACAAATCGCTTCGTCGGACATCCAACCTCAACCATCCATAAAATCCTGGCAGAGGGGACGTTTTATCCATACAAGTTACAGATATTGTATCACTTAAATGAAGATGACCCCCATAGAGGCATGTAGATGTGTGAATGGTTTACAGATAAGATGGATGAATATATCAATTTTACTAGAGACTGTGATAAATCTGGTTTTTATGTCAATGGTGGAGTGAACAGTCCAAATCTTTGACACTGGTCTCAAGGAACTCCACACTGGGTGAATCCATCCAAACAGCAGGGCAATCAGAAGGTGATGATGTGGTGTGGTTTGTGGAAAGCTCATGTGCTAGGACCTTTCTTCTTTGAGGAACATGTAACGAGTTAGACTTCTCTGAATATGCTGAGAGACAAATTGATGCCTGAAATTGAGCGCTTGGGTGGGGGACTTCCAGAGTGGTCTCAACAGAATGGGGCCCCCACCCATTTTGCTGCAGCTGTTAGAGATTGGTTGAATGGCAATTTTTCTCACTGGATTGGGAGAAGGGGCCATTTGGGGTGGTCCCCTCGTTCGCTAGGCCATTCTTCCCTTGATTTCTTTTTCTGGAGTATGCTGAAAGAAAAAGTTTTCTTGATGAAGATTACAAATTTAAACCACCTGACAGAATGCATCACCAGTAAGTGTGCTAAAATTGACGGCAATTCAGATCTGTTCCATCGAATTCATCTTAATTTTGCAAAGCGCATCAAATTATGCATTGAAAAGCACAGAGATCATGTCGAAAGTATTATTTATTAACATTCAAATTCAAGTCTTCCCCCATGAACCATGGACCTTGCCGTTGGTGGGGAGGCTTGTGTGCCTCAGCGATACAGATAGCCGTAGCACAGATGCAACCACAACGGAGGCGTGTCTGTTGAGAGGCCAGACAAACGTGTGGTTCCTGAAGAGGGGCAGCAGCCTTTTCAGTAATTCTAAGGGCAACACTCTGGATGAGTGACTGATCTGGCCCTGTAGCATCAACCAAAACGGCCTTACTGTACTGGTACTGCGAACGGCTGAAAGCAAGGGGAAAATACAGCCGTATTTTTCCCTAGGGCATGCAGCTCTACTCTATGGTTAAATGATGATGACATCCTCTTGGGTAAAATAGTCCCCCATTCAGGCGGGGGCTACTCAGGAGGACGTCGTTATCAGGAGAAGGAAAACTGGCATTCTACGGATCGGAGCATGGAATGTCAGATCCCTTAGTCGGACAGGTAGGTTAGAAAATTTAGAAAGGGAAATGGATAGCTTAAAGCTAGATATAGTGAGAATCAATGAAGTTCGGTAGCAGAAGGAACAGGACTTCTGGTCAGGTGAATACAGGATTATAAATACAAAATCAAATAGGCGTAATGCAGGTGTAGGTTTAATAATGAATAAAGCAATAGGAATGCGGGTAAGCTACCACAAACAGCATAGTGAACCCATTATTGTGGCCAAGATAGACACGAAGCCCACACCCACCTCAGTAATACAAGTTTATATTCCAAGTAGCTCAACAAATAAGAAGCAGACAGAAGAAATATTTGATAAGATAAAAGGAATTATTCAGATATTTAAGGGAGACGAAAATTTAATAGTTATGGGGGACTGGAATTCGATAGTAGGAAAAGGAAGCGAGGAAAAAATAGGAGCTGAATATGGATTGCCGCAAAGGAACGAAAGAGGAAACCTCTGATAGAATTTTGCACAGAACATAATTTAATCATCGCTAACACTTGGTTTACGAATCATGAAAGAAGCTTGTGTACGTGGAAGAGACTTGGAGACACTAGAATGTTTCAGGTTGATTATGTAATGGTAAGACAGAGATTTCGGAACAAGGTTTTAAACAGATGTGGACTCTGACCACAGTTTCTTGGTTATGAACAGCAGATTAAAACTGAAGAAACTGCAAAAACGTAGGAATTTAAGGAGATGGGACGTGGATAAACTGATAGAACCAGAGGTTTTAGAGAGTTTCAGAGGGAGCATTAGGGAACGACTGACTAGAACAGGGGAAAGGTATACTGTAAAAGAAGAATGAGTAGCTTTGAGAGACGAAATAGTGAAGGCGGCGGTGGACAAAGTAAGTAAAAAGACGAGGGCTAGTAGAAATCCTTGGATAACACAAGAAATATTGAATTTAATCGATGAAAGGAGAAAATATAAAAATGCAATAAATAAAGCAGGCGAAAGGAAATACAAACGCCAAAGACACGAGATCTACAGGAACTGCAAAATGGTTAAGACGGATTGGCTAGAGGACAAATGTAAGGTTTTCTAGGTTAGAGGATCTCGGGAAAACACAAAAAGGGGCTCAGTCACAAAGGGTGCAAGCCAAACACAGGAAGAACTTAGATACATCAACCATCGATATAACAGTTGTAAATTGTCGTATCTGTGTTGTGAAGGTACTAGAGCTCCAAGCGCTAATAGAAAGCACCGATGCTCAAATCGTTGTGGGCACTGAAAGTTGGCTAAAACCGGAGATAAGCTCAGCCGCAGTTTTTGCAAAGAACCTAACGGCGTTCCAAAAGGATGGGCTAAACACGGTTGGCGGTGGCGTATTTGTTGCTGTTAGAAGCAGCTTATCTTGACGCGAAATTGAAGGTCCAATGGTTGTAAGCACTATGGGACTTAACATCTGAGGTCATCAGTCCCCTAGACTTAGAACTACTTAAACCTAACTAACCTAAGGACATCACACACATCCATGCCCGAGTCAGGATTCGAACCTGCGACCTTAGCAGCAGTGCGGTTCCGGAGAGAAGCAGCTAGAACTGCTCATCCACAGCGGGCGGCCGAAATTGAAGTACATAGTTACTGTGAGCTAGTATGGGCAGAGGTCATTGTTACCTACCGGAACAATATAATAATTGGCTCCTTTTACCAACCTCTCAATTCAGGTGATACAATTGTTGAAAGGTTCAAAGAAAATTGGAGTTTGATTTGAAAGGCTTGCCCGACTCATACGATTATAGTTGGTGGTGACTTTAATGTACCCTCGATATGCTGGTGAAAATACAAGTTTAATTCCGGAGGTACGCATATAACATCATCCGAAATTGTGCTAAATGCATTCTCTGAAAATTATTATGAGCAGTTAGGTCATGAGCTCACGCGAATAGTCAACGGTTGTGAAAACACACTTGACCTCTCAGCAACAAATAATCTTGAGTTAATAACGAGCATCAAAACGGATAATAGGATTAGTGAACACAGGGTTGTCGTAGCGAGACTGCATATTGTAACCCGTAAACCGTCCAAAAATAAACGAAAAATATACTCATTCAAAAAAGCAGCTAAAAGTTCACTTGGCGCCTTCCTGAGAGACAATATCCACTCCTTCCAAATTAACAGTGTAATTGTAAACCAGTTGTTGCTTGAATTCAAAGAAATAGTATCGGCAGCAAATGAGAGATTTATACCAAATAAATTAACAAACGACTGAGTTGATCCTCCTTGGTACACAAAAGGGTTAGAACACTGTTGCAGAAACAAACATGCCAAATTGAAACAGAAGCAAAATCCCAAAGATTGGCGATATTTTACAGAAGCTAGAAAGTTAGCGTGGACCTCAATGCGAGATGCTTATAATAGTTCCCACAATGAAACTTCTCTCGAAACCTGCCAGAAAATCCAAAGAGATTCTGGTAGTAAGTGAAGTGTGCTAGCGGCAAGACATAATCAATGCCTTCTCTGCGTGATAGCAATGGAGATACTATCGAAGACAGTGCTGCCAAAGCAGAGTTACTAAAGACAGCCTTCCGAAATGCCTTCATAAAAGAAGACGAAGTAAATATTCCAGAATTCGAATCAATAACAGCTGCCAACAAGAGTGACGTTGAAGTAAATATCATCGGAGTAGCGAAGCAACTTAAATAACTTAATAAAAGCAAGCCTTCTGGTCCAGACTGTATACCAATTAGATTCCTTTAAGAGTGTACAGATGCAATAGCTCCATACTTAACAGTCATATACAACAGTTCGTTCGACGAAATATCCGTACCCAAAGACTGGAAAGTTGCACAGGTCACACCAGTATTCAAGAAAGCTAGTAGGAGTAATCCACTAAATTACAGGCCCATAACATTAATGTCGATATGCAGCTGGATTTTGGAACATACATTGTGTTCGAACATTATGAATTACTTCTAAGAAGACGGTCTATTGACACACATTCAACACGGATTTGGAAAACATGGTTCCTGTGAAACACAACTAGCTCTTTACTCGTATGAAGTGTTGAGTGCTACTGACAAGGGATTTCATATCTATTCCGCATTGCTGGATTTCCCGAAGGCTTTTGACACTGTACCACACAAGCGGCTTGTAGTGAAATTGCGTGCTTATGGAATATCTTCTCAGTTATGTGATTGGATTCGTGATTTCCTGTCAGAGAGGTCACAGTTCGTAGTAATTGACGGAAAGTCATCGAGTAAAACAGAAGTGAGTTCTAGCGTTCCACGAGGCAGTGTTATGGGCTATTTGCTGTTCCTTATCTATATAAATGATTTGGGAGACAGTCTGAGCACACTTCTTAGATTGTTTGCAGATGATGCTGTCGTTTATCGACTCGTAAAGTCATCAGAAGATCAAAACAAATTGCAAAACGGTTTAGAAAAGATTTCAGTATGGTGCGAAAACTGGCAATTGACCCTAAATAACGAAAAGTGTGAGGTCATCCACACGAGTGCTAAAACTTCGGTTACACGATAAATCAGTCAAATTTAGAGGCCGTAAATTCAACTAAATACCTAGGAATTATTATTACGAACAATTTAAATTGGAGGGCAAACACAGAAAATTTTGTGGGGAAGGCTAATCAAAGACTATATTTTATTGACAGGACACTTAGAAAATGTAACACATCTACTAAAGAGAGTGCCTACACTACCCTTGTCCGTCCTCTTTTAGAATACTGCTGCGCGGTGTGGGATCCTTACCAGATGGGATTGACGGAGAACATCGAGAAAGTTCAGGGAAGGGCAGGACGTTTTGTATTATCGCGAAGAAGGGGAGGAAGTGTCACTGCAATTGTGGTGTCACCGCCAGACACCACACTTGCTAGGTGGTAGCCTTTAAATCGGCCGCGGTCCGCTAGTATACGTCGGACCCGCATGTCGCCACTGTCAGTGATTGCAGACCGAGCGCCACCACACGGCAGGTCTAGAGAGACTTACTAGCACTCGCCCCAGTTGTACAGCCGACGTTCATAGCAGAGGTTCACTGACAAATACGCTGTCATTTGCCGAGACGATAGTTAGCATAGCCTTCAGCTACGTCATTTGCTACGACCTAGCAAGGCGCCATTACCAGTTTGTTGTTGTTGTTGTGGTCTTCAGTCCTGAGACTGGTTTGATGCAGCTCTCCATGCTACTCTATCCTGTGCAAGCTTCTTCATCTCCCAGTACCTACTGCAACCTACATCCTTCTGAATCTGCTTAGCGTATTGATCTCTTGGTCTCCCTCTACGATTTTTACCCTCCACGTTGCCCTCCAATGCTAACTTTGTGATCCCTTGATGCCTCAAAACATGTCCTACCAACCGATCCCTTCTTCTAGTCAAGTTGTGCCACAAACTTCTCTTCTCCCCAATCCTATTCAATACCTCCTCATTAGTTACGTGATCTACCCACCTTATCTTCAGCATTCTTCTGTAGCACCACATTTCGAAAGCTTCTATTCTCTTCTGGTCCAAACTGGTTATCGTCCATGTTTCACTTCCATACATGGCTACACTCCATACAAATACTTTCAGAAACGACTTCCTGACACTTAAATCTATACTCGATGTTAACAAATTTCTCTTCTTCAGAAACGATTTCCTTGCCATTGCCAGTCTACATTTTATATCCTCTCTACTTCGACCATCATCAGTTATTTAACTCCCTAAATAGCAAAACTCCTTTACTACTTTAAGTGTCTCATTCCCTAATCTAATCCCCTCAGCATCACCCGATTTAATTTGACTACATTCCACTATCCTCGTTTTGCTTTTGTTGATGTTCATTTTATATCCTCCTTTCAAGACACTGTCCATTCCGTTCAACTGCTCTTCCAAGTCCTTTGCTGTCTCTGACAGAATTACAATGTCATCGGCGAACCTCAAAGTTTTTACTTCTTCTCCATGAATTTTAATACCTACTCCGAATTTTTCTTTTGTTTCCTTTACTGCTTGCTCAATATACAGATTGAATAACATTGGGGAGAGGCTACAACCCTGTCTCACACCTTTCCCAACCACTGCTTCCCTTTCATGCCCCTCGACTCTTATAACTGCCATCTGGTTTCTGTACAAATTGTAAATAGCCTTTCGCTCCCTGTATTTTACCCCTGCCACCTTCAGAATTTGAAAGAGAGTATTCCAGTTAACGTTGTCAAAAGCTTTCTCTAAGTCTACAAATGCTATAAACGTAGGTTTGCCTTTTCTTAATCTTTCTTCTAAGATAAGTCGTAAGGTTAGTATTGCCTCACGTGTTCCAACATTTCTACGGAATCCAAACTGATCTTCCCCGAGGTCGGCTTCTACCAGTTTTTCCATTCGTCTGTAAATAATTCGCGTTAGTATTTTGCAGCTGTGACTTATTAAACTGATAGTTCGGTAATTTTCACATCTGTCAACACCTGCTTTCTTTGGGATTGGAATTATTATATTCTTCTTGAAGTCTGTGGGTATTTCGCCTGTCTCATACATCTTGCTCACCAGATGGTAGAGTTTTGTCATGACTGGCTCTCCCAAGGCCATCAGTAGTTCTAATGGAATGTTGTCTACTCCCGGGGCCTTGTTTCGAATCAGGTGTTTCAGTGCTCTGTCAAACTCTTCACGCAGTATCTTATCTCCCATTTCATCTTTATCTACATCCTCTTCCATTTCCATAATACTGTCCTCAAGTACATCGCCCTTGTATAAACCCTCTATATACTCCTTCCACGTTTCTGCCTTCCCTTCTTTGCTTAGAACTGGGTTGCCATCTGAGCTCTTGATATTCATACAAGTGGTTCTCTTCTCTCCAAAGGTCTCTTTAATTTTCCTGTAGGCAGTATCTATCTTACCCCCAGTGAGACAAGCCTCTACATCCTTACATTTGTCCTCTAGCCATCCCTACTTCGCCATTTTGCACTTTCTGTCGATCTCATTTTTGAGACGTTTGTATTCCCTTTTGCCTGCTTCATTTACTGCATTTTTATATTTTCTCCTTTCATCAATTAAATTCAATATTTCTTCTGTTACCCCTAGGATTTCTATTAGCCCTCGTCTTTTTACCTACTTGATCCTCTGCTGCCTTCACTACTTCATCCCTCAGAGCTACTCATTCTTCTTCTACTGTATTTCTTTCCTCCATTCCTGTCAATTGTTCCCTTATGATCTCCCTGAAACTCTCTACAACCTCTCGTTCTTTCAGTTTATCCAGGTCCCATCTCCTTAAATTCCCACCTTTTTGCAGTTTCTTCAGTTTCAATCTGTAGTTCATAACCAATAGATTGTGGTCAGAATCCACATCTGCCCCTGGAAATGTCTTACAATTTAAAACCTGGTTCCTAAATCTCTGTCTTACCATTATATAATCTATCTGATACCTATTAGTATCTCCAGGATTCTTCCAGGTATACAACCTTCTTTTATGATTCTTGAACCAAGTGTTAGCTATGATTAAGTTATGCTCTGTGCAAAATTCTACAAGGCGGCTTCCTCTTTCATTTATTCCCCCCAATCCATATTCACCTACTATGTTTCCTTCTCTCCCTTTTCCTACTGACGAATTCCAGTCACCCATGACTATTAAATTTTAGTCTCCCTTCACTACCTGAATAATTTCTTTTATCTCGTCATACATTTCATCAATTTCTTCATCATCTGCAGAGCTAGTTGGCATATAAACGTGTACTACTGTAGTAGGCATGGGCTTTGTGTCTATCTTGGCCACAATAATGCGTTCACTATGCTGTTTGTAGTAGCTAACCCGCACTCCTACTTTTTTAATTCATTATTAAACCTACTCCTGCATTACCTCTATTTGATTTTGTATTTATAACCCTGTAATCACCTGACCAAAAGTCTTGTTCCTCCTGCCACCGAACTTCACTAATTCCCACTATATCTAACTTTAACCTATCCATTTCCCTTTTTAAATTTTCTAACCTACCTGCCTGATTAAGGGATCTGACATTCCACGCTCCGATCCGTAGAATGCCAGTTTTCTTTCTCCTGATAACGACGTCCTCTTGAGTAGTCCCCGCCTGGAGATCCGAGTGGGGGACTATTTTACCTCCGGAATATTTTACATAAGAGGACGCCATCATCATTTAATCATACAGTAAAGCTGCATGTCCTCGGGAAAAATTACGGCTGTAGTTTCCCCTTTCTTTCAGCCGTTCACAGTACCAGCACAGCAAGGCCGTTTTGGTTAATGTTACAAGGCCAGATCAGTCAATCATCCAGACTGTTGCCCCTGCAACTACTGAAAAGGCAGGAACCACATGTTTGTCTGGCCTCTCAACAGATACCCCTCCGTTGTGGTTGCACCTACGGTACGGCCATCTGTATCGCTGAGGCACGCAAGCCTCCCCACCAACGGCAAGGTCCATGGTTCATGGGGGAAGCATTACCAGTTATATTGAGCTTATTATAAAACTTGTACCGTCAAGAGCAATGTACACCAATTATGGAATAAAGTTAAGTATTACATCATCTAAGTACATTTATTTGCAATTCTCAAGACAGTCTGCGTGTTATTAAACGCGTGCATTTTGGCCTCCTCTAGCAATACGGTGTTGGCTCTTCTGCCAACACTTCATATGGCGACGAAGATTTAACGGTTGTATTGCTCTAATTTACATGTGTCATGGCTTCGCCACAATCTCCAGATGTACTGTCCGAATTTTATCGCTTGCAGAATCAGCAGACGTAGGCCTTATTGGATGCCCTTGGACAGCTCGTCCAGGGTCAACGTGCAATGCTAAACGATGCGGCGGCTCCACCGCGGCTCCACCGCCAGACACCACACTTGCTAGGTGGTAGCCTTTAAATCGGCCGCGGTCCGCTAGTATACGTCGGACCCGCGTGTCGCCACTGTCAGTGATTGCAGACCGAGCGCCACCACACGGCAGGTCTAGAGAGACTTACTAGCACTCGCCCCAGTTGTACAGCCGACGTTCATAGCAGTGGTTCACTGACAAATACGCTCTCATTTGCCGAGACGATAGTTAGCATAGCCTTCAGCTACGTCATTTGCTACGACCTAGCAAAGCGCCATTACCAGTTATATTGAGCTTATTATAAAAGCTGTACCGTCAAGAGCAATGTACACCAATTATGGATTAAAGTTAAGTATTACGTCATCTACGTACTTTATTTGCAATTCTCAAGACATTGTCCTGTTCCAGACCTGACGTCAGTCTGCGAGTAATTAAACGCGTGCATTTTGGCCTCCGTTTGGTGTTGGCTCTTCTGCCAACACTTCAGAAATGATATAGGATTTGTGGTGGACATTGTTAAAACAAAGGCGTTTTTAGTTCCGGCAGAATCTTCTCATGAAATTTCGATCAACAACTTTCTCCTCCGAATGCGAAAAAATTTTGTTGACGCCGACCTGAACAAGGAGAAACGATCACCATGATAAAATAAGGGAAATCAGAGCTCATACGGAAAGATATAGGTGTTTGTTCTTTCCGCACGCTATACGAGAGTGGAATAATAGAGAATTGTGAAGGTGGTTCGATGAACTCTCTGCCAGGCACTTAAATGTAATTTGCAGAGTATCCATGCAGATGTAGATAGATATAGATGTAGAAATATATATCACTAGGGGTAAGATACATATTGCCTAAAGAAGTATTGAAGTGGCCTTTGGGAAAAAGAGAAGCACCTGTATGAATATCACGAACTCAGATAGTAAACCATTCCTAAGCTAAGAAGGAAAAGCAGGAAGGTAGGAGTAGTATATGGAGGGTCTATACAAGGGAGATGTACTTCAGGGCAATATATGGAAATGGAAGATAATGTAGATGAAGATGAGAAGGGAGATATGATACAGCATGAAGAATTTGACAAAGTATTGAAAGACTTAAATCGAAATAAGGACCCCGGAGTAGACAAAATTTAGTTAGGTCTACGGATAGCCTTAGGAGTGCCAGCAATGACGAAAATCTTCCAACAAAACTCTTCCATCTGGTGAGCAAGATGTACGAGGCAGGTGAAAATTCCAATTCCTACAAAGCAGGCGCTGACAGGTGTGAAAATTACCGAAATATCAGTTTAATAATTCACGGTTGCAAAGTACTGACACGGATCCTTTACAGAAGAATGGAAAAACTGGTGGAAGCCGACCTCGGGGCGGATCAGTTTGGATTCCGTAGAAATGTTGGAACACGTGAGGCAATACTGACGCTACGACTTCTCATAGAAGATAAGTTATAGCATTTGTGGACTTAGAGCAAGCTTTTGACAATGTTGACTGGAATACTCTTTTTGAAACTCGAAAGGTGGCAGGCGTAAAATGCAGGGTACGAAAGGCTATTTACAATGTCTACAGAAATCAGATGGCAATTATAAGAAACGAGGGCTACGAAAGGGAAACAGTGGTTGAGAAGGGAGTGAGACAGGGTTGTAGCCTATCCCTGATGTTATTCAATCTGTATGCTGAGCAAGAAGTAAAGGAAACAAAAGAAAATTTTGGAGCAGGAGTGAAAGTTCAGGAAGAACAAATAAAAACTTTGACGTTTGCAGATGAAATTGTAATTCTGTCAGAGACAGCAAAGGAGTTGCAGGTGTAGTTGAATGGAATGGACAGTGTCTTGAAAGGAGGTTATAAGGTGAACATCAACAAAAGCAAAACGAGGATAATGAGATGTAATAGAATGAAATCAGCTGATGCTGCGGGAATTAGATTAGGAAATGAGACACTTAAAGTAGTAGATCAATTTTGCTAATTGGGAAGCGAAAGAATTGATGATGGCCAAAGTAAGAAAGATATAAAATGTAGACTGGCTGTGGCAAGAAAGGCGTTTCTGAAGAAGAGAAATTTGTTAAGATCGAGTATAGATTTATGTTTTACGAAATCCTTTCTGAAAGTATTTGTATGGAGTGTAGCCATGTATGTACGTGAAACATGGGCGATAAACAGTTTAGATAAGAAGAAAATAGAAGCTTTTGAGATGCGGTGCTAGAGAAGAATGCTGAAGATTAGATGGGTAGATGACGTAACTAATGAGCAGGTAGTGAACACAATTGTGGAAAAGACAGATCTGTGGTACAACTTGGTTAGGAGAAGGGGTCAGTTGGTAGGATGCATTCTGAAGCATCACGGGATCACCAATTTATACTGGGGGGGGGGGGGGGGGGGGATAAAAATCACAGAGGAAAGCCAAGAAATGAATACGGCAAGCAGATTCAGAAGGATGGAGATTGCAGTAGTTACTCGGAGATGAAGAGGCTTCAGTAGTATAGGGTAGCATGGAGAGCTGCATGAAACCATTCCTTGGACTGAAGACAACAACAACAACATTCTAGTGACTAAAAAGTGCTTTATTATTATGTATTAGAATTTCCTATGTACCCAGACTTTATGGACACCCTATGGAGTCGACCCAGCTCCTCTTATCGAAAAACAAAATGGTCCATCTCCTGCTACTTTGGAGTGATATCAGCATTGAGACGCTGTGGAGGAGTTGAATGTGTACACCACTCTTTGAGGACCCAGATAATAAAAGGACGGATATGATTCGTATTTCTCTCATTTTTTCTCATTTTTAGCTCATTTGAGTTCATGTTTTGGATCATGTACGTTCTGTGGATGTTATGTCATGCTATCACAGTATCGGACACCAACCCTAGGTGTTCTGAATTGGTAGGAGATTGTAGAAGCGCTCGCAAGGATAAAATCGGAATGGTTTCCGATTCACAACGTTCATGCTCCGCGTGGCTCTCCGACTGATCTTCATGAGGTAATATGACCACTAGTTAACAGTTACCTTTGAAACGTCCCATTAGAAAAATTAATGAATTACTGTGCTCTTACATTATTTGAACGTACTCAGACATTACTCTCTTTACTTATTCTGATCAACACTAAACTGACACACAATATTTTTAGCGCAACGCAATCTGACTTTCAAAAATCCCTACAAAAGAATGGCCCTGCCTAACATTAACCTATACCTTTCACAAATCACTTACCTCACAAAATCTTCGTTACTCGAACTACTGCAATACAGCGAGCGCCACTACTGCCAGCTAAATAAAAGATTCAAACTACTGAAGGCACTAACTACTGATAGGCATAGTTAGCAAATGAAAGATTTTGATAGAGAACAAACATTGTCTTTACCTTAATTGTGATCAATAGTCACAATATATATATCAGTTCATGACATCCATTCTTACAAATGTACTGTTTCTGATGGACACACGTCCAGATCATCCGCTCTCAAAAGTCCGCCATCTCACTTCCCCACATCCCCCACTACTGGCGGCTCACCTCCAACTGCGCAACGCTACGCGCTGTTAACATCCATCTGCCCAACACTACATTGGCAGACAACAATGCAAACTAGCCACAGACTGCACACATCACAGCCAGTGATTTTCATACAGAGCGCTACGTGACATTACCAATAAGAAAACCTAAACAGCCTACTTGCATAGCCCCCATGCTCCCCACAAAAAATTTTACAAATTGTTTTGGGCAGTGACCAATACAGATTTGAAAAAAAAAATTCATAATTACAATAACAAACATATCAAATGCACACACTTATCGATACATTGTTGGTCAAAAGCTAATATTTCCTCACAGTCCATAAAGACAGTCCTGATCGTTCATCACAGTAAAATTGCAGTGTTTTTCTCAAAGTCTGAGCAGTAAAAGAAAATGCACACGGAGGTAGTGGATTTCCATGCAGTCTGGAAGAAGTTTTATTGTCCTTCCAACAGAAAGATAATGCTGACTATTGACATGCAGACAGGTAATGGTCCACAACAGAGTAAACCCACCGCAGAGTCAGTCGAAGTTTTGAAGAATATTGGTAGGTAGATCGTCACAGAGCAGACCCACTGTATCCCTGGTAGAGATTACGGTATTGGTGGGCCACCAGAGGTGCAGACCCAGTGCAGTCATTGTAGAAATAATGGTATTGGTGGGCCATCAAAGATGCAGACCCACTGTAGTCAAATGGTTCAAATGGCTCTGAGCACTATGGGACTTAACATCTATGGTCATCAGTCCCCCACTGTAGTCCATGTAGAGACGGCCAGCAGTCATCTGTTGCGACTGTGCAGGTGCACAATCAGAATGCGTTGCGCTAAAAACATTGTGTGTCAGTTTAAGCACAGTCATTGATAATTTTTCTAAGGGGACGTTTCATATGTCGACCCTTAGCCGAGGATACCTCAATGGAATCTTCTGATTTTTTCTTGTAGTTTGTGTAATTAGTGCAGCCTTTGTTTATTGCTAGCGCGTAATTGTAGAGAGAATTTCCTTTGTAGTTGTAGTTTTTCATTCTTGTACAGTAAAACAGTTGTGGCATGCATGTAGATTTGCACCAAGTATTTCGCAGCTGCACTTGCAATTAACGAGATATTATTTTCAATGCTATGTTAATGTGTTTTCTTATTTTGCTCTTCAAATTGTGCTTTTCTGTGTTGTCGTGTGAAATATTGTGACAATAACGTGGAAAAACGTAATACTAGGCTCCAAAGTAAACTGAGAAATGACAGTGAAGACGAAAGCAGTGTGTTAGCGCCGCCGAGAAATGAATTAACTAATGTTCAAAGTAGTAATTTGGTAATTGTGCATAGGGAAATGGAGCGGGCTGCAAATAATGGTGTAGGCAGTGAAACAATTAGTGAACAGGGAAGCATTATCGATCGATCGGTCGGCAACAGCTCGCCTCAGGAATCCGAAATGACAGGATACAATCTTGCAAATACTGTAGATTCAGGTTTTGCGTCCTCGCCGTTTTCTCAAATAAGTCAAGACACATTTTCTGCTTGTCAAAATGTGAATGTTGCCGGTGCAAATGCACAGCCGAAAAGCATAGAGGAACAGATTCCAGACACTAATACATTATTATTGCAATTAATGCAACAAATGAAACAAAATCAGAGACAAACACAGCAACAGTTAGACACAATGGAACGAAGTCAGAGACAAACACAGCAAAAGCTTCAAAAGTTAGACACAATGGAACAAAATCAGAGACAAACACAGCAAAAGCTTCAAAAGTTAGACACAATGGAACAAAATCTTCGGAAGTTAGACACCACACTTGAACAAACAATGTATTTACCTTAATAGTGTTCAAAAGTCATAATATATATAGCAGTTCATGACATCCATTCTTACAAATGTACTGTTTCTGATGGACACACGTCCAGATCATCCGCTCTCAAAAATCCGCCATCTCACTTCCCCACATCCACCACTGCTGGCGGCTCACCTCCAACTGCGCAACGCTACGCGCTGTTAACATCCAGCTGCCCAACACTACAATGGCAGACAACAATGCAAACTAGCCACAGACTGCACACAGCACAGCCAGTGATTTTCATACAGAGCGCTACGTGGCATTACCAATAAGAAAACCTAAACAGCCTACTTACACCTTTCCCTCGTAATTTTTATTATCCAAGCTTTACTCAGAGATAATTTCCTTCTCCTCCTGGCTATCAGTGCTTTTGTCGACACTTGTTTCAATTGCTCAGCATATGTACCTAATGTACCTAAATTATCCACTATTCAGTATTTATGTATACTGCAACATGCGTAATGGTTGTATTTTTTTCCGACTTTTTAAGTAACTTGCGGTGAGGAAGTTACAGGTAACAACTCACCCACGTTTTTTCCAACCTTTTGTAAACTAGGCAGAAACAAAACAATTGCAATCAAAGAAAAATGTGGTTAGATGCCATTATTTGATTGCAGAGGCGTGGTTTCACCCTTTCTTCTATCCGCATGTAATGTTGGTTTCGTGGAAGCAATTAAAATATTAGACACCCACAGCACGGTCAACGATGATTCGAATCCGATGTCTATAATTACCACTGCATCAACTTCCGCTCTGGCAGAATTAATCTGATAATCCCACTTTCTCTGGCAATAACAAATCGATCCAAGGAGGATCAAGTAAGATTCTTTTTTTTTCTCGCAACAGAAGAAGCGAACTTGAAAAATCTGCAAACCAGAGCACAAGCTCTCACTAGCATAACCTTTGTACCGAGTAATGGTGTATTTTTGGGTATTCAGACGGGTTCGCATTTCCCTTTTTGTACAGTATTTCGACAAACGACCCAGACATAGAAACTTTAATTACGACCTCCCAGAAATTTGGCTTTTGCGCTAATATACTTGTTTCACCCTGATTCATTTAAGATTGCATTCGAGACAGAGAGATTAGTTGTTTTATTTAATTTATTTATTGCTTATTCAGCTTGACCTTAAGGTCCTCTCTTACATCTGTCCAGCAGCAACGCATACCAAAACCTTCTCAGTAATAAAAATAACAATACTGATGATAATAATAATAACTGACACTACCAATAATAATAGTAAAGGGCATTTAGAACGATATAGATTAGCTTAGCACATTTGAAGCCATGTTTAGTATTACCAGAAGCGCAGTGGATAAAGGAAGAGGAAAAAGACTGAAATGGGAGTGAGAGTGGCTGTTAGGAGAGAACAGACTATAAAGAGAGAACTCTTTCTGCCGATATGTGGGAGGGGAAAAGTTTCTGGGAGAGGGGGACTGATGAATGAGCCGCAAAGAGTGTAGGAGAAATGGCTTTTGTGATAGATGGCGGACCATTAGCTGTTGTTTGAATTTTGGAAAGTATTTAATTTCTCTGGTGTTTTGAAAAAGAGTGTTCCAAAGTCGGGTTCCTGGTACAGAAAATGATGTGGAAAACATGGCAGTGCTATGTCATGGTGCAGAGACAATTAGACATTATTGAGGATGAGTATTTCTACTGTGCTATTCAGATAGTAGAATAAGAGTTGAGGACAGATAAGATGGTGTGCAATGATTGAGAAGGCGATAGAACAAACATAGAATAAGACAGTCTCAACGCTTGTCACCACCTGGTCGTGATAATGTAGTTCGTACGCTGGTGTGATATGGTCGGAAAAGCGCACGTCACAAATGTATCGTGCAAAACCGTTTTTCGCCCGTGCCAGACTGCGTGAGCTTTCGTAGAAAACTGCTTGGAAAATGGCATCAACACAGTCAAGTACGGGGAGTTTTAGTGTCACTAAGAGCTTATTTTTAGGCTCGAAAGGATTTTAGTTTAGTATAGTTTAGTTATGTCATGTTCCGTAGATCATTTGCACGATTATTTTATCGATATGATGTGGAACAAGTCAGATTACACGAGTAGTGTTAATATTAATATTACTGAAATTTTTAGTTCTACACATGCAACTACATTTAGAGGTACATTTTTTTACCTGTTCTGAACTCGTCCATGGAATAGAAGGAGTTGTTCAAAAGAAATGATTTTAAGCTAGACTTAAAACTTGATCTGCTACCTGCCAGACACTTTACGTTGTTGGGCAAATGATCAAAGGTTTTTACTGCTGAATAATGTACTCCTTTTTGAGGAACTGACAGCTTCAATAACAGATAGGAAAACGCATTTTTCCCTCTAGTGTTGCAAGTATGAACATCACTGTTCTTTGGGAATTGAGATGAACTACTTATTACGAATTTCATTTGCGAATATACGTACTCTGATGGTGCATTTGAACTATCTAACTCCTTGAATAGGTGTCTATATGACGTTCTTGGGTGAACACCACTAATCATTTTCACTGCTCTCTTTTGAGCAATCAGTACTTTATGTCTAAGTGGTGAGTTACCCCAGAAACCTATTCCATAAGACATTATTGAGTGGAAATATGCAAAGTACGTTAGGAGGCTGATCTGCTTATTACCAAGACTAGCAATTATACGAAGAACGGAAGAAGCTGATCTTAATTGTTTGAGAAGCTCAGTAATATGCTTCTTCCATTTCAAGTTGTCATCATTGTAAACACCCAAAAATTTGGAGAAATCTACCCTGTTAACTGAGCCCTGTTCATATGCTACGTATCGGTATGACTCCATTCGGTGTACAGAACTGGATATAGTTAGTTTTTTTCAAAATTAAGAGAGAGTCCATTTTCTGAGAACCACTTAATAATTCTTTGAAAGGCATCCTTAACAATATCTTCAGCTGCTTTTTCTGGAATGGGATTTATTGTGATACTCGTGTCATCAGCAAAAAGTACTAGTTCTGCTTGCTGAACGTTAAGTGAGAGGTCATTCACATGAATAAGGAACAGCAGAGGACCCAAAATTTAATCCTGTGGGACTTAATAGTTTTTTATACTTGTATAGGGAGTCACCTCCTTAGAGACTGCAGTTGTGTGTTCAGTCCAGTTTAGGTGATGATCCACAATTATGCCCAAGTTCCTAGCAGAAGAAGAAACGGTTATTTCTGTACCGTTTAGGATTAATGATGGAGGAGAGACTCTGAACTGAGGAATAATAAGTCTTTTTGTGAGCGACTAAGATTCCTTTGTTTTTCTCGGGTTAAGTTTCAAACCTTTGCTCTGTGCATATCGTGGGTGTCGCTGATGTTTTCTGCATCTCTCCTCGACTGAGATAATAGTCTGCCACACGTAAGACATGCCACATTTGCACTGAATGCGGGACTCGATTTATTAAGATCACACCGGTCATCACATCAACCAGAGCTGGAAGACGCTAAGAGAATGTCTGTTTCAATGAATATAAGTGCGGGTCTGAAAAATCAGCATTTTCTGCAGCTGTTCTCACCGGTCACCCTTCCGTGCCCACGTCGGCAGTGGTCGGAATACGAACAGAGAGGCTGCGAATTTCTGCTTTTCCAGTACAAGTCAAGTGATAAACGTCACGGGTGAAGCGCTGTCGACAGCGTATTTTGGAAGTACTTGTGTGGTAAGTGTGACAAGTACAGCTCCCCAGAAAGACTACTTTTACTCCGAAAGACGGTTTGGGTACGAGAGGTGAATGACATCTGCCTTGGTATTGTAGGAGCGGATCGTGCTCTGAAGCCGCGAGCTGGAGGCGTGGCAAAATGTCAGCAGGTCAGCCATGTAGCCCTGTACTCGGCCCTTGTGCCCTACAGGTCAACAACCTCGCTTGTCCTCCCACTGCGGATATCCCTGGAACGTAATTTATCCGAGATCGGCAACAAATGCCGCTTGTTTACTTTACGAATATTAACGACGTGCAAGTCAACCACTTTTCTTGAAACTCTGTGTTCATACAAGATTATGAATCCAGTTTCTATTTTGAAATATAGCCCAAGACACTGAACTGACCCTTTAATAACGCTATCTGATTTCAGCCTTAAGGTTTCGGAGATGACAGAATACTCGGAAGTAACACAATTGAGTTTAAAACTAGAACATTCAATGCAAACCTCGTAGTATACTGCCTAAAATGTATCAAAATGGGCCCTTATAGGCTCATTTTGTACAGAAAAAATGTGTTTGCCTATACTACGTAGGAACATGATAATGTACAGCTTGTGTGGTGGAAGCAACAGTGTACAATGAACCCGTCTCCGCCGCCGTATAACTCGAAGGACTGCATTAGCAACACGTTAATGGGATTGACGGACAGTTCTTACGGCAGATAAATGCAACCGCTGGAAGTATAATTATGTACCGTAGCCTCTTACCACTCTGCAATACGAGCGAACTGAGTGCGTTTTTTTTGTGTGAAGTAAGTACGGTATTTAATATTCAAACATGGAGGTAAGGTACACGTGGTCAAATCTATAAACAAGGCAAAGATCTTAGACAATGAATTTTGCGATTTCCAAAACATCTGAGAAATCCAGTATACAGAGTAAACAAATCTGATATAGGAAGTCAATCATTGCAGATAAAGACAAACAGGGGGTTTCGATAAGAGCGTGGAGAAATTTAACGGGACATAGATGATGCTCCACTGACCTGGGGTCGGAGAAGTCAGCTTAAGGAGGCCGTGGAATAGGACCTCCCATTCCAATCCCATGGCCAGGAAATACTGCTTTGAGATGGTTACGGACATCCACACTGAAGTGAGGCGGTGAACCGTCAAGTTGTAACCATTCCTCTTACGAAACACCGAAGCTAGGTTCTCCAACAACTCAGATAGAACTCTTTGCACGAACCTAAATTACAGGTGGCCACTCAGACGGCCAGGCAAAAGAAATGGTTCGTCCTCCTTATTCCCTTGCAGGAAATAAAGAATGTACCTGTAAATACAGGGTGTTACAAAAAGGTACGGCCAAACTTTCAGGGAACATTCCTCACACACAAATAAAGAAAAGATGTTATGTGGACATGTGTCCGGAAACGCTTAATTTCCATGTTAGAGCTCATTTTACTTTCGTCAGTATGTACTGTACTTCCTCGATTCACCGCCAGTTGGCCCAATTGAAGGAAGGTAATGTTGACTTCGGTGCTTGTGTTGACATGCGACTCATTGCTCTACAGTACTAGCATCAAGCACATCAGTACGTAGCATCAACAGGTTAGTGTTCATCACGAACGTGGTTTTGCAGTCAGTGCAATGTTTACAAATGCGGATTTGGCAGATGCCCATTTGATGTATCGATTAGCACAGGGCAATGGCCGTGGCGCGGTACGTTTGTATCGAGACAGATTTCCAGAACGAAGGTGTCCCGACAGGAAGACGTTCGAAGCAATTGATCAGCGTCTTAGGGAGCACGGAACATTCCAGCCTATGACTGGCGACTGGGGAAGACCTAGAACGACGAGGACACCTGCAATGGACGAGGCAATTCTTCGTGCAGTTGACGATAACCCTAATGTCAGCGTCAGAGAAGTTGCTGCTGTGCAAGGTAACGTTGACCACGTCACTGTATGGAGAGTGCTACGGGAGAACCAGTTGTTTCCGTACCTTGTACAGCGTGTGCAGGCACTATCAGCAGCTGATTGGCCTCCACGGGTACACCTCTGCGAATGGTTCATCCGACAATGCGTCAATCCTCATTTCAGTGCAAATGTTCTCTTTACGAATGAGGCTTCATTCCAACGTGATCAAATTGTAAATTTTCACAATCAACATGTGTGGGCTGACGAGAATCCGCACGCAATTGTGCAATCACGTCATCAACACAGATTTTCTGTGAACGTTTGGGCAGGCATTTTTGGTGATGTCTTGATTGGGCCCCATGTTCTTCCACCTACGCTCAATGGAGCACGTTATCATGATTTCATACGGGATACTCTACCTGTGCTGCTAGAACATGTGCCTTTACAAGTACGACACAACATGTGGTTCATGCACGATGGAGCTCCTGCACATTTCAGTCGAAGTGTTCGTACGCTTCTCAACAACAGATTCGGTGACGGATGGATTGGTAGAGGCGGACCAATTCCATGGCCTCCACGCTCTCCTGACCTCAACCCTCTTGACTTTCATTTATGGGGGCATTTGAAAGCTCTTGTCTACGCAACCCCGGTACCAAATGTAGAGACTCTTCGTGCTCGTATTGTGGACGGCTGCGATACAATACGCCATTCTCCAGGGCTCCATCAGCGCATCAGGGATTCCATGCGACGGAGGGTGGATGCATGTATCCTCGCTAACGGAGGACATTTTGAACATTTCCTGTAACAAAGTGTTTAAAAGTCACGCTGGTACGTTCTGATGCTGTGTATTTCCATTCCATGATTAATGTGATTTGAAGAGAAGTAATAAAATGAGCTCTAACATGGAAAGTAAGCGTTTCCGGACACATGTCCACATAACATATTTTCTTTCTTTGTGTGTGAGGAATGTTTCCTGAAAGTTTGGCCGTACCTTTTTGTAACACTCCGTATACAGCACAGTACGTTTAATGTTATAGGCATGCTAGTTGTAAATAAGATGCAAAACAGTAATGCTACACAAAGCGGTAGACAGACTTACTTCCATATCTCCTTATGCTGGCTTCTCCGACCCCAGGTTCCCCATCTCAAATTGTTGAGTGGAGCGTCCTCTATGTCCTGTCAAATTTTTGCACGCTCTTACGGAAACATCCTGAATAGGAGGTGGACAGAAAAATGGAAGCAGCACAAACACAACATATGACCACATCAAATGCGAGGTAGGACACTCGTTGGTATTCAAGACAGCTTCCAGTGGTCTCGGAATGGATAAATGTTGTTTTCAAGGAAATATCACGCTATCTTTCCTGCAAAATATTGGAAAGTTCAGGTGAAGATGATTGAGGTGGATAGCGAACACACTCTTCTCCCCAAAGTAGCCCACAACGGTTCAATAATATTGAAATCTAGCGACTGTGGCGGCCAGGGGAGACGCAACAGCTCACCTTCGCGCTCGTAAAACCAGTCCTGGACGACGTGAGCTGTAGGCGGGCCCTATCGCCTTGCAACACAGCCTCACTGTTGGGGAACAAACACTGTAGTATGGGATGGGCGCGAACAGGCAAAATGGTCACATAATGCTAGGCAGTAATGTGACCTTTCAGAGTAACCGTGGTGCCCATGGAATGCTGCGGTATAGCTTCCCAGATCATCACCGAACCCCCACCATGTTTCACTCTTTTAGCGCAAACTTGGCCAGAAATTGGAACCAGTGTGAAACAGGACACATCCGACCAAATGAAATTATTCTATTGCTCCATACCCCAAGCTTTATGGCTTCGGCACCACGTTTTCCTGTTACTTTTACAGGGTTTTTCAAAAATCACCGGTATAATTGAAACGGTAATAAAAACTAAACGAGCAGCGATAGAAATACACCGTTTGTTGCAATATGCTTGGGACAACAGTACATTTTCAAGCAGACAAACTTTCGAAATTACAGTAGTTACAATTGTCAACAACAGATGGCGCTGCGGTCTGGGAAACTCTATAGTACGATATTTTCCACATATCCACCATGCGTAGCAATAATATGGCGTAGTCTCTGAATGAAATTACCCGAAACCTTTGACAACGTGTCTGGCGGAATGGCTTCACATGCAGATGAGATGTACTGCTTCAGCTGTTCAATTGTTTCTGGATTCTGGCGGTACACCTGGTCTTTCAAGTGTCCCCACAGAAAGAGGTCACAGGGGTTCATGTCTGGCGAATAGGGAGGCCAATCCACGCCGCCTCCTGTATGTTTCGGATAGCCCAAAGCAATCACACGATCATCGAAATATTCATTCCACGCCGCCTCCTGTATGTTTCGGATAGCCCAAAGCAATCACACGATCATCGAAATATTCATTCAGGAAATTAAAGACGTCGGCCGTGCGATGTGGCCAGGCACCATCTTGCATAAACCACGAGGTGTTCGCAGTGTCGTCTAAGGCAGTTTGTACCGCCACAAATTCACGAAGAATGTCCAGATAGCGTGATGCAGTAATCGTTTCGGATCTGAAAAATGGGCCAATGATTCCTTTGGAAGAAATGGCGGCCCAGACCAGTACTTTTTGAGGATGCAGGGACGATGGGACTGCAACATGGGGCTTTTCGGTTCCCCATATGCGCCAGTTCTGTTTATTGACGAAGCCGTCCAGGTAAAAATAAGCTTCGTCAGTAAACCAAATGCTGCCCACATGCATATCGCCGTCATCAATCCTGTGCACTATATCGTTAGCGAATGTCTCTCGTGCAGCAATGGTAGCGGCGCTGAGGGGTTGCCGCGTTTGAATTTTGTATGGATAGAGGTGTAAACTCTGGCGCACGAGACGATACGTGGACGTTGGCGTCATTTGGACCGCAGCTGCAACACGGCGAACGGAAACCCGAGGCCGCTGTTGGATCACCTGCTGCACTAGCTGCGCGTTGCCCTCTGTGGTTGCCGTACGCGGTCGCCCTACCTTTCCAGCACGTTCATCCGTCACGTTCCCAGTCCGTTTAAACCATGTTGTCTACAGCACACTTGCACGTTGTGAACAGCACACGCTTACAGCAGAAAGACGACGTACAGAATGGCGCACCCACAGACTGCGTTGTCTTCTATATCTTTCACATCACTTGCAGCGTCATCTGTTGTTGAAAATTGTAACTACTGTAATTTCGAAAGTTTGTCCGCCTGAAAATGTACTGTTGTCCCAAGCATATTGCAACAAACGGTGTATTTCTATCGCTGCTCGTTTAGTTTTTATTGCCGTTTCAAATATACCGGTCATTTTTGAAACACCCTGTATGTGCATCACTGATGAGTGGTTTTGCAGTTCCAGCCTTCATTGCAACTCCTTGCTTATGGAGCTCCCATCAGGTTATTTCGGCACTGACAAGACATTCAGTTGCGCTTCGATACCTGCATCCGTCTTAATTTTAATCTCAGTAAAGCGCCTCTTGGTATACCAAACACTTCGGCTACCTCGGTTACGGAAACACGCACCATACAAACACCAACAATTTGCCTGTGTTCGCATTCAATTAGCTCCGACTTCATGCACTCAAAACTACACAAATCGCTGCTATCATCACGACTGACACTTGTAGCGTATTGAGAAAATTACGCACATAAAAAGAAGCTTTGCAAAACCCCGCTTCAATGAACTCCTGAAGATAGACGTTGGCTGCGGATATTGTGTCACAGACACAGTCCTTTTGACTGTTCAAAGATGTGACTAAACCTGCCCAAAGATGTAAACAACCATGCATGAGCAGCGCCTGTTAGACGGAGGGGGTCCGACAGCCGATCATTTCTAGTTATTCCACCAGGAAGGAGGAACACGGCTCGTGTTGTCTGTAGTTCACCCATGCCTAGACGGTCAATACCGTGGTTCGATCGCGTCCACATTGTTACTTTGTGCCAGGAAGGGCTCTCAATAAGGAGTGTCCAGGCGTCTCTTAGTGAACCTAAGCGATGTTGTTCCGACATGGAGGAGATACAGAGAGACAGGAACTGCCAATGAGATGCCAAGCTCAGGCCGCCCAAGGGCTACTACTGCAGTGGATGACGGCTGCCTACGGATTATGGCTCGGAGAAACCAAGACAGCAACGCCGCCATGTTGAATAATGCTTTTCGTGCAGCCACAGGACGTCGTATTACGACTCAAACTGTGGCAATACGCTGCATGATGCGCAACTTCACTCTCGACGTCCGTGGCGGGGTCCATCTTAGCAATCACGACACCGTGCAGCGCGTTACAAATGGGCCCAATAACATGCCGAGTAGACCGCTCAGGATTGGCATCACGTTCTCTTCACCGATGAGTGTCGCATATGCCTTCAACCAGGCAACCGTCGCAGGCGTGTTTGGTGGCAATCCGGTCAGGCTGAACGCCTTAGACACACTGTCCAGCGAGTGCAGAAAGGTGGAGGTTCCCTGCTGTTTTGGAGTGGCATTATGTGAGGCCAACGTACGCCACTGGTGGTCATGGCAGGCGACGTAACGGCTGTACGATACGTGAATGCCATCCTCCGACCGATAGCGAAACCATATAGGCAGCATATTGCAGAGGCATTCGTCTTCATGGACGGCAATTCACACCCCCATCGTGCACATCTTGTGAATGACTTCCTTCAGGATAACGACATTGCTCGACTAAAGTGGCCAGCAAGTTCTCCGAATATGCACCCTATCGAACATGATTGGGATAGATTGAAAAGGGCTGTTCATGGACGACGTGACCCACCAACCACTCTGAGGGACCTACGCCGAATCGCCGTTGAGGAGTGGGACAATCCTGATGAACTTGTGGATAGTATGCCACGACGAATACAGGCATGCTTCCATGTAAGACGACGTGCTACTGGGTATTCGAGGTACCAGTGCTTGCAGCAGTCTGGACCACGACCTCTGAAGGTCTCGCTGTATGGTGGTAAAACATGCAATGTGTGGTTTTCATGAGCAATGAAAAGGGCGGAAATGATGTTTATGTTGATTTCTATTCCAATTTTCTATACAGGCTCTGGAACGCTCGGAACCGAGGTGATGCCAAACTCTTTTGATGTGTGTATGTAGGTGTCGTTCGTGGTGAAATACAACATCGCAACCTGCAGGCTTGGCTAGCACCTACGTTTGTATTGAAGGATGCATTTCCCGTGGTGTTTCCATACTTTTGTCCAACACCTGTACATCGGATCACCACACCCTCTTCGACGTAATAGCTCAAAATGACATAAAAATTTGTTTTCAAACCGTAGAGAAATAACTTAGCGAGTGAAAGAATCTGTTTGTATCTCACTTTAATGTACAGACAGGTAATTCAGAGATGGATACCAATCACGAAGCGTTCTAATATGAGCAGAAACGAGAACAGGGCCACAACATTATTCATGACAAGTCCAAAATGCAAAACGCAGCACGAACAGGAATCGGTTTTATTCAGCATCTACACTGTTGCTATTTTGGGTCATGTGAATACAACCTGAATGTTCACAGCTTCCTGCAATCTCGCCATTACGTTGAAAGATGCAGGTCGAAAGCGCTCATATCAAATACACAAGGCAATAATTTGAGTCACTTCTGCTCCAGTGTGCTGCCCAGGATGAGAGATGCGAAAGGATGCTATGTGGTCAAACAGCGTGAGTTGACTAAGAGCATTCTCATTGGCTGGACATGTCAAAGCTCTCGTGCTTCCAAAAGATATGCCTGCACTTTCCTGTTTACAAAGGTATGCTGCACCCACATACAGACATGGCTGGTGATTGATAGTCTGCGAGTCGACATGTAATTTACGCCTTTTCAGTGGTACGAGAATTAAATTGAGGCAATACTTGTAGGTTTTAGATTGCAAAGGAACATTTGAAAATAGAGTTAAGCGTTTCTGCTTTTGCTTTGCTATTCTCAGTTTCGATACTTGTCTTGCCCATGAGTGGAGACTTGACGTTTAGTGTCACAAGCAGCCTTTACGTACGACCACAATTTCTTTGGGTTTTGTGAACGGTCTTTCGACAATAATCTACTACGATTAGTCACTGAAGGCTTCATGCATTGCTTTCTTGACGTTTCGTTCAATATCTCGCTGTACACCCTAGAGCTATGCTTCGTTTTATACTCGTACCTATCATGCAGTAGCCTCTGTTTCTTTAGAAGTTCCTTTACAGTGACTGTATACCATGGAGGGTTCCTCCAATCACGAACTGTTCTACTGGAAAGATATCTATGGCAATGTATGGTCAACTATTCTGTTAAATACTTGAGCCATAGTTATCCTACATGCTCTTGTCATGAGCTAAAACTTTCAAGTTTTTCGCTGAAATGTGACGCTACTGCTTCGTTACTAGCTTCTTGAACAAATAAATCTTCCTACTTGTTTTAGTTGCCCTGGGTACTTTTGTATTCAGTGTTGCTATAGCTGCATCACAGTCACTGATACCAGTTTCGATTTGGACATCCTCAAAAAGTCAGGTGTATTTCAACACTTTTTATTACATCGCTTTCTGGTCTGTTTGTCGTTGGGTACAAATTTTGCAATCGATTTTAAACTTCCTGGTAAGCTACAGACTTGAAATTTTCAATATAGGTCAAAAATGACTGACGATGCAATATTAACTCTTTTTCTCGTGTAATATGTGGCGGACAATACTGTGTTTACCATTTTTTATTAGGTAGTTTCATTGTCAGTTCGGTACTTATTTTGCAGTTGATTTTAAACTAACTTCGCCGGCCGGAGTGCCGTGCGGTTCTAGGTGCCACAGTCTGGAACCGGGCGACCGCTACGGTCGCAGGTTCGAATCCTGCCTCGGGCATGGAGTCTGTGATGTCCTTAGGTTGGTTAGGTTTAATTAGTTCTAAGTTCTAGGCGACTGATGACCTCAAAAGTTAAGTCGCATGGTGCTCAGAGCCATTTGAACAAGAAGAGAATAGAAGCTTTCGAGAGAAATTTAACATCGAGTATAGATTTAAATGTCAGGAGTCGTTTCTAAAAGTATTGGTATGGAGTGTAGCCATGTATGGAAGTGAAACATGGACGATAAATAGTTTGAACAAGAAGAGAGCCGGCCGGAGTGGCCGTGCGGTTCTAGGTGCTACAGTCTGGAGCCGAGCGACCGCTGCGGTCGCAGGTTCGAATCCTGCCTCGGGCATGGATATGTGTGATGTCCTTAGGTTAGTTAGGTTTAATTAGTTCTAAGTTCTAGGCGATTGATGACCTCAGAAGTTAAGTCGCATAGTGCTGAAAGCCATTTGAACCATTTTGTGTTCCCTATGTGCCTATGCAATTAGCGCCAGTTATGTGTAGTGCAACGTAGTGTGGCACCACATTCTGCAGTTATCCTTAATTTATGAGCACGAGTGTAGCAGAATGCAGGCGGGCGTTACTATGGAGTAGCATCACTTCACGCAGTCTTCCTGGTCTTTGTTCTGGGACTGCGTCTGTAAGACATCTCAGTTCTTGACAATAAATATCAGACGTGAAGGTTATTCGTCTGGGACGCAATTAATAGTACACAACACCGTTGTTGTTACATCAGGTACGTAACATTACGTTTTATAGATGCGCACAGGGTTTTGTGCGAGTACTTGCTGCTTTGTTTTGGACTCGACTGTTCTTTTCTTTTCGCTGTGTCAGCATAAAGACACAATTCCTCGCCACCAGTAACGATACAGGATAGGAATGGTCGGTGTTGTTCACGGCCCAATTGATGACGAGCAGGCAGAGATCCGCGTATGGTCACCCTCTGATTTTTGTGATTTTGCCGTGCTTAAAGGATGCGTTACGCACACACTCGATTTTTAAAGCTTCCCCATTGCGTGTAAAAGTCGCGCCATGGTGGAATGATCACAGCTCATCATATTAACCAGTTCTCGCGTACAATGCCGCGGATCGTTGTGGTTTAATACCTTTAAACGATCTTCATCAAACCTCTAAAGTCTTCCCGAACGTGGAGAGTCTCTAATGTCAAAACGACTCTCCTTAAATCGAGAAAACCATTCTTTGCCCTGCTGTGGCCAGTTGTGTTATTCCCATACAAGGTGCAAATGTTTCCGGCTACCTCCGCTGCTGCCAATCCTCTTATGAAGTCAAACAGAAGAATATATTAGAAATGTTCCGATTTCTTGGTTTGGCTCTCCATTTTCTATCACCCAGAGCTCCACTCAGTATCTCCAAATGACAAAATGATATGTAAACTCAAATAGGAACAGTGGACGACAAAATATGACAGTGCATAAATAAACCTATAGCAACAGTAATACCAACGTGCAAAACTAAAACGCAAAGAACTTTTGCTACAACGTAATTTTTCACACCGGAGTTAAATATGAGGAAACTTTCCAATATATCAACCAGGACAAGAAATTAATAGTTATTCTCGTGCTGCGACGCTGGTCAGAGGTTTGTGGGGCAACACGCGATCGCTTCTCTGAGGGGCATTGCTGGTAGCGACCCGGAACATTTCTAACATATTCTTCTGTTTGCCTTCATAAGAGGATTGGCTGTAGCGGAGGCAGCCGGAAACATTTGCACCTTGTATGGGGATAACACCACTAGTCATAGGAGGGCAAAGTATGGTTTTCTCGATTTAAGAAGAATCGTTTTGACGTTAGAGACTCTCCACGTCCGGGAAGACTTTAGAGGTTTGATGAAGATCGTTTAAAGGTATTAAACCACAACGATCCGCGGCATTGTACGCGAGAACTGGTTAATATGATGAGCTGTGATCATTCCACCATGGCGCGACTTTTACACGCAATGGGGAAGCTTTAAAAATCGAGTGTGTGCGTAACGCATCCTTTAAGCACGGCAAAATCACAAAAATCAGAGGGTGACCATACGCGGATCTCTGCCTGCTCGTCATCAATGGGGCCGGCCGACGTGGCCGTGCGGTTAAAGGCGCTGCAGTCTGGAACCGCAAGACCGCTACGGTCGCAGGTTCGAATCCTGCCTCGGGCATGGATGTTTGTGATGTCCTTAGGTTAGTTAGGTTTAACTAGTTCTAAGTTCTAGGGGACTAATGACCTCAGCAGTTGAGTCCCATAGTGCTGAGAGCCAATCGTCATCAATTGGCCCGTGAGCTAGAGACTTGAAACATTCAACATAGGTCGTAATCGGATGGCAGTACAATATCAACAAGCTTTCTTATCTGGTGTGTAGCGGAGGGTTCTTTGTGTATCACTACTATTTCCCCCTTTTGCTGTTCCAGTCGCGAACGTTCCGCGCTATGAACGTCTGCTGGTCGACTTCCGTGTAAGCTCGAATCTCTCATTTTTACCTTCACGGACTTTTCGCGAGATTTACGTAGGAGGAAACAATATATTGGTTCACTCAGGTGAAGATAAACTGAGATAAACCTGAAATTTACCACATGTCTGTTGTAATGTCATTAAAAAGAATCAAGTCGATTAAAACATTTTACACAAACACAACTAAAAAGTAAAAAATAATGATTTAAATAATAAATCATTTTAATATGTTACGTTTTGAAAATGGGTTAAAAGTATAAGATAATTTCTTCAAACCCCGTACAGGTTTCGAACCCCATATACACAATCCCGAAAGTTTATGACTGAATTTTTAATAGCTATGACAATACTCGTTAAGTCTCAAACGAAAATCGTGGGGCGCATGCAACAGATAAAAGTAAAGACTGACGAGAGTTGCTGTCTTTGAGAAAGAAAACTGTTACGTTAAAAAGGTATTTATTTAAATAATTGTGTTGCCACTAGTCTTTCCATTATGAGTGGGTTGTAAACTACCTGTTCCAAGTAGTTTTCAAAGGAGGTATTTAGAAACGTTTTGGAGGTTGTCTTGTGACCCCCAACATAACTAAACAGCAAATATGCCAGTCGATTATTAGATGATTAAAGTTTCGATAATTGCAGTGCGATGCGAAATTAGGTTTTGTCTGAAGTTTTCGGTTACATCAGGACATGGATCTGCTGGTCAACAGGACCCAATTACATTTTTACGCCCACCTTTGATACTGTGTCCTGGCCAACTAATCTCGGACACGGCTTCAATCTCTATCTTTGTGAATTTGAGTTTGTCTGTCGCGACAAATCTATTTCCCATTATCCCATCCTTTCTGTATAAACTTAATATTTCCACAAAAATCTCACAGCTGTGAACTCCAAGTTTTAACAAGCGTTCTGTACCTAATATTATGTTTGCTTCAGAGCTTTCTAGGGGGGCTTCAAAGTCTGGGGTTTCTTTGAGAATGTTTCGCGAGTTAACCACTGAGATTTTAATAACATCACCTGTGGGGGTAGCGTTTAGTTGGATCTTACAGTGAAACTTCTGGGTTTCCTCGTAAATAATCAGCTGCCTATGATATATGGGGCACACCTGACCCATTTGGGGGACCATACAGTTCTCAGTCATACGGCGCAAGTCTAGGAAGTTACAACCTAGCTTATCACAGAAACTTCGAAAACTCTAAGTTAAGCCTTCCACTTGACTCAGAACTAGGGAGGCATGATGTGTTCTGGAGACAATGTCGCTGGATGTGAGTTTCGTTGAAACTCCGTGGCAACCTTCTCTGCCAGTGGCTAGCATGATTCAAAGTCCAATTCAGGCTAGGTGGCTAGTTGGGCACAGTCCGTCTCTAAACAATCGTAAACCAGAGCAGAAATCTGGAAGGTTACGTTAAGGTTAGTCAACAACCACGGCTAGGCAATTCGTGGATAACCTCTCAAACAACTCAGAGATAGATCCTAATCACTGCACTTCAGAAGAGTCACATACTCATCTGGCCAAGACCGATTGGGATAGCTCAGTCGTTAGCACACTGGGCTCGCATTCGGGAGGATGACGGTTCGAACCTATGTCCGGCCATCCTCATTTAGGTTTTCCGTGACTGCCCTAAACCGTTTAAGGCAAATGCCAGGAGCTATGCGACCGCTTCTTTACCGGCCGAGTGGAATGTTACTTGTCGCACTCTATTTCCTTGTACGTGACTGGTTCAAGGAAGTAGTGTTGTGACTTTGGTGCCACCCGTGACTCTGATGGCGCCGCCTTTCCGAGTGATACCTTCCGAAAGCCGGACCACAATCATATTCTGTTTATGCTGTTGACATATGCGGAGTATGCAACCCAGCAGACGAGTCTGTGTTATTGGAGGGCATAATGGCATCCGTCCATCCTTGAGGGATGATGGTGTAACATGCTTGGTTCAGAGTCTGCAGCGACTGCTGTGGCTAAAAAGTCCCACTCGAGAGTGGCAGTCCCTACTGCAGTTTGGACATGTGAAATTTGAGGGACTTCGAACAGAAGTCGCTCTGTCTCTTCGCTTTGTCCTCTTCCTGACTGGAGGGCATAAGCCCCACGATAAAAGATCCCTCCCTGGGAGCCATCATTGTGTTGTGGAGAAAGATCTCCGATAGTTTGTCGATGTGATCTTGGGTGGTTTGTCGATGAGATAATTGTCACGGCGTCAGCAGTGCAGACGTCCATTGGGACGGCAATGAAATCAGTGGTCACATCGCTATCCATAGTGATGCGGTCTGGAGATCTGGAAGCTGTGGATGCTGTGGCTGGCCTGGACGCAGGCCCGGATCTAGGGGTGGGGTGTGGCGGTGCGGGGTGGGACAAACCGGGTTATCTGACAGGGGCGGCAATTTCAGGGGGCACCAAATTCATATTCTTGATGAAAAAAACATTGTTTCACAAAGCGCCTAGCATCCAGAGCACATTGGTCCATCGATTATTCATATGATTTTGAAACGCATCCCTGTTGGTTTTTGAACATATTGTTAGTTGATTTCTGAGCGAATCACAAGCAGATTTTTAAATACTAGACGAATTTTCGTGGAGTTTTCACAGGTAACTTAAGCTTAGCTGGGGTGAAGCACAGTCTTTATTTCATCAGAATAGGCTCACGGTAAAAAAGATATCGTAATTAAAATTCCATCCACGCTGGCATCACAAATGCATAAGTAACTCTGTCTGTTACGTTTTCAAGGCTGAACCACAGAAGTGCTTTCGAAGAAATTTAGTACGGAAATAGCTTCACCCATGAGTACGAACATTGGCTACTTTAGAACGTAAGTGCTACAAAATATTTATTGATTTGAGAAATATTACGTGTATTAGGAAATAATATTTACTCTTTGAACAAGCTATTTACCTCTTTAACATTCGAACTTTCTCATATTTGTGAAAATGCTTTTATTGGCTGATATGTGCTACGTGATCTGATTCAGCGTAATGAATACAATGATTATACGAAAGCAACTCTGTAATGTTTTCACAACTAAACCACTGAACCAATTTTGATGAAATTTGGTATGGTGACATTTCGAAACCTGAGGAAAGACGTAGGCTACTTAAGACTTTAGAAGACTTTTACATCAGTGAACATAAAACATGTTGTTGTTTGTGTTGTTGTGGTCTTCAGTCCTGAGACTGGTTTGATGCAGCTCTCCATGCTACTCTATCCTCTGCAAGCTTCTTCATCTCCCAGTACCTACTGCAACCTACATCCTTCTGAATCTGTTTAGTGTATTCATCTCTTGGCCTCCCTCTGCGATTTTTACCCTCCACGCTGCCCTCCAATACTAAATTGGTGATCACTTGATGCCTCAGAACATGTCCTACCAACCGATCCCTTCTTCTAGTCAAGTTGTGCCACAAACTCCTCTTCTCCCCAATTCTGTTCAATACCTCCTCATTAGTTATGTGATCTACCCATCTAATCTTCAGCATTCTTCTGTAGCACCTTATTTCGAAAGCTTCTATTCTCTTCTTGTCTAAACTATTTTTCGTCTACATTTCACTTCCATACATGGCTACACTCCACACAAATACTTTCAGAAACGACTTCCTGACACTTAAATCTATACTCGATGTTAACAAATTTCTCTTCTTCAGAAACGATTTCCTTGCCATTGCCAGTCTACAATTTATATCCTCTCTACTTCGACCATCATCAGTTATTCTGCTCCCCAAATAGCAAAACTCCTTTACTACTTTAAGTGTCTCATTTCCTAATCTAATTCCCGCAGCATCACCCGACTTAATTCGACTACATTCCATTATCCTCGTTTTGCTTTTGTTGAAGTTCATCTTATACCCTCCTTTCATGACTCTGTCCATTCCCTTCAGCTGCTCTTCCAAGTACTTTGCTGTCTCTGACAGAATTACAATGTCATCGGCGAACCTAAAAGATTTTGAAACTTCCTGGCAGATTAAAACTGTGTGCCCGACCGAGACTCGAACTCGGGACCTATGCCTTTCGCGGGCAAGTGCTCTACCAACTGAGCTACCGAAGCACGACTCACGTCCGGTACTCACAGCTTTACTTCTGCCAGTATCTCGTCTCCTACCTTCCAAACTTTACAGAAGCTCTCCTGCGAACCTTGCAGAACTAGCACTCCTGAAAGAAAGGATATTGCGGAGACATGGCTTAGCCACAGCCAGGGGGATGTTTCCAGAATGAAATTTTCACTCTGCAGCGGAGTGTGCGCTGATATGAAACTTCCTGGCAGATTAAAACTGTGTGCCCGACCGAGACTCGAACTCGGGACCTAGTTCGAGTCTCGGTCGGGCACACAGTTGTAATCTGCCAGGAAGTTTCATATCAGCGCACACTACGCTGCAGAGTGGAAATTTCATCCTCAAAGATTTTATTTCTTCTCCATGGATTTTAATACCTACTCCGAATTTTTCTTTTGTTTCCTTCACTGCTTGCTCAATATAGAGATTGAATAAAACCGGGGAGGGGCTACAACCCTGTCTCACTCCCTTCCCAACCACTGCTTCCCTTTCATGCCCCTCGACTCTTATTACTGCCTTCTGGTTTCTGTACAAATTGTAAATAGCCTTTCGCTCCCTGTGTTGTACCCCTGGCACCTTCAGAATTTGAAAGAGAGTATTCCAGTCAACATTGTCAAAAGCTTTCTCTAAGTCTACATATGCTAGAAACGTAGGTTTGCCTTTCCTTAATCTAGCTTCTAAGATAAGTCGTAGGGTCAGTATTGCCTCACGTGTTCCAATATTTCTACGGAATCCAAACTGATCTTCCCCGAGGTTTGCTTCTACCAGTTTTTCCATTCGTCTGTAAAGAATTCGCCTTAGTATTAATTATTAAACTGATAGTTCGGTAATTTTCACATCTGTCAACACCTGCTTTCTTTGGGATTGGAATTATTATATTGTTCTTGAAGTCTGAGGGTATTTTGCCTGTCTCATACATCTTGCTCACCAGATGGTAGAGTTGTCAGGACTGGCTCTCCCAAGGCAGTCAGTAGTTCTAATGGAATGTTGTCTACTCCCTTCCATTTCCGTAATATTGTCCTCAAGTACATTGTCCTTGTATAGACCCTCTATGTACTTCTTCCACGTTTCTGCTTTGCCTTCTTTGCTTAGAACTGGGTTTCCATTTGAGCTCTTAATATTCATACAAGTGGTTCTCTTTTCTCCAAAGGTCTCTTTAATTTTCCTGTAGGCAGTATCTACCTTACCCCTAGTGAGATAAGCCTCTACATCCTTACATTTGTCCTCTAGCCATCCCTGCTTAGCCATTTTGCACTTCCTGTCGATCTCATTTTTGAGACGTTTATATTCCTTTTTGCCTGATTTATTTACTGCATTTTTATATTTTCTGCTTTCATCAATTAAATTCAATATTTCTTCTTTTACCCAAGGATTTCTACTAGCCCTCGTCTTTTTACCTACTAGATCCTCTGCTGCCTCCACTACTTCATCTCTCAAAGCTACCCAATCTTCTTCTACTGTATTTCTTTCCCCTATTCCTGTCAATTGTTCCCTTATGCTCTCGCTGAAACTCTGTACAACCTCTGGTTTAGTCAGTTTATCCAGGTCCCATCTCCTTAAATTCCCACCTTTTTGCAGTTTCTTCAGTTTTAATCTACATTTCATAACCAATTGATTGTGATCGGAATCCACACCTGCCCCTGGAAATGTCTTACAATTTAAAACCTGGTTCCTAAACCTCTGTCTTACCATTATATAATCTATCTGAAACCTTCTAGTATCTCCAGGGTTCTTCCATGTATACAACACATAAAACATGTGAAAAAAATATTAAATTCCTTGCATAATGTACACGTTGTGTACAGTATAGCTACTTCAGTAGCACGATACACAGTTGCACGCTCCTACCCATACCCCTCCGTACGCACTGCTTGGCAGTGACGCACGCGTTCAGTGCCTTGGGTCAGCTTGAGGGGGGGGGGGGGAGGGGGAGGGGGCGCTCACGAGCTATGCCTACCTGAACAGGCAGGCACGTGAGGGCAGCTGACGTTATCACACGTACAACACCTTACTTACTCACCATCAGTCATCGTAACGAAACTACAGGCATGCGAGTGAAGTTGTGGGTAACAGCTTGTTAATAAAGGGGTTCAGGAATGTGCTGGCTGTCTAAATTGTTGGCGCCTCCACCCACCTCTGGCAAGGAGCCACTTGCACGCATCTTTCTAAGACCACTCATTGCATTACTTCAGGGGTTTCACCAACAGCGCTGCAAAGAGTCCACTCTGCTCCTTTAAGGAGGTTACAAACATTTTTTTCCTGTGAGGCTGATAATTTGCACAGCAGGAATGCCGCTACAATTATCCTCGTTATTACGATCATCACCGTGGTGTTCCATAAATTAAGGACGAAAGTGTTGTGATGTGAAATCAAGCAGCGGTACGCCAGTCGGAAACGATAGAGAAGGGAAGACTGTGACAAGACGGCAGCCAATCACACACTGACCGGACCTCCCTCCAGGACGACAACGCGACAGCAGGGGCCTCTATGTGAAGAGGATATAAGCGCCGTGACCGACTGACGAAAGCCCAGTTCAATGGCAGCGTCAACTGTATTCACTTTGCTTGTACACTCTGTGTAGCACTGACTTGGAACTGTTTCTAATGAAGAAGATTTATTATTTTGTCTGTCGCCCTTTGCTTGCGACACACCAGTGTAATTGCAAAAAGTTAAGTATTGTAATTTACTTTTTGTAATACAACTCATTAATACGATTTGTCTGAACGTTTGTCTGGCGAACAGAGTACGCAGGATTCCTAGACGCTACAGAAAGCATCACGAAAAAGAGCGCGCTTCGGTTATGAAAGCTCCATCCGTGGTGCAGATTGCACAATATAATCGTAAGTGGAAACAGGTCTCGGCAGACGAAACATCGTGTGGCCGCTGATTCTGAAGTTCTGGATCCGCCTGGGGCGCGCGTTGAGCCTTCCCGGAACCCCCACGAGTTCGGGGCACATCCCTCGCTTGCCTCTGCGTCACTTAGCTGGTAATTAGTGCGATGAGAGGTGCCGGATTCTGGGCTCCCAGTGCGCGCCCGCTGACAATACGGATCACGGCACGAGTCTCTTGAGAAGGGGCTGGCTGTGCTGGAAAGCCGCTGGAAACTGTGAACCGTGTTGCAAGATGACGTCACGGGATGGTAAGCTGTTTAATGCGAAACCCGAAACCCCGCTGTTAACCAATACACTAACTAACCAGCTGGAGTATGGTGCAAAGCCTGCGACAAATCGCAAGTGTTTATTTCGGGCGTCAGATAAAGAACCAGTAAGCCCCAACCACGATTCATTAAGCAATGTAACTCTCACATATAAAAGAGGTGCAAACGTATGAATTCTTTACAAATGAGTTAATTTTTTTCTCCTAAACTGTGTGAGGTAAAATCTGTAATTTTGTAGGGAACTTCAGTGGTACGAGTGTAAGGAAACTCTCTGCAGAATGGGTATCAAATAGAATTAGTACTAAATAAATGATAAATTAAAACTTCATACTCAATGCTGAAGTGTTACTGCATAAACAACGAACATTTAGTAAGCGATAAACGACTTTTCTTTCATTATTTTGTGGCGATCCGTGTGATAAAGAGTTCAGAAAAGGATTGAAATTATGAAACTTCCTGGAATTTTGAAACTGTGAGCCGGACCGAGACTCGAACTCGTGACCTTCGTCTTCCGCGGCAAAGTGCTCTACCATCTGAGCTACGCAAGCACGACTCACGCTCCGTCCTCACAGCTTTACTTTTGCCAATACCTCGTCTCCTACCTTCGCAGGAGTGCTTCAGTGAAGTCTGGAAGGTAGGAGACGAGGTACTGGCAGAAGTAAATATGTGACGACGGGGCGTGAGTCGTGCTTGCGTAGCTCAGATGGTAAGCCGGCACGTTAGCTCAGCGTGTTCGGTCAGAGGGTTAGCTACCCTCTGTAACAAAAAAACTGTGTGAATGGATCAACGAAGAACCTAAATGGGTGTCATCGGACATTCGCCTCGAACAAATTCAACGAACAATTTCGTACAAAATGAGATAAAAAATGATGTTAGAGCACTTGCCCGCGAAAGGAAACGGTCCCGAGTTCGAGTCTCGGTGCGGCACACAGTTTTAATATGCTACGAAGTTACATATCAGCTCACTCTCCGCTGCAAAGTGAAAAACTCATTTTGGATCGAAATTATGTTTAAAGTTTGTTGAAAGGCACTAAATACTATCATTATCAAACACTGAATGCGTAAAGTATGTGTGATTTGCGCTTCGTTTTAAGAAAAGCTGGTTTTTCACGCTTTTCAGTGTATGACGTCACAATTATGTGTCGTACGATGATATAGTTTTGCATGTACATTACTGGTATATGTGAATACTATCTGCAAAATGCATCGCTGGTAGAGTTCGTAGTAAACAAGTCATGCTTGACGTTGAAATTTTACTTTGTGAATAGCGAAATGTAGTATGCGGTAGACTTTGATCTTTTCATAATTATGTGAGGGTGGAGAGCGACAAAAGGTTTTGAAATCACGTTTGAGATTTGTTGGAAGTCGCTAAGTGCTCTCATTTTCAAATACTAGGTGAATATAGTCTGGGTGATTTGCGCGTCCTGAGTTATGCGGCCTCAGGACACACACAGTTTCTGACTGTAGTACTTGTCTTACCGTTCTCAGCCTTTAGCGTAAGATTAATATCTCTTAGTCACTAGATTATGACACATTTTAAAATTAAATTCGATCAATAATTAAATCGCTAACTGCAGAGATCGAAAACGTTCCAAATTTTCAAAATTCGTTTTATTGCATCAAAGAAGCCAAGTTGGGTAGTCGCATCGTTTACTGCAGATACGGAAACTGTCCACAGTCGACAAAGTGTGTCTAGTAACGGGTACAGTTCACCGTTTACTCAAGAAAGGGAATATGGTCTGCCATTATCAAGAGAAAATTAAGAAATCGGGAGTGGTATTACACTGTTAGTAAGGTGATAGACCTCATACTGGATCCTTCATAGAAGAAAGACAAATTTAGTGTTGTTCTCATGAATACAGAAGATTTTACAGATTACAATACACGGTGGGAAAAATTCTACAAAAAAGGTGAATACAGATTTCATACTCTAAAGCACTGTACAATCAGAATTTTTTAGAAAAAATACATAACAATTTTGCTTCATAGTTTTTGTACAAAACAAATTTTTGTCTCCCCTGCAAAATTTTTGAAAGTCGACTTGTTCCCTATCGGCAGTTAGCAATTCACTTACCTGAATAATTATTGAAAATCAAATAATTGTTGCTTGTGCAAGGCGCCGAGAGGCAACCTGTCTCTCTGAGTGTGGATGAGTGTAGTCGTGTACTAATATGCATATTCATATTTCATCTTTGCAACGCTGAAAACATTTACTGGATTGCACGTTACTGTGAAACTATGGAACCTGCACAAGACAAATGCTGTTAGCAACCACTGCAGGTTATGACCCGCAGAGGAAGACATTACTGATTCGAACTTTCAACATGCTGTATGCGGTGTAACTTCATTTGCGCTTCACAGTACACAGACATTTTTCACATGGTCTTTCATTTTCGGAAGTGCCATTTGACTACCTGTTACGATGATATGAAAATGGATCCCGGCCGGAAACTTGTCATGGAGTGAACAAAAGAGTGAAATTTGCATCTCAGGCTGGTTTTTCGTTATACTGATTTCTGGTTCGGTCTTCTCATTCCATTTACCCATACTGGAATTTTTGCGATTATAACCTATTTTGTGTTCGTGGATTTTCAGCATGACGTGTTATCCCAACTTCAAAGTTAACGTTTCTCTAATGAAATCAGGTGCAGGCTTGTAACGTATACCGAGGAGCGGATATAGTAGTGAAGAAGAGTAGGCTGAAGTTCAAGAGATTCGTCAGGAAGAATCAATAAGCAGTGGAATACGGAAGCACTAAGGAATGATGAGATACCTTGAAGTTCGCTAAGGCTATACATACAGAAATAAGGAAAAGCTCAATAGGCAGTACAGCTGAGGACGAATCGACATCCCTAAAAAGGGCAATCACGAAAGTTGGAAGGAAAAACGTAGGTACAAAGAAGATAACTGCGAAGAAACCTTGGGTAACAGAAGAAGTACTTCAGTTGATCGATGAAAGACGGAAGTAAAAAAAATGTTCACGGAAAATCAGGAGTAAATAAATATAAGTCGCTGAGAAATAAAATAAATGGGAAGTGTAGGGAAGCTAAGACGAAATGGCTGCATGGAAAATGTGAAGAAATAGAAAAAGAAATGATATTAGGGAGCGCCTGATTCAGAATACAGGACAATCAAAATAACCTTCGGTGAAATTAAAAACAAGGGCGGTAACATTAAGCGTACAACGGGAAGTCCACTGTTAAATGCAGAGGAGAGAGTAGATAGGCGGAAAGAGTACATCGAAAGCCTCTGTGAGGGGGAAGATTTGTCTGAAGTGATAGAAGAAGAAACAGGAGTCGATTTAGAAGAGATAGTGGATGCAGTATTACGTAGAATCTGAATTTAAGAGAGCTTTGGAGGACTTAAGGTCAAATAAATCAGAAGGGATAGATAACATTGCATCAGATTTCTAAAATCATTGGGGGAACCGGGAACAAAACTATTCACGTTGGTGTGTAGAGTGTACGAATCTGGCGACATATAGTCTGACTTCCGGAAAAATACCATCCGGACAATTCCGAAGACTGCAAGATCTGAAAAGTATGAAAATTATCGCACAATCATATTAACAGGTCATGAATCCAAGTTGCTGACAAGAATAATATACAGAAGAATGCAAAAGAAAATTGATGATGTGTTAGATAACAATGAGTTTGGCTTTAGCAAAGGTAAAGACACAAGTGAGGCGAGTCTTACGTTGCAGTTGATAATGGAAGCAAGGCTAAAGAAAAATCAAGAGACGTTCATAGGATTTTTCGACATGGATAAATCGTTCGACAGTGTAAAATGATGCAAGATGTTCGAAATTCTGAGAAAAATAGGGGTAAGCTACAGGGAGTGACGGGTAATATACAATATGTACAAGAGCCAAGATCGAATAATACGAGTGGACGACTGAGAATAAAGTGCTCGGATTAAAAAGTGTGTAAACAGGGATGTAGTAAAAAACAGGGATGTAGTCTTTCGGCCCAATTGTTCAATCTCTACATCAAGGAAGCACTGATGGAAATAAAAGAAAGGTTCAAGAGTGGTATTAAAATTGAAGGTGGAAGTATATCAATGATAAGATACGCTGATGACATTGCTATCCTGAGCGAAAGTGAAGAAGAATTACACGATCTGCTGAACGAAATGAACAGTTTAATGAGAACAAAACATGGATTGAGAGTAAATCGAAGACAGACGAAAGTAATGAGAAGTAGCATAAGTGAGAACAACGAGAAACTTAACATCAGGATTGATGGTCACTAAGTAGATGAAGTTAAGGAATTCTGCTACGTAGGCAGTAAAATAACCAATGACGGAGGGAGCATGGAGGACATCAAAAGGAGACTAGCTATGGCAAAAAGGGCATTCCTGGCTAAAAGAGAACTAGTAGTATCAAACATGGGCCTTAATTTGAGGAAGAAATTTCTGAGAATGTACGTTTGGAGAGCAGTGTTGTATGACAGAGAAAAACCGGAACAGAAGAGAACTGAAGCATGTGAGATGTGGTGCAACAGACGAATGTTGAAAATTAGGTGGACTGATAAGGTAAGGCATGAGGAAGTTCTGCGCAGAATCGGAAAGGAAACGAATATGTGGAAGACACTGACAAGTAGACGGGACAGGATGATAGGACATCTGTTAAGACATCAGGGAATGACTTGCATGGTACTAGAGGGAGCTGTAGAGGGCAAAAACTGTAGAGGAAGACAGATTGGAATATATCCAACAAATAATTGAGGACGTTGGTCCCAAATGCTACTCTGAGATGAAGAGGTTGGCACAGGATAGGAATTCGTGGAGGGGCCGAATCACACCAGTCAGAAGGCTGATGACTCAAAAATAAATAAATAAATAAATGTTTCAGCGTTTGCATGCTTAATGAGGAGTGTTTATTTTTGTATGAATGTAACGAGGCACTTGTTGAAGCAAGCTGCAGTCATATGTAGCTCAGACAGTATATTCACGCCTCTTCGTTAAGTTAGCGCTTTATTGCACGTAATACTCTATAATAGTACGTATTTACACGTTGAACAACAGTCGGCGATTACGTGAAACATTATAATGTAAGTCACTTGCACAGAGGATGGACAGCGTTGGCTGTCGAACACCACTTTGACGCTAAAACACACTCTGTTTCGGTCCCTGCTTTAATCTCTGCCTCACAAGGCATTCTCAGTTCAAGTCACGCATAGTGCCGGATACCCCGCAGCTACACGTTTTTCCGAACGCAGCCTGTAACAATACTCGACATCGACAAAGGCTATTGTTTAGTTCTTTGAAGCTGGCTTGTCTACGCTGCTGGATTTAAAAACCATACTGTAATCCCCTTCAAGGTCCGTTCAGCCAGCCCCCGAGCGCTGAAAAAAGTTATGTCCTTCCCTGATAATACAAACGCAGAGAGTTTTCCTCTATTGTCTTGTTTGTGCTTCTTTGAAATCTATGTCAGGCTTGTATAAATGGAACGTAATACAGATATTAAGTCAGAGAAATTATGAAACGAGAGAAGTCTGAAGGTCTTCCTACCCACAAAAGATCACGGAAACAAGAAAATGGGGTAGGTTCATAAGAAATGTGTTACTGAATCAAAAAAATTTTTGCTTGGCGTTGAAGGGACCAGCAGAGGAAACAATGTAAGATAAGACAAAATATCTAAACCGGGTTATCAACGACTTTGAAGATGGTTAGTCGTTGAATAAGAAAAACTCTTTATCTAACATAAATTGTAATTGATTTCACTCAAGGCCCTCTGATCCGTTAATATTACTCTATGAAAACCTTAAAGAACAGTCGGTAGCGATTGCTAAATATTTAAATTATAACAGTTTATTAGCATAGGAAGTGATGGTCTTTACTTTCCTCACTGTAATAGCAGCGTCTGCATTAAACTAAAAAAAAAAAAAAAAACCAAAAAACATCGGAATTTAAGTAAGTTTTCTTGTAAAATTTTCCTGTAATTGTAGTGAGATGGGGGGGGGGGGGGGCACGTTTTGTATTATGCTTTACATGGTGTTTGTCTTGTTTGTCGCGAGACAGCGAATAGAATAAGGGGGGACCACTCCGCCATTTGCAAGAAATTGAGTGATGTAGATGTTCGGTTTGTGACCCAAGTTTGTTTTTGAGAGTCCAAGCTGGTGACCGCTGTAGTTTTCAGCATCAGTTTACAATTTTAAACTTAAGGAGTAAGACTATCATACCAGTATAAATGTTTAAGCAATTTGATATAGATTGTATCGTAATAATGAAATTCCTCGCACACAAACCGGTTTCGGTTCCCGCCGTGTTTTTAAGGTGTAATGTCAGTCGGTTTGTATGGGCCATACCAAAGTCAGGTGGTGTGGGTCATATAAGCAATTTTTTTGTTTTGTTTCATTAGGGCACGATGTCCACGTTGAAGAAGAAGTATGGCGATGAGGGTCGAGGGAAATCGTGTGAAATTGCAGCAAGGCGAGCGGTTTCAAGTGGTTTGGAAGGTGAAATGACCGAAAAGGTTGCTGCCGATAGTTTTAATTTTTCTAGAACTGCACTGCATAAGGAGACAAAATCATTGTACGGAATCAGCATACATCTGTGACACTTCATAAGGAGCTTTTAGAACCAAAATTTGTAGAAAATTTCGAAGAAATGCTTGTAGGACACATGGGAGATTCAGATTCCTGGCTAACGCGGCTAGCTAAGATTGGGTTTTAAAAATCGCCTTGCTGTTTGGCGGAAAATTTAAAACTGTCTCACAGGTTTAACAGAGAAAAGAATTTCGGAGTTAAAGATTTCCATCAAAACATATGAAGCACTCAGAACTGTCTTACAGTAAAACCTCAGTCCACAAGTTTAATGAATTGTCGGGTTGAATCGACTACAAGTTGAAAGTTTATCTGTATCTTTTATTATCTTGTACTTTTGGTACCAAAACAGATTAATCTCTTTGTAATTCACAGAAACCCCTTTTTTATTTAAAACCGTATTTTTTGCCGAGTGGCCCATACTACCCAAAACTTATTAATATCTAGAATTGAAATCCTTAAAAAAAATTTTCTTGTTGTGTGTCGTTTTCGTTACAAAACCAAAATAAATGTTCAAGAAAAGGTTTTACACAGTTACCCGTAATTTCAAAACAATAACTGAAGTTTCATACTTATGTGGTTTAAAAGGCTCTATTAGCTACTTTTTCGCTACGTATGTGGATTTATATTCACTACATGATTAATCTGCAATTCGCAGTTAAGTGCCTGGCAGAGAGTTCATCGAACCACCTTCAATCTATTTCTCTACCGTTCCACTCTCTATGAGTTCCACTTAAATCTCTCTCCGTGCGCGCTCTGATTTCTTTTATTACGATGACCATTCCTTCGTATGTAGGTGGGCGCCAACAAAATATTTTCAGACTCTGAGGAGAAAGTTGGTGATTGAAACGTCAAGGGAAGATGCTGCCACATCGGGAAACGCCTTTACGTATCATATACGTGATAATCTCCCCTATTCGCGGTAGTACAAAATGAGCTGCCCTTCTTTGAACTTTTTCGGTGCCCTACATTGATCCTATCTGATGCGGATCCCACATCGCACAGCAGTACTCCAGAAGAGGGCGGACAAGCGAAGTGTAAGCAGTCTCTTTTGTAGAACTGCTGTATTTCTAAGTGTTCTGCCAATAAATTGTAGTCTTTGGTTTTCTTTACCCACAGCATAATCTATGTGATCGTTCTAATTCACGTTATTCGTAATTGCAATCCCTAAGTATTTAGTGGAATTTACAGCGTTTAGACTTGTCTGATGTACACTACTGGCCATTAAAATTGCTACACTACGAAGATGACGTGCCACAGACGCGAAATTTAACCGACAGGAAGAAGATGCTGTGATATGCAAATCATTAGCTTTTCAGAGAAATCACACAAGGTTGGCGCCGGTGGAGACACCTACAACGTGCTGACATGAGGAAAGTTTCCAACCGATTTATCCAACACAAACAGCAGTTGACCAGCGTTTCCTGGTAAAACGTTGTTGTGATGCCTCGTGTAAGGAGGAGAAATGCGTACCATCACGTTTCCGACTTTAATGAAGGGCGTATTGTAGCCTATCGCGATTGCGGTTTATCGTATCGCGACATTGCTGCTCGCGTTCGTCGAGATCCAATGACTATTGGCAGAATATGGAATCGGTGGGTTCAAGAGGGTAATACGGAACGCCGTGCTGGATCCCAACGGCCTCGTATCACTAGCAGTCGAGATGACAGGCATCTTATCTGCATGGGTGTAACGGATTGTGCAGCCACGTGTCGATCCCTGAGTCAACAGATGTGGACGTTTGCAAGACAACAACCATCTGCACGAACAGTTCGACGACGTTTGCAGCAGCATGGACTATCAGCTCGGAGAACATGGCTGCGGTTACCCTTGACGCTGCATCACAGACAGGAGCGCCTGCGATGGTGTACTCAACTACTAACCTGGGTGCACGAATGGTAAAACGTCATTTTTTCGGATAAATTCAGGTTCTGGTTACAGCACCATGATGGTCGCATCCGTGTTTGGCGACATCGCGGTGAACGCACATTGGAATCATGTATTCGTCATCGCCATACTGGCTATATGCCGACATCGGCAGAAGAAGACGATGTAATAGAAACAGTGTATGAAGACATCAACAAAGTTATAAATTATGTTAAAGGTGAAGAGAACTTAATTATAATGGGAGATTGGAATGCTAGTGTTGGAGAAGAGAAAGTTGACGGAATTGTAGGGAAATATGGTCTAGGAGATAGGAACGAAAGAGGAAGCCGGCTAATTGAATTTTGTGCCAAAAACAAGTTGGTCATAGCGAACTCCCTTTTCAACCACCATAAAAGAAGAAGGTACACGTGGAAAGCCCCAGGAGATACTAGAAGACACCAAATCGACTATATATTAGTAAAATCGCGTTTTAAAAACCAAATCAAGGATTGCAGAAGCTACCCGTCTGCGGATATTAATAGTGATCACAACCTTGTAATGATGAAATGCTTACTCAAACTCAAGCGATTAGAGAGAAAAACGAACAAAGTATGGAACAGAGATAACCTAAAGTCTGAAGAACTAGTGATCCCTTATGCACGGAAAACTGATGAGATGGCATCAAACATTATTCCCGGGAGTACTAACGAGGAGTGGAAACAAATCAAAGAAGGCATACATAAAGCAGCAGAAGAATTTATTGGGAAAGCCAAACCTGTAAACAGGAAAGAGTGGATAACACCTGAAATAATTTGTCTAATGGAAGAAAGAAGACTATACAAAAATGCCTCTGACGAGCAAAGCGAAAACAAATATAGAAAGCTTAGAAACCAAATAAACAGAGAATCTAGGAAAGCAAAAGAAAATTACCTCAACAGCATTTGTAAAGAGGTGGAGGAAAACATGGTTAAAGGAAAAACTGACTTGGCCTACAGAACAATAAAACAAAACTTTGCTAAACGGAAAGTAAAATCTTCAGGAACTATAAAGAACAAAGAGGGCAAGGTACTATTTGGATATGACACGCTGAAGAGATGGCAAGAATACATTGAAGAGCTATATCAAGGAGACCCTCTAACAGATAATATGATAGAATTAAGCGAAGAAGTAGAGAAAGAAGAACTAGGGGACACAATTCTGAAAGATGAATTTGAAAAAGCACTAAAAGAACTACCAGATAAGAAAGCGGCAGGTGTTGATGATATACCTTCTGAACTAATTAAGAAATCAGGAGACAAAATGAAAGCTACATTACTGCAACTCATACAGAAAATATACAAAACAGGTGAAGTTCCTGAAGACTATCAGAAATGCATCATATTCCCCATACCTAAGAAAGCATCTACTATGGACTGTGAAAACCATCGAACACTCAGTCTTCTTTCACACGCATCAAAAATTCTAATAAGAATAATTTTGAAAAGAGTTGAAAACCAATTGAATAGAACTCTAAGTGAAGACCAATTCGGTTTTAGAAGCGGTGTAGGGACGAGGGAAGCAATCTTATCTTTAAGACTAATAATTGAGAAACAAATTTCCAAAAACAAACAAGTATTTATAGCCTTCGTAGACCTCGAAAAGGCATTTGACAATGTTGTATGGCCAGAAATGTTTAGAATTCTGAAGAAGGCTGGTCTGAAATATAATGATAGAAGGATAATCTTTAAAATATACCAAAATGAAACAGCCTTAGTTAAGAAGGAAAACAAAGAAGAAACAGCAAGAATAAGGAAAGGAGTGAGACAGGGATGCCCACTATCTCCAGTAATTTTCAACGCATATATCCAAGAAGCAATAGATAAAATAAGAGAGAATATTGAAGTAGGAATAAAACTTAACGGAATGAAAATAGATATGTTGCGATATGCAGATGATATCGCCATAATTACAGAAAGGAAAGAAGATTTAGAAGCCGCACTCAATGAAATGGAAAACACCTTAAAAGAACAGTATGGAATGAAAATAAATAAGAAAAAGACTAAAGTGATGGTGAGTGGCGCCCTGAACTACAATGAACCCATACGAATAACAATAAAGGGAGAGAAACTAGGGCAGGTTACAGAATTTAACTACTTAGGTAGCAAAATAACAGCAGATGGAAGGAGCAAAAGTGACATTAAAAACAGAATACAACTTGCCAAAATAGCATTCAATGGAAAAAGAAACTTACTGACGAGTAGAAATGTTAGTTTAGACGTAAGAAAGAGAGTCATGAAAACCTATGTGTGGAGTACAGCCCTTTACGGATGTGAAACTTGGACTAGTGGAAAAGAAGAAAAGAGAAGATTAGAGGCATTCGAAATGTGGTGCTACCGGAGAATGGAAAAAATCAGCTGGCGAGACAAGGCTACAAACGAAGATGTCCTCAGAAGAGTGAAAGAAAACAGATCTCTTTGGCGAAATATACAGAAAAGAAGAATAACCTTCATAGGTCACATTTTACGGCATAACAATTTCATTAAGAGAATATTAGAAGGAATCATTGAAGGAAGAACTCGCCGAGGACGACCTAGATTAAGCTACATTCAACAAGTAATAAATGACATCGGGTGCCAGACCTATGCAGATATGAAGAAGAAAGTTGACAAAAGAACGGAATGGCGTGCTGCTGCCAACCAACCTGTGGGTTGATAACCGAAGAAGAAGATACTGGCGTATCACCCAGCGTGATGGTATGGGGTGCCATTGGTTAAACGTCTCGGTCACTTCTTGTTCGCATTTGAACAGTGGACGTTACATTTCAGATGTGTTACGATCCGTGGCTCTACCCTTCATTCGATCCCTGCGAAACACTACATTCCAGCAGGAGAATGCACGACTTCATGTTGCAGGTCCTGTAAGGGCCTTTCTGAATACAGGAAATGTTCTACTGCTGCCCTGGCCAGTACCTTCTCCAGATCTCTCACCAATTGAAAACGTCTGGTCAATGGCGGCCGAGCAACTGGCTCGTCACAATAAGCCAATCAATACTCTTGATGAACTGTGGTATCGCGTTGAAGCTGCATGGGCAGCTATACCTGTACACGCCATCCAAGCTCTGTTCGACTCAATTCCCAGGCGTATCAAGGCAGTTATTACGGCTAGAGGTGGTCGTTCTGGGTACTAATTTCTCAGGACCTATGCACCCAAATTGCGTGAAAATGTAATCACATGTCAGTTCTAGTATAGTATATTTGTCGAATGAATACCCGTTTATCACCTGCATTTCTTCTTGGTGTAGCAATTTTAATGGCCAGTAGTGTATCATGTAACCGAAATGCAGCTGAATCTTCTCGGTACTTATGTGGATGCTTTCATACTTTTATCATTTTCGGTCAGTTGCCACTTTTCGCACCATACAGATATCTTTCCTAAATCGTTTTGCACTTTGTTTTGATCATCTGATGACTTAATAAGAAAGTAAATGACAGAATCACGTGGAAACAATCTGGTAGTGCTACTCAGATTGTCTCCTAAATCGGTTATGTAGTTCAGGAACAGCTGAGAGCCCATGACAAATTTTGGATATTTGTGTTAAGTTCCTATGGGACGAAACTGCTGAGGTCATCGGTCCCTAGACTTATACACTACTTAATCTAACTTACACTGACGTACGCTAAGGACAACACACACACCCATGCCAGAGGTAGGACTCGAACCTCCGACGGAGTAAGCCGCGCAGCCATGGCAAGGCCCCCACTGACCACGCAGCTACCCCGCACAGCGAAGGGGAACGTCAGATTTTACTTCTGTTTTACCCGGTGACTTCCCGTCAGTTATCTCGAACTGTGATCTTTTTGGCAGGAAATCACAAATCCAGTCGCACAACTGAGGCGACAGTCCATAGGAATGAAATTTGAGTAGAAGGCCCTTTTGAGGTCTGGTGTCAAGAGCCTTCTGGAAATCTAAAAATATGGAATCAATCTTGCATCCTCTGTCATCAGTACTCATTAGTTCGTGAGAGTAAAGAGTCAGTTGTGTTTCACGAGAACGATAATTTCTGAATCCCTGTTGGCTACTGGTCAATAAATAGTTTTTTTTTTTCGATATAACACATAGTCTCCGAACACAGTATATATTTCAAAATCCTACGGCAAATCGACGTTAGCGATATGGGTCTGTAATTTATCGGATTACTCCTGTTTCCTTTCTTGCGTATTGGTGTGAATTTGTGCAACTTAAAGATACGGATCTTTCAACGAGCGATCGGTTGTATGTTGTAGTTGTTGTTATCAGTCAGAAAAGAGGTTTGATGCAGCCCTGCATCTACATGGTTACTCTACAATTCACACTTAAGTGCCTGGCAGAGGGTTCATCGAACCATTTTCATACTACTTCTCTACCATTCCACTCTCAAATGGTGCGTGGGAAAAAGGAACACCTAAATCTTTCCGTTCGAGTACTGATTTCTCTTATTTTATTATTATGATCATTTTTTCCTACGTAGGTGGGTGTCAACAAAATATTTTCGCATTCTGAGGAGAAAGTTTGTGACTGAAATTTCGTAAATAGATCTCGCCGCAAAGAAAACCGCCGTTGTTTCAGTGACTTCCACTCCAACTCGCATATCATATCAGTGCCACTGTAATGTTGTTGCTTAATTTGAGGTGTAAGCGGTGCTGCTAGACAAGACCATAAAAGTGGGTTAAAAGCTGTGAGCTCTCTGGGGAAGTTAACCTTGCATTACTGAGCAACTGTTTCACCAGGTATCCAGACTAGCTTAACAAATTCGCAACCAGACTAACATTAATTATAATCATTTAATAGTCATACGACAACCGGTGATATATATATATATATATATATATATATATATATATATATATATATATATATATATATATAAAGAAAAAAGAGATTTTAAATATGCTACGGTCGCAGGTTCGAATCCTGCCTCGGGTATGGATGTGTGTGATGTCCTTAGGTTAGTTAGGTTTAAGTAGTTCTAAGTTCTAGGGGACTGATGACCACAGCAGTTGAGTCCCATAGTGCTCAGAGCCATTTTTGATTTTAAATAAAAGAAATTACCTTTCGCTTCCAAATCAGTTATTTCGCTTGTGGTGATTATTCTGGATTCATTTCTCATGAATGGCAAAATTGTGGTCTCCTACATTCTGTAAAACAGTTTCATCTTAACATATTGAACTTACAACAGACACAAAAGATCCGAATCCTCCTGTAGTTTAAATGACAAATGTTTTGCTTCATCCTTATTACGTTAAACCAAGCTTTCCTTCGGTCCAATAATCAAAATTATTTAATCTTCCTCTACCTTCAAGGGGGAAATTTCTTCAGTTCAACTCATATAGGCTGCAGTGCATCCCGCACCAGCGAAAACAGTAAGCTGTAATGCTCACAGCATCAGCAAAACACATAAACGTCTCTTTTCTAGAACAAGTATTAACACAGAATAATTCTTCAGGCTCTGACTCAACATCAATCAAGACTACAGAAAGGATCCATATTTCTGTTCCATTCTCCATTTGCTGAAAAACTGTTCGTATTTGACTAACACAATAATATTTCAGGGCCACGTAAATTACACAAACCACAATTCTTCTTTCACCTTGAAGGGAATCAATCTACTTACGAAATCCACGGACAGCACTTTACGTACTCAGCTATAAAGAACAAAAAAGATATATCATCAATATTAACATGTTAGCGCATATTGGGAAGCCACTGATTAAACAATTGTATCATTACATCCTGTTTTCAAGATTCTAAACTTACTCATTCCTTTCTCAGAGTTTTCCTATCTCAAAATATTCATACAGCACGCATACTATAGTAAGAGATCCTCATTTATACTGACAGATATAGAATAGTAATAGATAGATAGTAGCACTGAAAGCAGAAAATCGGAAACAAGGCTACCAACAGCTGGGGACCTGGGTTTGTCAGACCCATAATACCCACAGATCGGATATTCCCCTGAGTTTTGCATTAATTCAACACAGATCTTGCTTCTCTCAGGAGCGACTCTTTTCAATTTACGCAAAAAAACCATAAACAGCATTTCACTCGTTCACAAAGAAACCTTTTATCTTCACATTTGAATCAACCTAAATCCTAATTGCACAAGGAAAGAAAAAAACTAAAAACATCACTTTAATCAATCACATAGAAACATCTTTATCATTATTTTTACCAACATATTATTCAAAATGCATACGTCACAAATTTAAACTAATCAATTCTTTCTCCTCACCGTCCTCTCTACTTCTCACTGTCCTTTCTACTCATTTGCCATGTCGCTCATTTGTTCCGATTGGGCGCCTTCTGCGCTGATGATTTGTCATTACCGGATTTGTTCATTTCCATTTGCTGGATTATGTCTAGGGTTAGCCGGCCGAATTTCAACATCATGAGGTGCTCCGCCTACAGTCCTATTCCCACCGTGTTCACCGTAGTATCGATTCTGGTTGCCGTAACTGTTGCGTTCACGATCCTGTCCACGTCCTCGATCATTTCCGTTGTTCCACCTGTGTTTGCGACTGTTACCCCAGTTTCTATACCGCCGGTCCCGATTATTGTTCCGTTCGCGTCGCGACGACCAGTCACGCTGTTGATTAGTACTACGGCCACGACTGCGATCGCGCTGCTATGCCCCGTAATAATTTTGTGCCTGATTAGGCGGGCATTCTCCTGTATTGTATTCCAACTCTTGGAGAAGTGTTTAAAACGTTTCCACGTCATCTTTGTATCGTCCCGCAAGAATGACGTGGCGCAAGTGCATCGGTAATTTGGTGATGCATATCCTAATTAGTTCCGCAGGCCCGTATGGGTCCTATAAAAATTGATTTGCCTGCAGCATGTGGTCGAATAGGCGTGCTGGGCTGCTGAAACCAGACTGGTTCAAATTTGGCAGCATAATTGTGCCATGTTTGACCCTATCTTGTTCCGCTTCCGACCAATAGGCGGACAGAAAGGCTTGTCGAAACTCCCAAGTGGAGTTGCAGTGACGCACTGCCGACCTCATGCGAATCGCCGGTTCGCCTTCCAAATAGCCACACATATATTATACCTTATGTGAACTTGCCCAGTCGGGGGGAAGACAAAACTCAAATTGCTCGAGCCATGCTCGTGGATGTATTCCTTTTTGCGAATTTCGAAATATCTCAAACTTTCTCACCGTAAGGAAATGTTTGAAATCAAATCCCCGCCTTTTCTCCCAGTGAGGCCCTTGAATGTTTCTATTTTTCTCATGTCTGCCCCTCAAAATACATTCTTCCCTGTCGTCAAAATCTCCGTCGTGGCCGGAGTCCCTCTCTGCACTGTTCGTACGGCTATTTTTAGTGCTATTGGCGAGTTCGGAATCACACGCCATGCGGTTTTCCAGATGCGCCACGCGTTCTTGTAATTCGCCTGTTACAGCTTTGTGCCGCCTGTTCACTTTGAACTGTCCCTTCTGAAATCTAAGAAGCGAACGCACTTCTTCGGTCTCTGCGACCGCTACCGGTGTAGTATTGTTCTCGCTTTCCGTCACCTTCATCGTGCCTACGATGTCCGCTAATGCCGCAATCTTATCATGTATTTGTCTGTTGTCCTCCGCCCCAGTCTGCTTCAATTGTTCTACTTGCAGTTCGAGTGCGTGAATCGCTTGACTCTTGTCCGCTACTGTGTTGCTAACGGACGCGGGACAATGCGTTTCCGCCTCCTGGACCCTCGAGAGTACCTGCTGGCGTTCCCTTTGGCATTCTTCTCTCAGCGCTTGGAAATTCCTAAGTAGCTGTTCCTCTCTGTCTTTCGATTCCGCATCGCGACTCCGCTTGCCCTGTTCTAAGGCTTGCAGACGGTCATCGATTTGTTCAAAAGTATGGCCTAATTCTTTCATAATATCACTTTTTATTTCACTTGCCAGATTGTTTATTCTTTGTGAGATATCATCGGACACTCTCTGCATCGACTTGTCGACTTTAATTGTCTGTTGGATTAGTTTTTCGTCTATTTGTTCGCCTAGCTCGCGGATCGATTTTTCAGATTTCTCTGTCATTTGTTCGCCTAGCTCTCGGATCGATTTTTCAGATTTCTGCGTCATTTGTTCGCCTAGCTCTCGAATCGATTTTTCATATTTCTGCGTCATTTGTTTGCCTAGCTCTCGAATCGATTTTTCAGATGATTCTTTTTGTTCTCGGAACAATTTTTCTGATTTCTCTGCGTTTTCTTTATTTTGATGCAATAAGGCTTTCATGAGTTCTGCCAAATCAATTTGGTTAGTAGGAGGCAAATTAATTTCTGGCTCTGTTGTGAGCCCGTTCGTCCTGTTTTGCATTTCGTCTGAAGTATTTCCCATTGCATTTTCGGAACCGTCTGACGCGTTAATATTCGAAATTAAATTATCCCCTTGGTCCATGTTGCTTAAGTTGTTGGACCGCCTACTTTTAGCTTGGTTACGTGTCTGCATTAGTTCAATTTATACCCGGTACGCAAAACACTAATCACAATAAATGTATCCCCCAAAAATTACGACAGTTACACGAAAGGTACCCAACCTAGTACGCACTTTATCACACGCAAAACAAATTTTTATCTTTGATCGAAGCAGTGCAATTTACAAGCGAGAAAAAACACACACACACACACACACACATATATATAAAACACACAAATATAGAAAACAAAAGAACAATACAAACAACACAACGCCACTCAACAACGCCGTGAATCATTTGAAAGTCTGCTCAGAAACAACGCAGAAGTTGTTTGAGCGCTGCAAGGAAAAAAATTAAGATTATACAACGCTCGCAATCTAACGTTTCAGAGATTCCAGAGTCTAGCGGAATCACAGAACAGGGTCGCCATGTGTAATGTTGTTGCTTAACTTGAGGTGTAAGCGGTGCTGCTAGACAAATGACTCTGAGCACTATGGGACTCAACTGCTGTGGTCATCAGTCCCCTAGAACTTAGAACTACTTAAACCTAACTAACGTAAGGACAGCACACAACACCCAGCCATCACGAGGCAGAGAAAATCCCCGACCCCGCCGGGAATCGAACCCGGGAACCCGGGCGTGGGAACTGCTAGACAAGACCATAAAAGTGGGTTAAAAGCTGTGAGCTGTCTGGGGAAGTTAACCTTGCATTACTGAGCAACTGTTTCACCAGGTATCCAGACTAGCTTAACAAATTTGCAACCAGACTAACATTAATTATAATCATTTAATAGTCATACGACAACCGGTGATATATATACAAAAAAGAGAATTTAAATAAAAAGAAATAAATCAGTTTACATTTGGAAATTTATTTTAACATTGATCATTGAAATTTCAGCATATTAAACTTGAATCATAACTATGCTGGTGCCTTATTTAGGAATGTGAAAATGTGATTTTTTTAATCTTATGGAACACATCAAATAGGGAGCCAAGATTGGGAGATTACATACAACACTGCATTCATAAAATAACACACGAAGAATGTTGAAACATATCCAAGAGGAAATTAACCGCAACCAACCGATTCAATTTTCACCCAAAGAAGTTACGTTCGTAGCACAATCATGTCCATCATGAAATTACCACACACTGGTATACTAAATGCATACTAACTCACTGTGAAATGTTCCCGAAAAGAATAGCTGAGGGCTATTTTGATGCTGACACCACATGCTCCACGTGGTCAACTTGGTTTACACAATGAGTGTAACTCCACAATAATTTTGATAATTAAAATAAATTACATAGAAACGCAATTTACAAAAGAAAAACCTTGAACTGGTTACTAACGTCTTACTATTAACCTGATGGGTCAAACAATTGTATAAGCACGTGGTACTGGTCTCACAAAGTACACCCCACGTGGGTTGAACATAAAGAAAAGTTGCTATATTGAAAAATATTGTCGAGACGAGACGTTATAATCTCACGCACATTCGCATTTAAGATTGATGATCTTAGTTAGAGTTACTGATCAACACGTGGTTCCACTCTACTCACAACGTAGTGACGAAGCAACTACCGGAAGATATTCTGAACTACACACTCGAATTACAGTGCGTTGCAATTTAAGATAACATTAGATATTTTAGAGCTAAACCTGAAATAAAGGTGGTTAAATTTTCACTTAGGCTGAACTTAAGAAATCCATTGTCCTACGGACTTAGCAGACACGCGCTTAGCCGGAGATCTTACCACTTCAGACGCTCGCCGCGGACAGACTGCCATGGTCCCTTCCTGAGGGTGGCTCACAAATACAAACGGAAGTGGCCAGAGGGGCAGCTTCCTATAACAACATGACAAGGGACGGACAGGACCATACTAAGAATAGAAACCTCTCTGCTTTTAGAAAGCGTAGCTACCTGTTCCAACGTTGGTCCTATTGTTCTCTAGCAGACAGGCTTGTCTGCTATCCTCAAGCATGCAACTAGAAATACATTTGCTCATTCATCCTCTCACACAGAAGGGAAGGGGGATGACAGTATCTTATCATATACAGTATATAAAAGAAAGCGGATGTAGGTTCCGTATGAGACTGTGTGACATGAATTACATATAAACTGTGTTTTAAAGTGTAGTAGTGTGACAGATAGTTCTTGTTTATGTGTAAAAGTAACACGTTCCACTACTCAGTCTCCTCCCAGATAGTCAGAAACGCCACAGTAAATTTAGAAGAGGAATTTATGCCGTAAATGACAACAGATTTAAGAAATTAACATGAAAGGAATCCAACAGAGACCTTTCAACACTCCCACCCCTATTGCGCGATAACACGAAACGAGCTGACCTTCTTTGCACTTTTTCGATGTCCTCCGTCGATCCTAGCTGGTAAGGATCCCACACCTTGCAGCAATATTCCAGCAGAGGACGGACAAGCGTAATGTAGGCTGTCTGTTTAGTGGGTTAGTCGCATCTTCTAAGTCTTATGGCAACAAAACGCAGTCTTTGTTTCGTCTTCCCCACAGTATTATATATGTGGTATTTCCAATTTAATTTGCTCGTAACTGTAATTCCTAGGTAATTAGTCGAATTGACAGCCCTTACATTTGTGCGGTTTATCGTATACCCTAAATTTATCGGATTTCTTTTAGTACCCATGTGGATGACCTCGCACGTTTCTTTGTTTAGAGCCAGATGCCACTTTTCGCACCACACAGAAATTCTCTCTAGATCGTTTTGTAATTGGAATTGATCGTCTGATGATTTTACTAGACAGTAAATTACAGCGTCATCTGCAAACAATCTAAGGGGGCTGCTCAGATTGTCACCTAGATGATTTTTGTAAATCAGGAGCAGCAGAGGGCCTATGACACTACCTTGCGGAACGCCAGATATCACTTCTGTTCTACTCGATGATTTACTGTCTATCACTACGAACTGTGACCTCTCTGAGAGGAAATCAGGAATCCAGTCACACAACTGAGACGATACTCCATATGCACGCAATTTGATTAATAGTCGCTTGTGAGGAACGGTATAAAAAGCCTCCTGGAAATCTAGGAATATAGAATCGATCTGAGATTCCATGTCGACAGCACTCATTACTTCATGGGAATAACGAGCTAGCTGTGTTGCACAAGAACGATATTTTCCGAATCCGTGTTGGTTATGTATTAATAAGTCATTTTCTTCAAGGTCATACATGCTTCTCTATCCTGTACAGGCCTCTTCATGTCCGCGTAACTATTGCAACCTACATCTTCCTGAAACTGCTTCCTGTAATCATCTCTTGTTCTCCCTCTACTATTTTTACCGCTCACACTTTCCTCCAGTACTAAATCAGTGGTCTCGTGATGTTTCAAAATGTATTCTATCAACAGCTCCCTTCTTCTAGTCAGGTAGTGCCACAAATTTCTTTTCTCCTCAGTTCTATTCAGTACCTCCTCATTAGTTATGTGATCTACCCTTTTAATCTTCAGCATCCTTCTGTAGCACCACACTTTAAAAGATTCTATTTTCTTTTTATCTAAGCAGTTTATCATCCATGTTTCACCTCCGTACATGGCTACACTCCAGACAAATACGTGCAGAAAAGACTTACTAACTCTTAAATGTGTATTCGCTGTAACAAATTTCTCTTCTTCAGAAATGCTTATCTTGCTATTGCTAGTCTGGATTTTTCATTCTCTCTACTTCGCCCATCACCAGTTATTTTGCTGCCCAAATAGCAAAACTCATCTACTAGTTTAAGTGTCTCGTTTCATAATGTAATTCCTTCAGTTTCATCTGACTTTCTTCGATTACATTGCATTATCCTTGTTTCGCTTTTGTTGATGTTCATCTTACATCCTGTCTTTGCGAGACTGTCCATTCAGTTTAATCCATTCCATTCAACTGCTCTTCCAAGTCCTTTGCCGTCTCTGACAGAATTACAATGTCATCGGCAACCTGAAAGTTCTTATTTCTTTTCCATGGATTTTAATTCCTATTCCAAATTTTTCTTTTGTTTCCTTTACTGCTTGCTCAATATACAGATTGACTAACCCTGTCTCGAGCCCTTCTCAACCCACTGCTTCCATTTCGTGCTCCTCGACTCTTACAACTGGCATCTGGCTACTGTCTGAATCCTAAATAGCTTTTCGCTTCCTGTATTTTACTCCTGCCACCTTCATAATTTGAAAGAGAGTATTCCTGTGAACATTGTCAAAGGCTTTCTCTCAGTCTACAAATGATAGAAGCGTAGGTTTGCCTTTCCTTAACATACCTTCTAAGATAATTCGTAGGGTTAGTACTGCCTCGCGTGTTCCTTCATTTCTCCCGAATCCAAATTGATCTTTCCTGACGTCGGCTTCTACCAGTTCTTCCAATCTTCTGTAAGAAATTCGTGTTAGTATTTTGCAACGAAGACTTATGAATTGATTGTTCGGTAATTTTCACACCTGGGGAGCTACTGCTTTCTTGACCTTTGAGGTTTTTACCTGCCTCATACGTCTTGGACACCAGATGGAAGACTTTTGTTACAGTTGACTCTCCCAAGACTATCAGTAGTTCTGACGGAATTTTGTGTACTCCCGAGGCCTTGTTTCGACTTACATCTTTCAGAGCTTTCTCAAATTATTCATGCAGTATATCTCCCTTGTCATCTTCATCTGAGTCCATTTCCATTCCCTTTCGCCTGCTTCATTTGCTACATTTTTAAATTTTCTCCTTTCATCACTTACATTCAATATCTCTTGTTATCCAAAGATCACTACTAGGCCTTGTATTTTTACCTATTTTATCCTCTGCTGCCTTCACTACCTCTTAAAGCTATCCAATCTTCTTCTAATGTATTCCTTCCCCCTGTTCTAGTCAAGCGTTGTATAATGCTCCCTCTGAAGCTCTCAACAACCTCTGGTTCTTTCAAATTATCTGGGTCCCATCACCTTAATTTCCTACCTTTTTCCAGTTTCATCAGTTTTAATCTACAGTTCATAAAGAATACATTGTGGTCAGAGTCCACATGTGCACTGGAAATGTCTTACAATTTAAGATCTGGTTCTCAAATCTCTGTCCTAGCGTTACATAATCAATCTGAAACCTTCCGGTATCTCTAGGTTTCTTCCACATATACAACATTCTTTATGATTCTTCAACCAAGTGTTAGCGATGATTAAGTTATGCTCTGTGCAAAATTCTACCAGGCAGCTTCCTTTTTAATTCCTTTCCCCCAGTCCATATTCACCTACTATTTTCCTTATCTTCCTTTTCCTAGTGTCGATTTACAGTCCCCCATCGATTAAATTTTCGTCTCTTTTAACAATGTGAATAATTATTTTACCTCATCATACATTTATTCAATTTCCTTATCTGTGGAGCTAGTTGGCATGTAAAGTTCTACTACTGTGGTAGATGTGGGCTTCGCGTGTATTTTGGCCACGATAATATTTATTTTATTATTTTTATTTTACCTTCAATTTGTAGTTTGATTAATTAAATTGTAATTTAATTTATTAAATTCTAATTAATTTAATTATTTAATAGCGTAAGTGAAAATAATAATTTTATGATTTTAAAAATGTATGTAAATATTTTGATGTATTATAATTCTAGTCTTGGATTAAAACGTTTACTTGTAAGCAGGTTATTAATTTCTGTCACTAATGACCATCTTACCTGAATAGTAACTTGTTGCATCACACATCTCCTTTTACTACATGTGATAGTGCTGTGAAAATCATTACCCATTTCGGCTTCGACAAACAAATAACATTGTAATAGGTAAACAGCACCACTGATGCGGACATATTTCACATGAAGATAGATTCAGCTCTGAAGGTGGTAATTTCCGACAGAAATTAACAACCTGATTACAAAGAAACGTTGTTATACAAGGCTGGGTTAATAATAAAGCAAATATTCTAACGAATCTCTGAAAATTTTTTCATGATTATGTCAGAACTTGCAAACATGTTGCCTGTTAGTTATGTTGTTTGAAATTTGTGTACATTTCTATGCCTGTCGGCAGAAGAGGGGGGGGTGTAAGCTGTGAACCGCAGACAGTCCACCCTTTGCCTGCATGGTGCGCGGGAGAAGAAACAACATTGAATAAAATAATTGACATTTCGATATATGCTGGAAATAAGGATTACTTGAAATTTCAACCACAATAATTAAAACACTGATTGCCATAAGCCGTATCAATAGAAGAATGTTGGTGAATCACCCCATCAAACTACTGGATACTGCAATGTAGTGGCAGATATCTATAAAAATTAATCGTCATCGGGTAGTGAAAATGTAATTATCTATACGTTTTGTTATGTTTAAATTTAGAATTCCTCAAAAATTACAATCAATAGTAAATTCAGCTTTAAGCTTTTTCAAGATCTCGCTAAACGTTCGTCAATATTTCCATTGCTGTGCCTTACGTTATACCACATGATGTTCTGCGAAAAGTAAAATAAAATAAAATAAAAAGTCAAGACCTTTACCTATTCTGCCATCAAGTGAATAATATAGATAGCTTTTGTTTTCATCTTTATTGAAAACTCCTCGTACATGTAGATGGTGTCTATTCTGTCGGACATATCTGATGGCTCCTAGACGTTTGTATCAGTACGCATGCAATAATATCGTCCCAATTCCTGTGGGTTCAAATGGTTCAAATGGCTCGGAGCACTATGGGACTCAACTGCTGAGGTCATTAGTCCCCTAGAACTTAGAACTACTTAAGGGGCTCCGGAACGCCCTATACTTGCAATGTTAAAATAACGCTTATAAATTACATCTTTCCTCACAAAGTATTTGAGGTAGGAAGTTGAACTTTTTACAAATGATTTATTGGAATATGGGCTACAACTTAACACAGGGATTTTACAAAATTTTAGTTCAGTTATTAAAGAGGATTTTTTTTCAATTGTAATGAAAATTCACATTTTTTTGCAATTTTTTATTTATATATTCAAAAATATACAGTTTTTTGGAAAAAGGCTGTGTTAAATTATGCAGAAGGTACTGTGTAACATTTACTGAAAGTTTGAAACAAATATGTTTGGAAGATCCTTAGAAAACATGTAATTAGTATGAGAAAATAAAAGTTTTGGGAATCGAGCGACAAAGATTGGATTAAGTTTTTAGTGCATTCCAGGTCCATAGGATGGATTATCTTCATCCTCTGCAAACTCCTCCTCCAGCTTCCTCTTGTTCCTCCTCCTGTTTACTCTTGCTTGTATTTCTAGACTCTTTACAGCCCTGTCTGCAGCCCGAAGGCGTTCCTTGTCTAAAGCAAGATTCGCTCGTACCATGTTAGAACCTATCTTCATTCCCATATTTCTAAATACCTTGCACCTTACAGTGTTGCCATCATTGAAAGTCGCAACAGCATCATACACACCAAAGTGAAGTGTTTCTTTTCCAACAAATACAGTCTTGGGGATTCTCGACCATATAACACTATTTACACTTTCATTGGGGTTTTGAGTTTTTCCGTGAATACTCTTTTTCAACAGTTCAGGTGCTGCTAAGTCTCTGAAAATAGGTTTTATCACCTCCATTATTGCATGAGGCAGACTATGCTTATGAGTGTACACTTCACCAGTTAGCAATCCTTTGTTATATTTACACCAACTGTCTTCTTCTTTGGGACACAAGCTATGTTGGGGATTTTCATCGTCTTTATTGTTTACAGTAATAACACATACCTTTGGCTTTCCAACATTTCTCCTTTTCTTAAAAGCCTTCAGAGGATTTCTAATAACTTTACTTTTACTCATTATTATACTTCAACAAAACAGAGACTCAAGAAACAGAATTAATTACGAATATTTTCGAGATAACGACAGAGTAAATAAACATGAAACAATCAACAATCACACCAGCGATATATATTGAACCATCACAGGTTAGCCACAACACATACTTTATCTCACATCACTAAAATGTACCTGATGAACACGGACGTTAATAATAACACCATTTGACAGCAGTTTAACAGCGCCACAGTGGGTCACGCCCATGTAGAACACATTTCAAAAAAAATTTAAAAATAGTTGTAGTCTTCGGAATTGAATAAATTATATATCTATTAAAAGGTAATAGTCTGCAGATTCAGAAAACGCAAAAAAGTAAAAATAGAACTTTTCATGATTTTGAGCCTCTCCGGAGCCCCTTAAACCTAACTAACCTAAGGACATCACACACAGCCATGCCCGAGGCAGGATTCGAACCTGCGACCGTAGCGGTCCAGCGGTTCCAGACTGAAGCGCCTAGAACCGCTCGGCCACAACGACCGGCTGCTACATTTAGCTCTACGTTAAACCACCTTATCATGGTATTGGATAAAGACTATTGGATAAAAAAATTCGTTTTGTCTTTATCCATTTATCTACTTTCGTGCAAAGTTCGAACCGACTCATACAAGATTCAAGTATAGAAGTGGCACGCTTCAAAACCCTCCTAGAAGAGCGTGATCTTTGGTCGTAAAACGCAAACGAAGCAAAATTTTTCAGACGATTAAAACTTATCTTAGAACGAGGCCCGATACATCGGCGGACCAAATTTGAACCACCAGTCTCACTCCAGTTCGGAGTTATTTAAGGACGACTGTTGCTGCACATAAAATCCGAAACGTGCACACAAAAATGTTGCCATTAGGTGAGCATGTCAGACCAATTAAAAAATTTTGAAAAATGAATCAATCGATTCCAACAATTTGCCTGGGCACCAGCTCCTGTTCGTAGTTCAAACCTTGCATAATATACTGTAACATAGGTGTAGCAAGACAGACGTTGGAATGACTATACAAATGACCGCTGGTCCGGACTAAACCAAAATCCTTTTACTCTATGTTCCTAGCTCAAATAGAAACTGACCACCAACATCCTCCAAACTGTGATTCTGCGCTCGGCCTTTTCACAGCTATTTGTAACACCGATTCCCACTTTAACGATATTAAAAATATTAGATAATTAATATCTCCCGGCAAAGCCATAGAATAAAAAAAGTTCAGAAAGAATATACAGGATTTATAATAAGCTCAATGGGAATGGAAACTAACAAAATCACACTACACAAGAGGCACGAAATATACATGAAAGTTTCCTTTAATTAATCATTCCCACAATTACCGACAAATTACGCAATAAGCGGAAACCAGAGTTATTACTGATCCTAATTTACATCCATTAACTGCCCCAAATACACGGGGGGCGCTGAGTAAGTAATGCAGCACATTTTTTTTCTCAAAGGAGATCAGTTTTACTCAGGATTGCAGTACACCGTACTATTCACCTCTCTTTTGGGTACAAAACCGTGGCCGGGCGTCGTGACCGAGCGGTTCTAGGCGCTTCAGTCCGAAACCGCCCTGCTGCTACGGTCGCAGGTTCAAATCCTGCCTCGGGTATGAATGTGTGTGATATCCTTAGGTTAGTTAGGTTTAAGTAGTTCTGAGTTCTAGGGGACTGATGACCTCAGATGTTAAGCCTATAGCGCGTAGAGCCATCTGAACCATTCGAACAAAACCATGTTTTTCAGCATAATCTCCGTTCAATGCTACGGCCTTACGCCACCTTACTGGGAGGGCCGGTGTGCCCGCATGGTACCTCTCTAGTGATGGACGTCGCAGCCAGCGTCTTGCTGCACCAACCACCTCCCCATCATCTAGATACTGCTGTCTGCGGAGTGCATCCTTCATTGGACCAAACAGATGGAAGGCGGAAGGTGCGAGATCCGAGCTATAGGGCAGATGAGGAAGAACAGTCTAACGAAGATTTCTGAGTCCCTTTTTCGTGCACTGACTGTTAAGAGACACTGCATTGTCATCGAGAAGGAGAAGACCATTTGCATTATTGTGGCGACGAACATGCTGAAGTCGTTTTTGCCGTTTCCTGAGTATGTCGCAGTGCACTTTGTGATGGTACGAACCCCCGTTACTAGATGGCTATTTCTAGTATGCAAGGATTGCTTTGTGGAGAGCGAGCGCGCTACATGGTGCGTGATTCGCGGAAGCGCGTAGCGCGCCCGCGCGAGATTTGCAACGGTGGGATGTCTCCGCCCGGGTGGCGGTCACGTGGCTCGTAGCTTGGGGCATTGTTTGGTTTTTCGCGTATTACGCGAAAACTATGTAACTTACGGTTAAGAGCGATGCGGCAGTGGATTGTGGTCAGCAATATCCACCTTCTGAAAGATCGACCTTTATTTCAAGTTAGGGGATGCAAAAGTTATAGTAACCTCAAAATCGGTTAATATCATGAATACTGAAAGACTAATAAAAATAGTAAGTAACAACTTACAGGGATGAGCGAGCACTCATGAAAAACGTTTTGTCATAGCGGATCGAGTGCCGTAGTCATGTTAGGATTCATAAATAATTAAGCCCGTAAAGAGCAATAAACAGAGTTTGAGGGGAAATTGTTTATAAAAATCAATAGAAAATTCATGACGGAAAGAACGGCACTATATAATATTTTGGGTAGCATCACACGTATTTTAAACTAGTTAAGTTATACTACAGAGTGTTATAAAAAGGTACGGCCAAACTTTCAGGAAACATTCCTCACACACACATAAAGAAAAGATGTTATGTGGACATGTGTCCGGAAACGCTTAATTTCCATGTTAGAGCTCATTTTAGTTTCGTCAGTACATACTGTACTTCCTCGATTCACCGCCATGATTTCATACTGGATACTCTGTGCTGCTAGAACATGTGCCTTTACAAGTACGACACAAAATGTGGTTCATGCACGATGGAGCTCCTGTACATTTCAGCCGAAGTGTTCGTACGCTTCTCAACAACAGATTCGGTGACGGATGGATTGGTAGAGGCGGACCAATTCCATGGCCTCCACGCTCTCCTGACCTCAACCCTCTTGACTTTCATTTATGAGGGCATTTGAAAGCTCTTGTCTACGCAACCCCGGTACCAAATGTAGAGACTCTTCGTGCTCGTATAATGGACCGCTGTGATACAATACGCCATTCTCCAGGGCTGCATCAGCGCATCAGGGATTCCATGCGACGTAGGGTGGATGCATGTATCCTCGCTAACGGAGGACATTTTGAACATTTCCTGTAACAAAGTGTTTGAAGTCACGCTGGTACGTTTTGTTGCTGTTGTGTTTCCATTATCTGATTAATGTGATTTGAAGAGAAGTAATAAAATGAGCTCTAACATGGAAAGTAAGCGTTTCCGGACACATGTCCACGTAACATATTTTCTTTCTTTGTGTGTGAGGAATGTTTCCTGAAAGTTTGGCCGTACCTTTTTGTAACACCCTGTATACATGTAACTTGCAATAGTTTTCATTGCTTTCAAATTATTAACATTTATCACCCATAATTAATTAATTATTATAGATATGAAGATTTTGAGAAGCGCAATGCGTGGATCGCTATAGATTACGTCTAAAAACAGTGCTGTATGCAGTTCCACGATAAAACTTCGCAGCACAGATGTAAACAACCAAATTTGCGCTAAGTGGCGAAATTTTGCAAAAAACTAAAACTTGATTTACGGGCGATAGAGTTATCCTAGAAATTAATGTAACATAGTAAATGAGATGTACATTTTAGCGCGGTTCCGATGGTGTACTTATTTCTGTCGAGGGATGTGTGTATCAACATTTGTAACCTCAACTGGTGAGACTGGTACTTAAATAACCAGAGGGTTGGTCATCCGAGCCTATATAAGCGAGCGGACATCTTGGCCAGAGGTCAGTCGTTTTGGACGGTGGGTGGCGAGCAAGCCCCACTTTTGGGTGGCCCATGTGGTCGATTGAGTAAGAATTTTTAGCACCGATTTATATCGACAAAGAGTATTGTTTAACAGTGCAAGTGTGCAAGAATATATTTGGCGAACTGGAAGTGCTACGATTATTTGTGTGAGTACGATTTACGAGGTATGCATCGTCGTAAGTGAACATGTGGCGAACTGTGATTTCGTGCCAAAACTGCTAGAACAAAGAGGACAGTGGGACTTGTTCTGTTAAAATTATTTGAATAATTTTTGTTGATAGCAGCCTACATTACTGCTATTGGGGGCTCGGAGTCAAATTATTATTAAAGTAAAACTGTAAATCGTCTCACCAGTGCTAATTTCATTGAGTGAAAGAAAAGGACAACGCCAATAAATAGTGATTGAACTGTGTGGTGAAAAAACTGATTTTAGTATAATAATCGTCTGATTCTTGTTCCCTAGCATTAACTGTACTTACGTCTCAGTGAATAATTAATTCAAAAACTGTAACAAATGCGCGGGTGTGGAACAGTGTACTAATGCACCAAGTGTGGAAATCATCCCCTGAGACTTACGTGAGAGCCAAAATTTGCAATAACATTTTTTGACCAACATTTGTATATGCACATTCGTCTGAACGCTGCAACCGCACTTCTTTATTTACCGCCCCGTCGCAACTTCAGGGTTGATCGATGCACTATGAGGGAGGACATCAAATAGAATACCCCCCTTCAGACTCCCAGAAAACCGTTGCCATGACTTAACCGGCTGAAGGTGCGGCTTTGAACGTTTTCTTCGGAGACTGGCACAACTCCATGGGTTGTCGTTGTGTATCTGGTTGGAAATGATCAACCAACGTTTCATCGCCTGTGTTTGATGTTCGTCAAAAAAATTTAAGCAGACTAAGCCACAGCAAAGCGTGGCAGGGTACAGCTACTTGACAATAAAAATTACATGGCACAAAAAAAACAAGAAACAGAAAGGGGAGGTACTACAATGAAGTTAAAATTTTTTAAAGGTGTAAATAAAATGGAAGGTTTCATATGTAGGAGAGATATGATATCTTGAAGTTAAAAACAGCAATAATAAAAGGTAAAACTAAACAATAACAGCACACTGAAAAAGCATTTAAAACATTATGCCGAAACATTGATATGTAAGAGCACTTTGCTAGCACTAAAAACTGGAAGGGCCTTCCTTGGGATTGGGAGCCTGTTGTTGAACGGGAAGAGATTGGGCAGTGAAGAGTGTAGGAATGTGGTGGTATAAAGATGGAGGACTGGTGCATAGTACTAAAATGTAAATGTCGTGTGACTAGGGTCTCCCGTCGGGTAGATCGTTCGCCGGGTGCAAGTCTTTCGATTTGACAGCACTTCGGCGACTTGCGCGTCGATAGGGATGAAATGATGATGATTAGGACAACGCAATACCCTGTCCCTGAGCGGAGAAAATCTCCGACCCAGTCGGGAATCGAACCCGGGCCCTTAGGCTTGACAGTGTCAAGCTGACCACTCAGGATGGGGTAAGAATGGCTGGTGGGGAACAGAGGGGATGGAGTAGAGGGGAGTGTAGAATATTTGTTGGGAAAAGGTGGGGTGAGGAAAGGCGTCGCCATGTCATTTCGCGACATTTTCAATCGCCGCGGACGTGTGACATCTCGTGTGGGAGAAATCTCGAGAAAGCTCGGGATCTTTCTGTACCAACAGTGAAATACTTTCATAATTCGTGATTCAACAGGCTTTTATAGTAGCAAGCAGAACATTTACAACAGTAACGCGTACTCCCGTAAGGTTCAGATAAAATAGCAAAAATTCGCTCATTCGGGAGAAACTGAGGTAATCGTTTGTGATAAAGGAAAGTATTAGGCCTACGCTTTCGCATTCATCGCAGACAGACATGGAAAACACGCCTTTTTATTAATTAATGTTCACTGTGGTCAAACGCCGGCCGGGGTGGCCGAGCGGTTCTAGGCGCTACAGTCTGGAACCGCGTGAGTGCTACGGTCGCAGGTTCGAATCCTGCCTCGGGCATGGATGTGTGTGATGTCCTTAGGTTAGTTAGGTTTAAGTAGTTCTAAGTTCTAGGGGAGTGATGACCTGAGCAGTTAAGTCCCATAGTGCTCAGAGCCATCTGAACCATTTTGAACTGTGGTAAAACAATAGTCACAGAATGGGAAAGCAGCCCAATGGAAACCGCACGAAACTGTTATTCGATCCAGAACCACCGTAAAATGGAATGACACCGCAAAACGCTTCCATGTACCCCAGCAAAATTAAACATGATCGATAAATCGCGACACTAATACATTCTGATACCTTCCTCCCAAGATCAGACAGAAATGCTGCGGCGTGCAGCTCTGCTCACCTACCCATTTCAACCAGAAATGTTTCGATAACACTCTTGCTCTTAGGACTGACGGACGAGATTCGTTGAGTTTGAAGGACCTACCAAAATCTCTCGCTCCCGTCTTTACATTTACATCCTTGTCCGAGCCTGACTCCTTCTCCGTCTTGCCTGCCACAACGCAGTCTATAGACCGGTTCATCTGTTCAAAAAGTAGGCGGGAGACATTCGTTAGGTTATTAGTGTACAACCACTGTTTGCTTTTCTACTTTTCTCGTGGTCTGTTCCCTTCTGTATCGTGTCTAAAACGAGAATGATTGTATTTAAAAGTAGGGAAAGGAATATAGAACCGTTAAGCGTGAGACTGAACTCCCAACCATCTCTCTCATTGCGTGGCTATTACGCCATGCCACGTTTATTATAAAAAATGAAGTGAAATGATTGTGTGGCATTGATGGCCGGGAGACCTCTCCCGCATAACATCGGCCGCCGGGTGCAAGTCTTATTTTAAATGACGTCACCTTGGGCGACTTGCGCGTCGGTGATGATGAGATGATAATGAGGACAGCACAACACCTAGTCCACGAGCGGAGAAAAATTTCCAACCTGGGCGCGAATCGACCCCAGGCCCACTGCGTGGTAGGCAAAAGCGTTACCACTCAGATAAGCAGGCGGACGTTAATTAGCAAATACCCACACAATCATCCTAGGACTATCACTTAGGGGATCTCTACACAGGATGATTCTTACCAACGTTTAAAAAACCCTGAAGTTGCTTAGATGATGCTGAGGCAAGTAATAAGACACATAGGGCCGCAAATGTCTTGTAATACCCAAAATTAGATGACAAATGTGGAACATGTGACGCCATCACACGACGTACCTCGCCATTTTGTTGCACTATGGTTCAAATGGTTCAAAATGGTTCTCAGCACTATGGGACTTAACTTCTGAGGTCGTCAGTCCCCTAGAACGTAGAACTACTTAAACATGCCTAACCTAAGGACATCACACACATCCATGCCCGAGGCAGGATTCGAACCTGCGGCCGTAGCGGTCGCGGGGTTCCAGACTGTAGCGCCTAGAACCGCTCGGCCATCCCTTGCACTATGCTTTGCGATAAACCAGCAGAGGGCGGTAAATAAAATAATAAGTCTCACCTCAATGTAAACAGATATTTCTCTGACGCAACGAACAAAAAAAAAAAAAAAAAAAAAAAACTACCGTCTAGACCCAAGACTCGAACCCTCAGCCCCATGTTCTAAGGTCGGACAAGGAGGCCTGGAGCCACACCGACGATAATGCTTCATTTGGATTGGGATGATCAGATACGGCACGGTACGTTATCTGGTGACGTCACATTTGTCATCTCTTTTAGGGAATTTCCCGACATTTGCGGCCCCGTGTGTCTTGTGTTAAATGATTCGTCTCAGCGTCATCTACGACACTTAGGTTTACGAAAGTTAATAAGAATCACCCTGAACGTAAAAGAAAATGTCCTCACTGATTCACTGACTCACCATCGCGCAGTCCAAACCGCTGAGGATAGAAACTTGACATTTGGAGAGGGTGTTAATCTTGTACTCTAGGCAGCGTTTAAGAATTTTCTTTTTGAAATTCCACCCCTATGTGGGAGGAATAGGAAGTGAAACATTTTGAAAAGTATGTCGCTATTATGGTAGTTTTGAAGCTGGAACTACGACAATTGGTATCTGGTTTCTCAGTCAGAAATACAAGTAAATACCTGTATCAGTATTTTTCAGAATTCAATACCCAAGCGGCTGAAATAGTTGGTGAAAGTTTTTTTTAAATAAATTTTTATTAAAGAAGTACTAAAGCATTTATAAAGCTTCAGCTAAGAAAATTCGTGTTTGTCTTTACGGTTATACTTGTTTCAGTGCTCTCGGAAATTCAACTCCTATGGGATTGAAATAGGGTATGAAAAGTTTTATGAAATATTTCATTATGAATACAGAATCACTTTTTCATCGAAAGTACATTCGGAAAAGACGGAGCTTTATGATCTCAATTAGCGTGAAAACTTTAGACTGTGCTCCAATTTGTGAAGTACATACCAATAGAAAAAACTAACACCTTCACAAATCAGCTTTGTCAGAATATCGTAGAATAAAAAACAGATACTTAATAGATTAATTTTTTCAATAAGCCTAATACATGTTTATAACATTATTTTTTGTTTTACACATATCAATCATAACTGATGGCAAAGTAGAAACGACGTTTAAATGCGATTCCATACGCAGAGAGAGAGAGAGAGAGCGAGAGAGAGAGAGAGAGAGAGAGAGAGAGAGAGAGAGAGTTCAGTACCGGGCTAAGACTGGCGCTAAAAGCTATAGATTTGTCTCTCTTTCTTTCTCTTAACTCTCTGTATGAAATTAAATGGAACACGTTCCAACACTTAAATGATGGGGCCGGCAGCCATGTAACAGGTCACCAGCTCTTTTGCACTGTATCGATTTACACTTGAGCAATGGGTGTAACAACATACAAATTCCATTAAAGAGAAGCAACAGAATCTGTGCAGACCATACAGTTTACGCGAGTGAAGGAGCGGGTGGTAGGCTAGTGTAGGATAAAGGAATAATGAAATTTTTTTCGTGAATTTCGTCTGAGAAAGGTCGCATTTTGTAGTGAGTGAAGAAAAGATATCGAGTAAAACAAAAGCGATACGTGGCATTCACAAAAAAAAAAGCGTTGTAGGCCCTCTGCTGTACCTAATCTACATAACCGATTTAGGTGACAATCTCAACAACTCTCTTAGACTGTTTGCAGATGATGCTGTCGTTTAGCGTCTAGTAAAATCATCAGAAGACCGAAACCAATTGCAAAACGATTTAGACGAGATATGTGCATGGTGAGAAAATTGGTCATTGAGTCTAAATAATGAAAAGTGTCAAGTCATACATTTGAACACTAAAAGGAACCCGTTAAATTTCGGTTACACGATAAATTACACAAATCTGAAGACTGACAATTGAACTGAATGCCTATGGATAACAATTAGGAATAACAAACTGGAACGATGACATAGATAATGTTGTGGGCCAGGCGTACCAAAGATTGCCTTTTATTGGTAGAACACTTAGAAGATGCAATAACTCTAGTGAAGAGATTTCTTACACTACACCTCTTCTGGAGTACTGTTGTGTGTTGTGGGATCTGTACTAGAAAGTGCTGTGTCGAGGGAAGTTCTGCAATTTGTAAATTGACATTCCAGGTTAGTGAAATGGAATCCTGGGGGGGGGGGGGACTCTAAAATGGAAGGGACCCTCGAAAATAAGATGCCAGGAATAGTTAAGGCTGCTAAATAAGACATGAATTGCAGTTACTTTGATTTATTTCAGTAGAATGATAGACAAACAAATGGCGACCTGAGGCAACATTAATACAATAAGACCTTGGTATATGTGACAAAAAATGGTTCAAATGGCTCTGAGCACTATGAGACTTAACTTCTGAGGTCATCAGTCCCCTAGAACTTAGAACTACCTAAACCTAACTAACCTAAGGACATCACACACATCCATGCCAGAGGCAGGATTCGAACCTGCGAGCGTAGCGGTCGCGCGGTTCCAGACTGTAGCGCCTAGAACCGATCGGTCGCTCCGTCCGGCTATATGTGACACAGACGGTCAGGGGGAAGATGCTAATAATTGCGCAGGCGAATTAATTACAATGGGAAAGTGCCTGATGATTGTCTTGATGTTAGTTGAAAACAGACAGCACTACAGAAGGGAGTACATCACACCTGTGATCGGAATTGAAAGAAACCTGTTCACTGTTGTTAATATAAATCTTCAGAGTGAAGCTTGAAGTAACGAGATTATTATAAAATGACCCTATTGTCCGTACAAATAATTTCTCAGTTGTGGCTCATTCTCACCAGAGTATTGCAGGTGGAGGCTGAAGTGCTGTAGAACCAACGACCCTCGCCAGCTGCTAAGTGCAGATCAGAATGAGAGTTTTCCACGTCCCCGATACATCAGCTCATGTGGCGGTGGCTCTCAGCTTGGAAGTGGCTCCTCATTATCGAGGGAGTTCTCATCGAATTTTAGTTAAAACGAAACATCGCGTTCCCACATTTTGTGTCTGTTGCTGAGTTTTGATTGACTCGGCACCAGATCATCTGAGCACAGAGCTATAACACTGCTCCTTACAAAACACTAGTCCCCTTCCTCCAGCTGGTTAACCAACAAAACTTTCTGATGGGTCTTGCCCACTCGTTTCGTATTGGGTGCCTAAGGCCGGTATTACACTATCAAATTTCTTTGTCAAACATTTGATCAAAGATATGATCAAATATTCGTCAAATTTATTTGACAAAGATCTTTGACGTGGCGCTAAAGAGGGGTATTACAATGTCATATTTTTCGTCATAGTTCAAGAAGGCTGACAACAACAACTTGTTACTAACCGCAGCAGTTGCATGTACCACAATTACACTGTGTGCACACGTGCAAGAGAAGTGGGAAAAAAAAAGGAAACTTACCTGGGTGAAGCCGTGGGTTTTACGACGAGACGATAAAAACATTCAACAAAACTTGTTAACGTGAGGTTGTAGTGGAGGACGTCAAGTCGTACATAAATTACTTAAGAATGGATGAGCATACATTTCAGTAAGTGCCCAGTGAAGTGTATCCTCATATCACAAAGCACAATACTCACTTAAGAACTGCTATATCTGCAGGAGACAGGCTCACTGTAACACTCCGATTCCTTGCTACAGGAGAGAGTTACTCTAGCTTATAGTACAGCGCTCGAATAGCACGGTACACATTAACGAAAATAATACCTGAAACATGTGCAGCAATTTATAAAGCACTAAAGGACCAATGTCTGAGTGTGAATAAATGTTCAAAACACTTTATGTGCATTAAGAACTATTTTTATTTTATAAACAAATCAACTGCATTTTGTGTGCGAAAACTACAAAATTAATAGAAATGTATGAAGCTGATGCGTTTTACAACGTGAGGCATCCTGAGTACAAAAATAGATTAAGAAGGTTGCAGAGCTACAAAAATTTTTTAAAGCTCTCCAATCTTTTTAATCTATTTTTGTATTCATGGTGCCTCACGTTGTAAAGCGCCTCATCAGCTTCATACATCTCTGTATATTTTGTGGTTGACGGTACAGACTAATTGTATTTACCGGCCATATTTGTAAACACACCACAGATGACAGAACGCTGCTGCGATGTAAGCACTCCACATGTCACATTACAGTGAACAGAATACAAGCGACTTTTATGATCAAATCTACAGTGAGGCCCTAGGTTTGATCAAATTTATTTGACGACAGAAGAGATTTGACAAAGTGCCCTATTACACCATCAAACTTCTTTGACATAAATATTTGACATCTCAGCTTTGACAAAGAAATTTGATATTGTAATACCGGCCTAAGGGATGCTGCGTTCTCAGAATGCTATACAACAATTCAAGCAAATTACATTAGTAGTTTTATTTCTATAAAGCAGATTGACAATACTTAACTTGGAGATTTACAAGGGGTAGTCGCAAGCGATGGGTGACATGCAAACAGAAATATTCTTGGTTCTATACAAGGTTCAACAAGTCTGTCCACTAATGTCCGTATACTGAGCCGATCTGAGCACTAATATCCGGCCGACGCCGGCAGGGGCGGCGCTTATATTCACTTCTTGCAGAGGTCACCCCTGGCGCGGCGCGGTCCTTGTCAACGGGCTGTTTGCTGGTCTTGCGTTTTCCCTCTTCGTTCCGGCGCATGGGATTACGCCAGAACAATTTCGTCCTATCATCTTACATAGAAAAAAGTCGCGTCACTCTCGCCCTGTGACCAATGAGGTGCACTTCCTTCGTCACCACCCCATATCTCTTTTTAACTTACAAGCTATATTGATGGAAAAAAGTCGAAACACCAAGAAAAAATCAATGTACAGTAATGAAATTTTGGGAATACATTTGTCTTGCTAACATATTTCAGTGATTAACGTTACAGGATCACAGGTGAACGTAAGTGCGACATAAGCCATCGAAAATGTAAAAAGCTGGTACATTAATAACTGGCGTAACTGCCAGAATGTTGAATGCAAGCATGCAAACGTGTTGTACAGGTGTCGGATGTCAGTTTGTGGAAGGGAGTTCTATGCTATAATAGCATAATACTTTCATGAGAGATCTAATTTGTCTAATTCCAAAAATGTACAGTATCACGTATTAACAACAAAGTTGATGGTGCAATACTAAAATTCAGTTAAAGGGCTGTTTTGAAAAGTAACATTCGATCAGCTTAAACTGCAGGTCAGAAGATCGTACTTTACACGTACAACAGTAACACAAACACATTAGCTGCATTAATATTGCTAAATTGTCAATCACAATATAAGGTTGTACGTAAGGCAGAGAACTGGAGACACCGGAAGGTTTCGGACTGATTATATAATTGTAAGACAGAGATTTAGGAACCAGATTTTAAATTGTAAGATATTTCCAGGGGCAGATGTGGACACTGACCACACTTCAGTGATTATCAATTGTAGATTAAAACTGAAGAAATTGAAAAAAATGTAGGAACTTAAGGAGATGGGAACTGGATAAGTTGGGAGAACCAGAGGTTTTTGGGAGTTTGAGAGGGAGCATTACGCAACGGTTGACTAGAACAGAGGAGAGGAAGACAGTAGAAGACGAATGGGTAGCTTTAAGGAATGAAACACTGAAGGCAGCAGAGAATCAAATAGGTAAAAAACCTTGCCTCAGTTGAAATCCTTGGATAATTCAAGACAAACTGAATTTAATTGATAAAAGGAGAAAACATAAAAATGCAGTAAATGAAGCAGACGAAAGAAAATACAAGCGTTTAAGAAATAAGATTCAGGGGAAGTCCAAAAGGGCTAAGCAGGAATGGCTGGAGCACAAATGTAAGGATTCAGAAACATATTTAACTAGGGGAAAGATAGATACTGCCTACAAGAAATTAAAGAGGCCTTTGGGGGAAAGAGAAGTGTCTGTATGAATATCAAGAACTCGGATTGAAAACCAGTCCTCAGAAATGAAGGAAAATCTGAAAGGTGAAAGGAGTATATACAGTGTCTATACAAGGGAGATGAACTTGAAGGCAATATTATAGAAGGGGAAGTGGACGTAGATTAAGATGAGATTGGAGATACGATACTGCGAGAAGACTATGGCAGAGTACTAAAACATCTAAGTCGAAAGAAGACCCCAGGACAAGACGATATGCCATCGGAACTACTGATAACGTTGGGAGAGCCAGCCATGACAAAATTCTTCCATCTGGTGTGCAAAGTGTATGAGATAGTAACCCTCAAACTTAAAGAAAAGACAGTAACCCTCGAACTTAAAGCAAAATGTAATAATTCCAATTCCATAGAGACCAGTTGCTGACAGGCGTGAATATTAGCGAACTGTTAGTTTAATAAGTCATGGTTGCAAAATACTAACACGAATTCTTTACAGAAGAATGGAAAAAATGGTGGAAGCTGTCATCAGGGAAGATCAGTTTGGACTCCTTAGAAATGTAGGAACACGCGAAGCAGTACTGGTTCTACGATTTATCTTAGAAGATAGGTCAAGAAAAGCAAACCTTTGCTTATAGCAACTGAAGATTCAGAGAGCTTTGGACAATGGTGACTGGAATTCTTTCTTTAAAATTCTGAAGGTAGTGACGATAAAATACAGGGATCGAAAAGCTATTTACGACTTACACAGAAGGAAGACATTAGTTATAAGAGTCGAGCGCTGTGAAAGGGGGCCAGTGGTTGAGAAGGGAGTGAGACAGGGTTGTAGCTTATCCCCAATATTATTCAATCTGTACATTGAACAAGCAGTAACGGAAACCAAAGAAAAAAATTGGAGTAGGAGTAAAAAATTCAGGGAGACGAAGGTTTGCCGATGACATTGTCATTGTATCAGAGACAGAAGAGGACTTGAAAGAGCAGTTGAACGGAATGGACAGTACCTTGAAAGTAGGATATAAGATGAACATCGATAAAAGTAAAACCAAAATAATGGAACGTAGTCGAGTTAAGTCAGCTGATGCTGAGGGAATTAGATTAGGAAACGAGACACTTAAAGTAGTAGATGAGATTTGCTATTTCGCTAGCAAAATAACTGATGATTGCCAAAGCAGAGAGGATATAAAATGTAGACTGACAATGGCAAGAAAAGCTTTTCTGAAGATTAAGGGCTAGAAAGTCTTTTCTGAAGGTATTTGCCTGAAGTATACCCATGTATGGAAGTGAAACATGGACGGTAAACAGTTTAGATGACGAGAGAAAGAAGCTTTCGATATGTGGCATTACAGAAGAATGCAGAAGATTAGATGGATAATCACGTAAGTACTGAGGAGACACTGAACCGAACAGGAAAGACGAGAAATTTGTGGCACAACCTGACAAGAAGGGATTGGTTGGTAGGACACGTTCTGAGGCATCAACGAATCACCAATTTACTACTGGACGGAATTGTGGGGAGTAAAAATCGTAGAGGGAGACCAAGGGATGAAGACACTAAGCAGATTCAGAAGGATGTAGGTTGCAGCGGTTATTCGGAGATGAAGAGGCTCGCTGAGGTTAGAGCAGCATGAAGAGCTGCATCGAACAAGTTTCTGACTGAACACCACAACAACAACAATCATAACGTTAAATTCTCCATACTTCGCATAAATATTGCAGACTCGTAAAATAGCAAGATCGAAGAGGAGTTTTGGAATCAAGAGATCTATGCTTTTAAGATGAGACACTTTTCACATCAGTTAGCAGTCGTTTCATATTTCGTAGAAAATACCTTAGTTTTGTTTTGCTGGAGTGGCAGACAGGGTTGCGAAATTGTAATGGACTGAGATATTATTGGCACATTAATCTACACTGGGACAAATTTTAAACTGAAGGGAAAAATTATTTTAAGTTAATACTAATATGCAGCTTTACTGTATGATTAAATGATGATGGCGTCCTCTTGGGTAAAATATTCCGGAGGTAAAATAGTCCCCCATTCGGATCTCCGGGCGGGGACTACGCAAGAGGACGTCGTTATCAGGAGAAAGAAAACTGGCGTTCTACGGATCGGAGCGTGGAATGTCAGATCCCTTAATCGGGCAGGCAGATTAGAAAATCTAACAAGGGAAATGGATAGGTTAAAGTTAGATATAGTGGGAATTAGTGAAGTTCGGTGGCAGGAGGAACAAGACTTTTGGTCAGGTGATTACAGGGTTATAAATACAAAATCAAATAGGGGTAATGCAGGAGTAGGTTTAATAATGAATAAAAAAATAGGAGTGCGGGTTAGCTACTATAAACAGCATAGTGAACGCATTATTGTGGCCAAGATAGACACAAAGCCCATGCCTACTATAGTAGTACAAGTTTATATGCCAACTAACTCTGCAGATGATGAAGAAATTGATGAAATGCATGACGAGATAAAAGAAATTATTCAGATAGTGAAGGGAGACGAAAATTTAATAGTCATGGGTGACTGGAATTCGTCAGTAGGAAAAGGGAGAGAAGGAAACATAGTAGGTGAATATGGATTGGGGGGAAGAAATGAAAGAGGAAGCCGCCTTGTAGAATTTTGCACAGCGCATAACTTAATCATAGCTAACACTTGGTTCAAGATTCATAAAAGATGGTTGTATACCTGGAAGAATCCTGGAGATACTAAAAGGTATCAGATAGATTATATAATGGTAAGACAGAGATTTAGGAACCAGGTTTTAAATTGTAAGACATTTCCAGGGGCAGATATGGATTCTGACCACAATCTATTGGTTATGAACTGCAGATTGAAACTGAAGAAACTGCAAAAAGGTGAGAATTTAAGGAGATGGGACCTGGATAAACTGAAAGAACCAAAGGTTGTACAGAGTTTCAGGGAGAGCATAAGGGAACAATTGACACGAATGGGGGAAAGAAATACAGTAGAAGAAGGATGGGTAGATTTGAGGGATGAAGTAGTGAGAAGGCAGCAGACGATCAAGTAGGTAAAAAGACGAGGGCTAATAGAAATCCTTGGGTAACAGAAGAAATATTGAATTTAATTGATGAAAGGAGAAAATATAAAAATGCAGTAAATGAAGCAGGCGAAAAGGAATACAAACGTCTCAAAAATGAGATCGACAGGAAGTGCAAAATGGCTAACAAGGGATGGCTAGAGGACAAATGTAACGATGTAGAGGCCTGTCTCACTAGGGGCAAGATAGATACTGCCTACAGGAAAATTAAAGAGACCTTTGGAGAGAAGAGAACCACTTGTATGAATATCAAGAGCTCAGATGGCAACCCAGTTCTAAGCAAAGAAGGGAAGGCAGAAAGGTGGAAGGAGTATATAGAGGGTTTATACAAGGGCGATGTACTTGAGGACAATATTATGGAAATGGAAGAGGATGTAGATGAAGACGAAATGGGAGATAAGATACTGCGTGAAGAGTTTGACAGAGCACTGAAAGACCTGAGTCGAAACAAGGCACCGGGAGTAGACAAAATTCCATTAGAACTACTGATGGCTTTGGGAGAGCCAGTCATGACAAAACTCTACCATCTGGTGAGCAAGATGTATGAGACAGGCGAAATACCCTCAGACTTCAAGAAGAATATAATAATTCCAATCCCAAAGAAAGCAGGTGTTGACAGATGTGAAAATTACCGAACTATCAGTTTAATAAGCCACGGCTGCAAAATACTAACGCGAATTCTTTACAGACGAATGGAAATACTGGTAGAAGCGGACCTCGGGGAAGATCAGTTTGGATTCCGTAGAAATGTTTGAACACGTGAGGCAATACTAACCTTACGACTTATCTTAGAAGCTAGATTAAGAAAAGGCAAACCTATGTTTCTAGCATTTGTAGACTTAGAGAAAGCTTTTGACAATGTTAAGTGGAATACTCTATTTCAAATTCTGAAGGTGGCAGGGGTAAAATACAGGGAGCGGAAGGCTATTTACAATTTGTACAGAAACCAGATGGCAGTTATAAGAGTCGAGGGGCATGAAAGGGAAGCAGTGGTTGGGAAAGGAGTGAGACAGGGTTGTAGCTTTTTCCCGATGTTATTCAATCTGTATATTGAGCAAGCAGTAAAGGAAACAAAAGAAAAATTCGGAGTAGGTATTAAAATTCATGGAGAAGAAGTAAAAACTTTGAGGTTTGCCGATGACACTGTAATTCTATCAGAGACAGCAAAGGACTTGGAAGAGCAGTTGAACGGAATGGACAGTGTCTTGAAAGGAGGATATAAGATGAACATCAACAAAAGCAAAACGAGGATAATGGAATGTAGTCAAATTAAATCTGGTGATGCTGAGGGAATTAGATTAGGAAATGAGACACTTAAAGTAGTAAAGGAGTTTTGCTATTTAGGGAGTAAAATAACTGATGATGGTCGAAGTAGAGAGGATATAAAATGTAGACTGGCAATGGCAAGGAAATCGTTTCTGAAGAAGAGAAATTTGTTAACATCGAGTATAGATTTAAGTGTCAGGAAGTCGTTTCTGAAAGTATTTGTATGGCGTGTAGCCATGTATGGAAGTGAAACATGGACGATAACTAGTTTGGACAAGAAGAGAACAGAAGCTTTCGAAATGTGGTGCTACAGAAGAATGCTGAAGATAAGGTGCGTAGATCACATAACTAATGAGGAGGTAGTGAATAGGATTGGGGAGAAGAGAAGTTTGTGGCACAACTTGACTAGAAGAAGGGATCGGTTGGTAGGACATGTCCTGAGGCATCAAGGGATCACAAATTTAGCATTGGAGGGCAGCGTGGAGGGTAAAACTCGTAGAGGGAGACCAAGAGATGAATACACTAAGCAGATTCAGAAGGATGTAGGTTGCAGTAGGTACTGGGAGATGAAGAAGCTTGCACATGATAGAGTAGCATGGAGAGCTGCACCAAACCAGTCTCAGGACTGAAGACCACAACAACAACAATACTAATATTATCTACAGGCAGCTTAATTCTACTACGCTGTACATACACGTATTTCTATTGAGGTGACACAAGTCGTGGGACACCTCCTAATATCGTGTCGGACCCTTTTTACTGGGGGAGTGCAGCAACTCAACGTGGCGTGGCGTGGACTCAACAAGACGTTGAAAGTCCCTTGCAGAAATACTGAAAAACGCTTCCTCTAAAGCCGTCCATAGCCGTGAAAGTGTTGCTTTTGAAGGATTTTGTGCACGATCTGACCTCTCGATTAAGTCACAAAAATGATCGATGGGATTCATGTCCAGCGATCTAAGTGGCCAAATGATGCGCTCGAGCTGTCCAGAATGTTCTTTAAACCAATCGCAAACACTTGTGACCCCGTGACAATTTCATCGTTGTTTGGGAACACGAAGTTAATGAACGGCTTCAACTGGTCTCCATGTAGCTGAACAGAACCATTTCCAGTAAATGATCGGTTTAGTTGGGCCAGGAGACTTAGTCCAATCCACATAAACACAGGGCTCACGGCTACGGAACCACCACCAACATGGACAGTGCTTTGTCAATAACTTGAGTCCACGGCTGCGTGATGTCTGTGCCACTCTCGAACTGTACTATCAGTTCTCACCAGTTGAAATCGGGACTCATCTGACCAGGCCAAGGTTTTCAGTCGTCTGGGTTTCAACCGATACGGTCACGAGCCAAGGAGAGGAGGTGCAGGCGATGCCCTACTGGCAGCAAACGCACTTGCGTCGGTCCCAGGCGCGGCTCGTGGTTTCTATACTGGGGAAGGCTGCGGCGTTTACCAATCGGAGCCAATATAGACCTCTGGTTACGTTACAGACTAGTCTGACATAAACAACTAAGAATTCAGGGGGAGGGGGTTGGGCAGATCACTCTCTACCCATAATTTTACGTACTGTGTCTTCTATAATCAGGTATTAAATATCATTAGAAGCTAACTTCGCGTTAAAATCTTTGGTTAGCGTTTTTATACGTCATCATTACATTTTCGGACACTTTGCAGCAAATCATATGAAAAGACGCGTTTCGGAGAGATCTTTAATGCGATGAATGTTAACTTTGCGGTTGCTTAATATTTTTGGTGTTTCGAGTTCTAAATTTAAGGCGTTTATTGTAGTTTACCTCCAAAGCTCGAAGTTAAATGTTTTTCGCTGGAATTATGTTTTTTCACCTTTGCGTGAAAATTCTTTAGGTCAGTGATACCAGTTTCAGTCCAGGCACTATCAGTACTATTTGTACGAAGACAGGTGAAACAGAAAAATGCATTTTTCACTTCACAACCACAATAGCACTCAGCTGCATCGTACACTGCTCTATTAAAACTGCGTTTGTATCCTTGCCTAGATTTGCACTGTTTCTGTTCTTGATTGATCGTTAGATCGGGTCTGGGTGCACCAAGTTCTTTCACTTGCATCCTATGGCCGTGTTCCACGTTTTTACCTATTAAATTGCACACTGAATTCATATTGCGCTGGTTTCACACTCGCGGTATGTCGCAGATATTCACAAGCAAGTAAAACTCACTAAAATCTTGCAAAATACACTCCGAAAAAGAAACTTGCTAATATCACACGATATCAACAAAAGCAGTCAGCATCAGCAAGCAAGGAAAGTAAAGTCACGGGACAAATTTCGCGCGCTTTGTCCTCTAATCACTTATGAAACTCTCGCTAGATGGCAGTACTGTTGTTACGGTTAGAGAGCCTGTAGTTACGGTCGTGTAGTGCACTCTGGCGGGATATTTGCAAACTTATTGTAAATGTGGATAAAATAGCCAATGGTAGAAACAAAACAACTATGTAAAACATTATCAAAACAATAATACTAAACGTCGATTAATGACACATCGAAGCGTAGTAGAGATGTGCAGAGACAGAGATTGGATAGCGAAGTTTCGGCCACTCTGCATTCCTTTATTACATAGATAGTGGAACGTGAAAAACGTGTGGTGGTTGGTATGACACCCTTAGGCTGCAAGCTCTGAGCCTTCGGGTCGCCCATAAAGAGCAGTACTATGTAGAAGCCACGCCCCCATACCGCTACTACATGCAGCTTACGGACGTTCCAAGGCGCAGCCTAAACACTACTAACCGTTCGGAAAACATCTATCGATACAAACAGTTCCAAAAACGTTGACCGTCGTTATTTTAATCGGAATGGGAAATGTGCGAAATTCGTCCTCATAATTTAAATTTTGTAATATGTTCTTGCGAAATTTACTTTAACATATATTTTGGGGCGGCTCCGCCTCAGAGCCTTTAATTACGAGCCGCGCCTGGTCGGTCCTCTGCTGCCATACCCCATTAGCACCAAAATTCGCCGCACTGTCCTAACGGTAAGTTCGTCGTACGTCCCATTTTTATTTCTGCGGTTATTTGACGCAGTGTTACTTGTATGTTAGCACTGAAAACTCCATGCAAAAACCAAAGTACAAATGACAGCCCCTCCAGTGCTCAGCCCTTTTACATTTTGTGTACGCGATACTACAGCCATTTGCGAATCTGCATGTCGCTGTCCCATGACTTTTGTCACCTCGGTGTAGACATCTTTCTTCGCTATATGCTCTGATTAGGACACTCAAGACTTGTTTGTTCCATTCCATTCCAAGAATATGAATCAGTCAGTACAAAGAGTGCTTTTCGTAACAGCAAAGCTTAAGAAAAAAGTTAGTGAACAAGAAGAAAGCACATCAAGGCACGCAGGTGCCAATGCCATCTAGTGCACATGCGCGGATTGACGGAAGTTTGGAACTGCTGTCCGTTTCCACGCACCCATTAGTGGCTGCTAATTATCTTACAAGGAACCTCTTCAGTGCAAGGTCGCAAAAGGCCAATGATGGTTACGACATTTGACGCCACGCAGTGTCTGCCATGCAATCACAATACCGGGTACGGAGCGTAGTTGAACTGCTTAGTCGACAAGTAACTCACAACAGTGCTACACTGCTGATGGTGTTGATACAAAGCACAGCAATGGTAGCTATTAACAAAGCAAACATTGCCTTATACCTACATCAACAGTTGCCGAAGTTGATATTTCGTCAGAAATGGACCCAAAGAATTTCGCAGAGAGAGAAAGCAGTGCCACATGAAATATCAGCGTTTCTACAAGAGCGGTAAGTGGAATGTGTGGTTTCGTATGCTCACGATTGCGCGGACAATATACGTGAGTAGTAAGGATTGGATTGTTTGGGGGAAGAGACCAAACAGCGAGGTCATCGGTCTCATCGGATTAGGGAAGGACGGGGAAGGAAGTCGGCCGTGCCCTTTCAAAGGAACCATCCAGGCATTTGCCTGGAGCGATTTAGGGAAATCACGGAAAACCTAAATCAGGATGGCCGGACGCGGGATTGAACCGTCGTCTTCCCGAATGCGAGTCCAGTGTCTAACCACCGCGCCACCTCGCTCGGTCATGAGTAGTAAAATGACAACCTTACGTGCTTGGCAGTGTAAAGCAGCGTTGATGAAACCACTACCTAATACTTACCACACAGAGGCCGCGTAACTCTAATTGAAAGTCAGTTCCTGAAAGTTCATGATTAAAAAATCTGGCGCTCGGGATATTCGGTCTACTTGCAGAAAAGCGTTTAACATTAGATTAACTCTGCTTTTATTCATATTGAAACACTTGAAATGACTATGAGGTCCGTATTTATTATGGTGAAACATTGTTCTTGGAAGCTCACTGTCTATACAATAAATTTTCACTCGAAAAGTAGCCAGAATTTTAGCAAGTCCGACCCGACTAATTGTCACGTTCTACCAGTCACAGACCCACAACTATTCGCTAGGTAAACATTCGGTCGTTTCAGTGATCTTCTTCGTAAGAGGTGCTTACCAAAATATTCTGTACAGAGCACGAAACACGCCACGTGGAGTTGTTACTATGACCAGAAAGTTCACACGCTCATACCTCTTAAACTATTTAATTTAGAAACACCAAACTTTCATAAAATGTTCGTAACTACAGTCGCTTCAGTAACGATGTGTTCGAACCGAAACTAGCTTACTATTTCCTCATCTCACAGAGTATTTTTGAAGGACCGATCTGACTTCGTGTTGTCCGTAGGCCGGCCAGCAACTCCTCTTTTCGTGCGGGAACAGATTAATTCTGATGGGCTGTTGATCTTAAAATACCAATCGGAACATTCCTTCCAGATCATTCTCGCGGCATATCTTGCCTTATCCAATCACTAATTTGATAGTAATTAATGTCAGCAAAAGTTCAAATTCTTGTATTTTGTGTAATCAAAATAAACGAAGTGCGAAATATTCTTCAAATTCATAGATAAACTTATTTCGCCTCTAATTTCCATTCTGGCTACTTTTATACAAAAGCAAGTACCCACCGACATACGTCACCTGAATCGTGGTTGCAACATAACTTTCCCACGATTCGCTTGTAAAAGGTTTGATTAAAAATGAAATATTAAATTTTAACGTGTGTCCCACATACACCCTCTCAATCATTTTCACTCACCAACACGGCAAAATGTTATCAAATAATAATTTTGACCGATTTTTGTATTACGTAATGCACAGTGACTAAAGTTTTAAAAAGAAAATTCTAATTAGTTGATTTTTATGCACTGATAACTTTGGAATGGCTTCAAATGATAATGAAAGTCAATCTGTTAGTGTTCCTAACCTGGGTTTAAAAAAACCAGCGTAGGTTTTAGGAGTTTTAGGTAATTCTCTTTATCTCCAGAACTACACTCCTCGAAATTGAAATAAGAACACCGTGAATTCATTGTCCCAGGAAGGGGAAACTTCATTGACACATTCCTGGGGTCAGATACATCACATGATCACACTGACAGAACCACAGGCACATAGACACAGGCAACAGAGCATGCACAATGTAGGCACTAGTACAGTGTATATCCACATTTCGCAGCAATGCAGGCTGCTATTCTCCCATGGAGACGATCGTAGAGATGCTGGATGTAGTCCTGTGGAACGGCTTGCCATGCCATTTCCACCTGGCGCCTCAGTTGGACCAGCGTTCGTGCTGGACGTGCAGACCGCGTGAGACGACGCTTCATCCAGTCCCAAACATGCTCAATGGGGGACAGATCCGGAGATCTTGCTGGCCAGGGTAGTTGACTTACACCTTCTAGAGCACGTTGGGTGGCACGGGATACATTCGGACGTGCATTGTCCTGTTGGAACAGCAAGTTCCCTTGCCGGTCTAGGAATGGTAGAACGATGGGTTCGATGACGGTTTGGATGTACCGTGCACTATTCAGTGTCCCCTCGACGATCACCAGTGGTGTACGGCCAGTGTAGGAGATCGCTCCCCACACCGTGATGCCGGGTGTTGGCCCTGTGTGCCTCGGTCGTATGCAGTCCTGATTGTGGCGCTCACCTGCACGGCGCCAAACACGCATACGACCATCATTGGCACCAAGGCAGAAGCGACTCTCATCGCTGAAGACGACACGTCTCCATTCGTCCCTCCATTCACGCCTGTCGCGACACCACTGGAGGCGGGCTGCACGATGTTGGGGCGTGAGCGGAAGACGGCCTAACGGTGTGCGGGACCGTAGCCCAGCTTCATGGAGACGGTTGCGAATGGTCCTCGCCGATACCCCAGGAGCAACAGTGTCCCTAATTTGCTGGGAAGTGGCGGTGCGGTCCCCTACGGCACTGCGTAGGATCCTACGGTCTTGGCGTGCATCCGTGCGTCGCTGCGGTCCGGTCCCAGGTCGACGGGCACGTGCACCTTCCGCCGACCACTGGCGACAACATCGATGTACTGTGGAGACCTCACGCCCCACGTGTTGAGCAATTCGGCGGTACATCCACCCGGCCTCCCGCATGCCCACTATACGCCCTCGCTCAAAGTCCGTCAACTGCACATACGGTTCACGTCCACGCTGTCGCGGCATGCTACCAGTGTTCAAGACTGCGATGGAGCTCCGTATGCCACGGCAAACTGGCTGACACTGACGGCGGCGGTGCACAAATGCTGCGCAGCTAGCGCCATTCGACGACCAACACCGCGGTTCCTGGTGTGTCCGCTGTGCCGTGCGTGTGATCATTGCTTGTACAGCCCTCTCGCAGTGTCCGGAGCAAGTATGGTGGGTCTGACACACCGGTGTCAATGTGTTCTTTTTTCCATTTCCAGGAGTGTATAATAAATAAAAATCTGAAATTTTCACAGCATCATTCCATAACAAAAGGCTGAGTACCAAATTTGAACAAAATCGGATGATAAGTAACATGGACTATTTAGATTCGTAGAGGGTACGAATCTTCGTATCGACTGAATGTTACGCTATGCAGTTCTCGCGGCAGGCAGCGTCAGCTGTGCTGTGAGCAAAGCGAAAAAAAAAAAGCCATCGTGCAGCCACCGTGTTAGACGGCTGCGTACCTTACTGCAACGAATGTAATCTCGTAATAACTTGCTGCGTTACAGGTGCATGCCGACGTTCAAACCTCCGATCAAGTGGCTCACAGAGTTAGCGTACTTTGGTACATCATACAGTTCAAGATCCACCAGATTGTCTGGAACAAAATAAACACTCAGTTTTAAAACTTTACACACAATAAGCCCCTCAGCTTGGATGGTAAGGCAGAATGCCGACGCTACTAGACACCAAGGGACAAGAGTTCCATCAAAATGGTGCAACAAATTGCGTAGGGTCCGACCACAACATGAATGACTAACAGATTCTCATAACTCAGCACTCGCTAATAGTTTGTCTCAGGTGAGGTACACTTGCAATACAGAAGGCAGAAAGTGTCCGGCCAGCGAAAGACAAAAACAATCGTCCAACAGCATCAGTGAAATAGGTTGCCACTAGAATCTCCCAATAAAATGTAATCGGATAACGGCCATCAACTGCTTGGCTGCGCAGACCATCTCAAGCCACAGCCGTTACAACTGTTACCTGTACAATTCTTTTCAAAACACCTCTTTAACCACCGGGTTACCTCCCTTCCTTGGGCAATCGCACCGTCTTCTCTCCACCTCCCAACTAAAACTCTCTTGCGCTGGCCCGTAGATCCGCACGTACCGAGCTACTGAGCGTCTCTCCTGCAGAGTCTTCCACTGGAGTTTATCTATCATCTCCGTAACGCTTTCGCGACTACTAAATGATCCTGTAACGAAGCGCGCTGCTCTCCGTTGGATCTTCTCTATCTCTTCTATCAACCCTATCTGGTACGGATCCCACACTGGTGAGCAATATTCAAGCAGTGGGCGAACAAGTGTATTGTAACCTACTTGCTTTGTTTTCGTATTGCATTTCCTTAGAGTTCTTCCAATGAATCTCAGTCTGGCATCTGCTTTACCGACGAGCAACTTTATATGAACATTCCATTTTAAATCACTCCTAATGCCTACTCTCAGATAATTTATGGAATTAACTGCTTCCAGTTGCTGACCTGTTATATTGTAGCTAAATGATAAAGGATCTTTCTTTCTATGTGTTCGCAGCACATTACACTTGTCTACATTGAGATTCAATTGCCATTCCCTGCACCATGCGTCAATTCGCTGCAGATACTCCTGCATTTCAGTACAATTTTCCATTGTTACAACCTCTCGATATACCACAGCATCATCCGCAAAAAGCCTCAGTGAACTTCCGATGTTATCCACAAGGTCATTTATGTATATTGTGAATAGCAACGGTCCTACGACACTCCCCTGCGGCACACCTGAAATCACTCTTACTTCGGAAGACTTATCTCCATTGAGAATGGCATGCTGCGTTCTGTTATCTAGGAACTCTTCAATCCAATGACACAATTGGTCTGCTAGACCATATGCTCTTACTTTGTTCATTAAACGACTGTGGGGAACTGTATCAAATGCCTTGCGGAAGTTTCCTGTGATAATGGTTAACACAAGTTCAAACATTATGCATCACCTCGAAGGCAACGATCTATTGATAAGTAATCAGCATAGTTTCAGAAAACATCGTTCTTGTGCAACGCAGCTAGCTCTTTATTCGCACGAAGTAATGGCCGCTATCGACAGGGGATCTCAAGCTGATTCCGTATTTCTAGATTTCCGGAAAGCTTTTGACACCGTTCCTCACAAGCGACTTCTAATCAAGTTGCGGGCCTATGGGGTATCGTCTCAGCTGTGCGACTGGATTCGCGATTTCCTGTCAGGAAGGTCGCAGTTCGTAGTAATAGACGGCAAATCATCGAGTAAAACTGAAGTGATATCAGGTGTTTCCCAGGGAAGCGTCCTGGGACCTCTGCTGTTCCTGATCTATGTAAATGACCTGGGTGACAATCTGAGCAGTTCTCTTATGTTGTTCGCAGATGATGCTGTAATTTACCGTCTAGTAAGGTCATCCGAAGACCAGTATCAGTTGCAAAGCGATTTAGAAAAGATTGCTGTGTGGTGTGGCAGGTGGCAGTTGACGCTAAATAACGAAAAGTGTGAGGTGATCCACATGAGTTCCAAAAGAAATCCGTTGGAATTCGATTACTCGATAAATAGTACAATTCTCAAGGCTGACAATTCAACTAAGTACCTGGGTGTTAAAATTACGAACAACGTCAGTTGGAAAGACCACATAGATAATATTGTGGGGAAGGCGAGCCAATGGTTGCGTTTCAATGGCAGGACACTTGCAGGAAATTGCAACAAGCCCACTAAAGAGACAGCTTACACTACACTCGTTCGTCCTCTGTTAGAATATTGCTGCGCGGTGTGGGATCCTTAGCAGGTGGGTTGACGGAGGGCATCGAAACGGTGCAAAAAATGGCAGCTCGTTTTGTATTATCACGTAATAGGGGGGAGAGTGTGGCAGATATGATACGCGAGTTGGGATGGAAGTCATTAAAGCAAAGACGTTTTTCGTCACGGCGAGATCTATTTACAAAATTTCAGTCACCAACTTTCTCCTCCGAATACGAAAATATTTTGTTGAGCCCAACCTACATAGGTAGGAATGGTCATCAAAATAAAATAAGAGAAATCAGAGCTCGAACAGAAAGGTTTAGGTGTTCGTTTTTCCCGCGCGCTGTTCGGGAGTGGAATGGTAGGGAGATAGTATGATTGTGGTTCGATTAACCCTCTGCCAAGCACTTAAATGTGAATTGCAGAGTAATCATGTAGACGTAGATGTGGATGAGGTAAAGTTTCAAATGATCCTTACTAAAGATTGAACTTGTGACCTCGCACTCTAGGAATCCCTTGTTAGTTCCACCTGTTCTACAGACAGATAGTAGCCGCAGTAGACCCGTGTCATTCGTGGTGGATCGTCGAGAAAATACCCCCTCAAAGGCCGTCCTGTCGGCGGCTGTTGGCTCAACAACTGGTCGCACTCGAGAGCGCGTCTGTGCGGGAGGCGGAGGAGGCAGCGGGGGAAGGGAAGGGGGAGGCGTGCGTCACGCAGCGGACACGCTCGATACACCCACTGACCCGTCCCGGCCCGACCGCCGGAATGCCAAGTACCTCGGCAGCTCGCCGCCTGCCGGGTGGACAACTCCCTGTATCGCCGGCCACGCTGCCAGCGCCTGCCACGTAAGCAACACTGTCCGACAATGAGAGGCGAAGCACCCCAGAATGGAGGATGAAACGAAATGAGTCTTTGCTGATGGAGAGGGCATGTGAAGATATTTCAGTGACTGCAAAATCGAGTCAGATTTACAAAATACTTGGCAGGATGATACCACTTTTCAGTATGACATTGCCCCGCCTGTGGCCTTGATGCATGCTGTGATTCGGTTGGAAGATGTGTCATAAGGCTATGTCCTCTCGTGTGGCAAGTTGGCCAACAACTGTTATAACTGGTTCTCGATATATCGGAAATTGGCCTTAGAACAGGCTTCACATCTGTGCTGGTCCCAGATGTGTTCTACTGACGACATATCTGTGGAACTTGCTGGCCATGAGAGAACCTCAACATCACACATAGAGAGACTCGCCGTGTGTGGACATTGTCCTGCTGAAAAATGTTATGAGGATACTGTTGCATAAAAGGTAACATATCAAGATGCAACCGAGCGAGGTGACGCAGTGACCGCATTCGAGAGGACGACGGTTCAAACCAGCGTCTGGCCATCCTGATTTAAGTTTTTTGTAATTTCTCTAAATAGCTTCAGGAAAATGCCAGAATGGTTCCTTTGAGAGGGCACGGCTGACTTCCTTCTGCATCCTGCCCTAATCCAATGGGATCGATGACCTTGCTGTTAAGTCCCTTCTCCCAAATCAATCAACCAATCAAGACGCAGGATGTCAGTGACGTACTGTAGTGCCATCAGAGTTCCTCAGTCACTATCAGTTGTGACCTGAAGTAATATCCAACAGGTCCCCACACTGTGATGGCGGTAGTAACACCTGTAAGACGTGTATATTTCTATTGTCTATTGTCAAACCACAATTTATGAAAGATGTTTATATTTTATTAATAGGATTAAGCAGGAATAATTAATATTTGTCATGTTGGAAATAATTGTGGAAGCAGGGAATGTCTGCAACAAAATATTGTTGGCAAGAGAGACCGCACATTGATATAATTTTAAAAAGGGCGGGAGAGACCGCGTATGGATACATTTTAAGAAAAGAGCGGGAAAGACCGCGAATTGATACATTTTGTAATGGTAGCAGGAATTCTCTGCACCAGAAAGCATTGTTGGCGGGAGAGACCGCACTTTAGCGTTCGTACGAAGTCAGTAGTAAGCCAGATGTGAAGCGAGTCGGCAGTAGGTCTGAAGCGAGAGGTTGAGAGGAGCGGTGTGCCTGCCAGCCACCAGCTATGGTTTACAAGAGATTATTAACGGATGTACAGAGACATCAGCTAACTATTATCATAAGAGGAACTTATATTATTGAATTATTTTTTTTGTTGAGAAACTCAAGACTACTGAAGGAACGTTTGCGCAATGCTAGTTGTAAGATTATTGTAAAAAGTGAGTCCCATTTGAACGTTTGTAAAATCATTTCATTACCAACAGTAAATATCTGAAGAATCGTTTTCAGAATATAATTAATTTTTGCCAGCAATATTGCATTACTGATTATAATCCATCCCAAAATCCATCAACGTAAAACTTTGCAAAATTTTATTGTTGTCAAGAAAAAGTTTAACTATGAATTACGTAACTTCAGTCAAATCAATTAAAGAATAACGTCAGCTTTGCTATTAAAGAATAACGTCAGCTTTGGTAATAAATACAGCCACTTATTATGACAGCCCACCAGCAGCTAATATAGTGAAACAGAGTAAGTATATTCATGTCGCAGTTCGATGTAGCAGTCAGATGGCGATCCAGTAACAGTAAAAAAGGTAAGGAACACTTTTGGGTTATTGCAGGTAACGACTGAGGGCCACAACGACGACACATTCTATGTTTCGTCGAAATAATCAGAAAATCACTTTTAATAACCAGCATTTAAATTGGTATGCGAAGATTGAGAAAGAGAATTAATTTCAAAGGGAAGATTTCATTTGTTATTATTAAGCAAGAGATAGAAGTCCTAAGGGAAGGTTCCATAGTTTACTGCAGAAGGGAAGGTTGCGTAACAAAAGAGATGTAGAGGAGACGCGAAGATTTTACACCGCCTTTCCCCTCCAAAGAATTGTAAGAATGGAACCGGTCCTCAGACTACCACCATACTCGCCATCTGGGATAGGATTCAACTGTGATTCATTGCTTAACACATTCATTAACATTCTATGCTTCCGAATCATATCACCACTCCAAATGCAGCCATTTGTGTTGTGGTGCTAATAGCAGCCTACACATGTGATGGTAATTTGCTAGCCTGGCTGCTGCTCGTCTCCAATGAATTAATGATGGATTGTGTTGGGGGAGAAATTTACTTGTTGTTGGATGGCAGATGCACATGTGAAGAGATTAGGTTGTGCTTGGTCAACAACACATTGATCTTCCGTCCTGTTGGTCGGACATGCTCAACCAGAAGCTTTACAGCGAGTATGTCTGCCATCACGTTTCCATGCAGCCCAGCATTGGGCCATTGTCACATCCAAATGCCTCAGAAATCTGGATATTGCTCGATTGGACCAGTTGCCCAAATGAAGAACCACAATGAGCTCATTACCACACTCTGAGAGGTATTGATAATGCTACCTCACACAAGTGCATCTGTGTGTCCTTTATAGGGATCGCTCAACATCTGATGTTGTTCACGCCCATTACATATCCTACCAGGCATGCTAACAACACTGAATACAAACAACACCAATGCATTCTAGTGGCCACTCTATTTGCCACAGTGAATTGAAATTCTTAATTATTTATGTACCAATTGATGGTGTGTACATATATGAAGTCACATTGATATCCCGCCATGTCTTCTGGGTGTTTCACTTTTTTTGTCAGGCTGTGTATGTACTCTGTCCTCGTCTGGGTCGCCACCCTACACTTCTCCTTCCAGCCCCCACCAAGGCCTCTCCAGGTCAGAGAAATTTTAATCGAATTACCTCAAATGGAAATCCAGAGGGGCTGCAAGAGTTGAGACAGTGCTCCAATTCAGCTCTGTCGACTCGTACATCTTGTTTTCCACAGATGACTACATGGAAACTAACAAGGAAAGTGTCTTTAATGTAACAACCGAAATCAGCTAAAAATAATTTGGAAGTAAAGCCAGCAGTAATCGACACTGCTAAATATGTACGTATTGAAGACCTCAAACCCTGAAGATCATGCACCGAATTTACAGTGTTCCTCCACAACTGGCGATGTTGTGCACTTCGGATCCAATTCTCATGAACACCTGGCTGCTGAAAGCCCCCTTGCAGTTCATCCTCCAATCGATTCCTCCACCTTCCTATTGGATGGATAACGTCAGGTTTCTCTGACGAATGTCTGCCCTCCTAACAATTTGCACTGGCTTATCTGCCGCACTTTCATTTTCTGAACGATGTTCGATTGTTTCACGACGTCACACAGTTCCTGATTCTACGTCTGAAACTGGTTTCTTTGCATATTTCTGCAAGATTTTTCTCGTGGTATTCGGTTTGAAGATCAACAAGTACTTTACATCTCTTCTGTCCACCTCCATAGCTGAGTGGTTAGCGTGGCGAAATGCCACGCGAGGGGTCCCGGTTCGATTCCCGGCTGAGTCGGAGATTCTGTATACTGTGGGACTGGATGTTTTGTTGTCTTTATGATTATTTCATCCCTATTGACATACAAGTTGCCGAAGCAAACCCACCTAAAAGGACTTGCACCAAGTGACCGGTCTTGGCGATAGGAGGTCCTAGCCACATGCACATTTACATTTTTTCTATTGTGCTTAAAATTTCTCCCCATGTAACAACTGGTAGCAACACTGCTTTATAAACTTTAATTTTTTTTAACTGACAGGTTTTCTATGATATTGTTTCCTTTTAGACCCATTGACATTATGATTAATTTCTGTCTTAAGTTACTACGCCTGTTGAACCAGGTGCCAAGATGTAAAATTTTTTTCTCTTTGACTATGTTTCACATTTCTGCTAGTGATGGGATGGTATCAGTGTCTTCTCTGGATACTTCTGTCATTTCAGTCTTCTACATATTTATCCACGTTTCAATTTTACGGGCATTCTTTGCAAAGTACCCACCAGTTTCTGACATCACTTCTACTGAATCAGTTGGCTACTAAAATTGCTAGGCCAGTAAAGATACAAAGGACCGAAATTTTACTTATTGTGCGTACAGAGTATAGTAGAATGAATACATGATTAAAGTTTGTAGTGATCTTCCCTCTGTTAGCGTATATTTTTATTTGAATTTATTTGGTATATAATTGTTTTGGTTGGCAGGAGAGCCAACACCGTGTTACTAGAAGGAGGCCGAAAGGCACTCGTGTAGCTCACGCAGGCTGGCGTGAGGTCTGGAACAGGACAAGGAAATTAGAATTTAGAAAAACGGACGTAGCTGGTGGAATACTTAACTTTAATCCATTAATGGTGAACGCGGTCTGACGGTACATGATTCACAAGATCAATAGTAACTGATAATGGCGCCTTGCTATGTCGTAGCAAATGACGTAGCTGAAGGCTATGTTAAACTACCGTCTCGGCAAATGAGAGCGTATTTTGTCAGTGAACCATCGCTAGCAAAGTCGGTTGTACAACTGGGGCGAGTGCTAGGAAGTCTCTCTAGACCTGGCGTGTGGCGGCGCTCGGTCTGCAATCACTGACAGTGGCGACACGCGGGTCCGACGTATACTAACGGACCGCGGCCGATTTAAAGGCTACCACCTAGCAAGTGTGGTGTCTGGCGGTGACACCACAATAATGTTTATGAATAAATGATAGTATTGATCTCACTTGCCTGTAGTGATTTACAAATACGACCGCCGCAGCAGCTCGGCGTGTGAAAAGAAGTAAATGAATACAGCGACAAAGCACAGAATATCCTTTAGGTTTGTCACTGTTAATGATTTGATATTACGTGAGCAAAGGGTTTTGAAATGTTAAAATTATTCTAGCGAACCAATATGTGTGTTAAAACTTAGCATATATGACGTCAATAGTATGAAAGTATTTAGGTGTCACCCATACAACGTACACTATCGAGAGGAATTGCCAAAACAAACAATCACGCAACGAAAAATTACTGTAATTAAATAATTCTTATTTGTTGAGCATCCAGAATGAAAAAAAATCTCGACTTCGGTTTTCTGTTCAGTATTTGTCTTCAAGTTAATTTTTTAATAAAACATTCACTGTTATCAGATTTCTAGAGGCGAAATCGATCAAGCCAGTGAATTTTATTCAAAAATGGTTCAAATGGCTCTGAGCACTATGGGACTTAACATCTGAGGTCATCAGTCCCCTAGAACTTAGAACTACTTAAACCTAACTAACCTAAAGACATCACACACATCCATGCCCGAGGCAGGATTCGAACCTGCGACCGTAGCGGTCGCGCGGTTCCAGACTGAAGCGCCTTTAACCGCGTGGCCACACCGGCCGGCGAATTTTATTACTTAGACAAAAAAATATTCCTGAGGAGACATGTTTTAAGGTATCATTAAAAGAAAAAGTATTCTACTGATTTTTATTCCTGTGAGATAATTCAAGAAGACAGGAGAAGCCCGCAAATTATTACATAAATATAAAACTATTAGAGGTTTATGGCCACGATCCAGCAATGGTCTGCAATAGCTTGTGGCCGTTAGAAAACACGGACGTATTTACTTAATAATTCAAGGAGAGGAACTTTTCAGAAAGAAACAAAAAAGCTTAATGTTTAAGCTATTGAATTACATTGTGAAATTAAGCACAAAATAATACATTTATAATAGAAACGAGTAAGTTGTCTGATGGATTCAGTGTCAGAGTATGAACTGATGGACTTCAGTCGCACGGGCATACATACGAACAATACCTAAGTTGCATTATTTCTTTTGTTTGATGTACCTGGACAGACGTTTACGGGGCCTCTTCTCCAGTCAGTAGAACATTGGTTTCGGGCTGTTATACTATTACAACTTGATCAAGTTTCACATATACTTTTTTTGGTAGGAAGTCTTATCAAAGAAATCATCCCGGCATTCGCCTGGAACGATTTAGGGAAATCATGGAAACCTAAATCTGGTGTGTGTCCAGCTTTTGAGAACTGCACCACATTGCTCGATGTCGACACTGATACTGTAACTTAGCGAATACCGAGCTCGGATACATTTCCTTGTTCCGGATACATTGCGGGTAGCCCATCTTAGCTGTCTTATCCTGTAACGTGAACCAATGAAATGAGAACAATTTCATTTAAATTTATTTCAGTGTTGAAAGCTGAGAGCTGGATTTGTCGATTGCAGAGAGAATTACTCAGCAATACGTCCACTGATTTGGAAATAATTCCGCTGATTTTGGGCTGTGGAAATGTGACTACTGTGCTTCACGCGATAAACGAAACAGCAACCAAAGCAGCTCGTAGTAGCTGATGGACAAGCATCAAACACGATAGGACGTCTCGATTTGGCTGAAATTTTATGCCTGTAGTATTCCAGATCGTGTATGGTTTTCAGCGTGCTGATTATCTCTTGAAAGGTAGAATGATAACTGCAAACATTGTGAAAGGCTTATGGACCCGTTACACAAAGTACATGAATGTGTAAATGGACTGCGAAAACAAAACATGAAAAAGTTTTATTTCTTCAGGACACAGAAGGTGGATACAAACATGGTTCGTTAGCTATTGAAACACAGTGGTTTTAAATGTGAATTGTTGGACTATCCATCTTATTCACCACGTATAGAGCCCCTTACTTCCACCTGCTCTCATGTACATAGAATTTTTACTTTATTTTATTTATTTAACCCTTTGACATTGCCATGTAGTTATTCGTTTTTCGGCTTCTCAACACAACATTCTTATTGCTGACGTTTTATGCTGTTGTAATTTTTCAGGCATAAGCAAACGATAAAATTACAGAACAGTGTTCCTTATTTTCAGCTTCGCAAAACGGCGAGGAAATTAAACTAATTGGAGAAAGGGTTTAACAACATAATCACAACCTGTAATGAGCCATAGTGCTTCGTCCTATCCGTTTTTGAGAGAACTTTCTTTGTTATATTAGAAGTCGTTCCCCTTCCTTTTCTCATTGCGCAAGGTGTGAAGGCAATGGATCAGAGGTTATCACAAAATATAACCATATCATCTGAAACAGCATCTCCTCGAAAATCGACTGAGCTAGAGCTGACCGTGTTCAAATACTCGGACTGATAAACCGCGATCCGTCTCCCCTAAAGGTCCCGGAAATTTCAAGATACATGATAGCGGGAATACCCAACTTTTTGCTGAATTTAGCTGAACTTTACATTTACACATGCAAGTAATTACCAAAAAATTATAACATTATGGTTGATCACTCATTAGCTCAAAGCAAACAAATTATCACTGATAAGATATTCACCTAAATAAACAGAACAACTCGTGTTAATATAATGGCGGATAATGCACAGCGCTCATACTCCATCGGCACATCACAGTAATACATACTAGATTTAATGCAAAACAATAAAACATGAAAATATAGATAAACACTTACAAACTACTTAAACAAAAAGGCATTGGCGATTAAAAGTCAACGAAAACGAGAAAACCTGTTTAGCTTCTATCTATTAGTATTGATAGTAGTTGTTTGCCATAAGAACTGTGTAGTAAGTTAATGACTTTGCAAAGTTATTTTTGTTATGGAAAGAAAGAATTCAATGAATGAAACCAAATTTTAACTTTTGCTCTGAATGTTACTGAAAAGGAATCAGAATAGCATTGCAGTATGACAATTTGCAATTACATGAATTTGCTGTTGTTTCTGTATAATGACTTTGTATGTCACTGATTAGAACCGAGTGCTTCGCGCTGTCTCTTCGCTAATGTTCTCTCAAAACATTTTCCACTTAGGTGATGCTATCGACGAGTCGTCGACGTCCGCGCCGTTGGTCCATGATCCTTGAAAGAGTTATCCGATATTTGGTACCGTCTTCCTGAGCTCTTTGATCGTCGGCATCTATTGCTATGTAACAGGAACGATCGATGTTTGCAGAATAATTCCAGTTTGCGTATCTGCGTGCAACGACCAACATATGAAACGCTTCTTTCCATTAACGCGTGACGTAATCTGACTTCTTAATATTTGCTTCACAGCTTCGTCACAGTGTTCAGATTCATGCTTCACTATTCGATCGCGGCACGGTCCTTCTCACAGTACATCTGTCCGCATTACGAAATTACATCAAATTAATTGTACCGTAATTCATCAGTCCGTGGTTTAAATACGTACGGTGCACTACTGTCTGCGTAACAACTTTAATCACACGGCGATCAGCACGCCGTACATTAACAGTTAAAATTCTTTGTATCAATATAGGACACGAAAATGCGCTATATGTTCTGTTTCACTTCACAGTCCGTGGTGCGCACTGAACAGTTTGTGCCGTGTACAATCGAAAACAGTATCTTCACGGCGTGCACACAAATTACCGGTCTGCAAATCAAAGTTTTAAGCTTCATGAGTCAAACTGCAGTTCCATCTAATGAGCAACGTGACACGTAAAGTCACTAGTTGTTTAATCGCGGTGCACGGTACACGCCGAAACCATAAAATGTAGCACTGTTCCACAGTGGTACTTTTCGCTGGCCACGAACACAATGTGTGGCAGTACATGCACGGCACGACAATCACGTCCATTCTGTTTTTCTCGCGCCAGACTCCTTCTTGCTGCCTTTCTCTGTCGACCTATCGATATTGTTCCACACCGCACGTACAGCTCGCTTCACACAACAGTTTTCAAAGATTCTGAGTACATCGATTCACAGTTTTATATAAAACCACAATTTCATTTGCTCTGTCCGTAGGAAATGAATTCAAATAACACGTTAACAAATAAGGAAGCATACAAATGGTTCAAATGGCTCTGAGCACTATGGGACTTAACATCTATGGTCATCAGTCCCCTAGAACTTAGAACTACTTAAACCTAACTAACCTAAGGACATCACACAACACCCAGCCATCACGAGGCAGAGAAAATCCCTGACCCCGCCGGGAATCGAACCCGGGAACCCGGGCGTGGGAAGCGAGAACGCTACCGCACGACCACGAGATGCGGGCGGAAGCATACAACATCAGAATAAATGAAAATGACCGTCACACTCACGATCACTGCATGACGTAAACAGAAACATCCTAATTTTTTTGTCTGTTCCGATTCGCTACGTGCCCTTCACTCATTGCAACGTTTGTATCCAGCAGATAAAATAGTCCAGATCATCCAGGATGCCCTCCTCCAACTAAAACTACAGGGGAAGGAGGTGGCTTTCTGCTGGGTTCCAGGGCACGTCGGCATTGCTGGGAACGAAAGGACGGATCTCGCAGCCAAGGAGGCATGTCTCGATCCGCAAGTATTTCAGTGTGCCATCCCCCTTCTAACAACCCTACCACAACAAAGGTCAAAATTTAATAATGATTGTGGTGTTGCTCACGCTGCTAAATACTGCATTTTCGGGCAACAACAAAGTTATTATGTGGCAGGTGCCATTAGAGCACAGTTAAAAAGTCATTTCATGTAATAATGAATAAACTAGGCACTCATCTTTTCGTTTCCCACGCTGGTCTCGTTGTAAAATCATGGCTCAATCGTCGAAAATCTAGGTGGTGATGATTCCAAGCTCGGATGCAAAGAGGCCTAGGTTTTATTCTGCTACGAGTACATTCAAAAGTTTTATATATGTGTTTCACAAACCATTCTTGAAGATTACACTTTTGCAGGACAATGGTGATGTAAAAAAATAATCAGCACTCCGAATTTAAGTTACACTTCTTTTTTTTACTTTCGCTGCAATATCACGTGACACACAAAACATCACTTCACAATACAAAACATACTTGAAAACATCTTCCTCACATTTTATAAGCTAACTACAATATGCGTCTTTCCAACATTACGTCCAAGACTTGACCTTCTCAGGGCCCGACTCTCTAACTAACTAACAACCGCTTACGCGCCCAAAAATCAGAGTTACAAGTATATCAAAGATCATAGTGACAAAAGAAAAGAATACACATAAGAATAATATGATTGCAATATAAACATATCGATGTATCAAAGTACCTCTACATTAATTAAATCAAATCTGAATGTTGTCTCAGAAATATGTCAACTACTTTACAGAAACACAGTAGAATATTACTGGTATCGAGAGGTTCAGGTGAGGTGCCGTAATGGTTACGTAATTCAAGTACCATTACACCCTGCACTCACTCACCTCGCTATTGAGCTCACGAGTCATGCGTCGGTGGGAGGATGAGTGGTTGGCTATGACTGACAATAAGCTCCGTATAGCCAAGCCCACAACGCAAGTGTGGTGTACGTCTGTCCAGCCCTGTAGATGGGACGAGGTTCTCCTCACTCGTCTTCGGATAGGCCACAGTCCTATGACGCATGGCTTCCTGCTCCGGCGAGATGACCCACCAGTGCGTGGTACTTGTGGCATCCAGGTCACTGTGCGCCACGTTTTATTGGACTGCGTTTTATTTTCTGTGCAGCGGGCCGCTGCTGACTTGCCGGCGGATATGCCATCTCTTGTAGGGAAATACTCAAATGAATGTGGTTAAAGTTTTAAAGTTCTGTGACTTGTCCAATGTTTTTACCAAGATTTTAGGGAGAGAATTTGTACACAGGATGACTGGCTCGCCAATATTTTACGTAAGTGACCAGCCAGTGACAATTTATTGTGGCATCCTTGACGCTCCTTTCTCGTTTTCCTTACGTTTTATTTTCTTATACAGCATTTTTCAACTTTTCCCGTTTTCTTTGCGTGTATGCTTCCATTTTACTAATTTGTCCACATTTGTTTCTTTTAATGTGTGTCAGGGCGCTGATGACCTCGACGTTGACACACACACACACACACACACACACACACACACACACACAGAAACATAGTTGTACAAAGAAATAGTAGAAATAATTCTCTCAACGTATCACGAAAATGAGGCAGGAAACAAAGAAAGTACAAGAAAGAAGGAAAAAAGTCTGTAACGTTATGTAGTGCTATCTTAAAAAAAAAAATGGTTCAAATGGCTCTGAGCACTATGGGACTCAACATCTTAGGTCATAAGTCCCCTAGAACTTTGAACTACTTAAACCTAACTAACCTAAGGACATCACACACACCCATGCCCGAGGCAGGATTCGAACCTGCGACCGTAGCAGTCCCGCGGTTCCGGATTGCAGCGCCAGAACCGCTAGACCACCACGGCCGGCTATCTTCACAAGGGCAAGATATTCTGAGCAATAATCACGAAAAATAATCATTTGAATTTTCTGTATACAGTGGTATAAACTTTTTGGACGTTTTGCTTGAGGTACTGAAGCACCTTTCTTGATTTGTCTGCCATTTCTTTATCATCTATTTCTGCACAAGATTGTGTCCACTGAAGTAATTATAATGATTGATTCACACTTGTTATAATTTTGAAACTATATGACAGTTTTGAATTTTCATATGAGGATATAAGTGGAATGGCTGATATTGTTCCACACAATATTATTATTTTCTAACGCTCGTAACAACTACCACAAAGTTAGTGCAACACAACATAGTCCTAACCTCGGTATCAAAGAATGAACATTTAAACAGGTTAAACTTAACAACAGTTGTATCAATATAGCAAGCAAGCAGTGCTCGGAGAACAAATATTTCTAAGACTGATGCATGAACAGTCTATCTGCGTTTGCGATCGACACAACAAAAACGTGATGGATAATGAGGAATGTATTTGTGTTCCCATACATCTGGACGTTATGTTACACAGACCTTTTACCTGTAAGAATCATTGTGAGTATACAGCCAAGAAAAGATCAGCTAGAAATTTGATGAGCAGGAGATGGGGTACAGACCCACTTGTACACTAACAGCACCTTCCGTTTTTATGCAGCCAAAACTGGAACAGATCTGGGCACGTGAAGAATGTGGATGTCGGTCTTGATGAAACGTGGTACCTGTATTTGGTTACATGAAGACCACAGCTCATGATCAGCTGCACAAAGGAGCTGGCATTTTTGCTTCATGATTGTGAAGATCAGCTCACGAACACAAAGACATGTTCAAACAGAACTGTGGCCAAGATATGTCAAGTATGAAGCGGAGATCATATTCTATGGACCACAGTTCCTAAAATCAAGGAGAACTCTAACGTCGGAGGTTATCATACAACTTTCAGGCTAGTACCCGCTTCAAGAAGGTGGTCTGCCATGGAATACTTGGACAATGCTCAGTGCACTTTAGGCACCTGTGGAGACCAGTTCAGCAAGATGGAACCCAAAGGATGACGACGACCTTCTTTGTAATTACTGGGAGGTCCAAGATGCGCGCCATGGTCTGGGATGCCCTGCTTCTCTGTTCCAGTATAACCTTGAAGGCCTGTGGAAAGCATATAAACGGACCAGTGATTTAGACCAGTATTTGGCCGAAAAACTGTAAGAAGTTTATGATTTATGGCGAAACAAGAGAAGGGAGAGTACTTAGCGTGGTGCTACGTCTGCCGAGTTTATGTTAGGCGGAAAAGTGTTGGCTACATATTACTAGACTTGCAGTTTCACCTCTTTCTACTAGAGACCCATCTGCACAAGCATGAAGCCAACTTTCTGACGGGTAGCAAGCTGTAATTTTATCTGTGCGCATTACTCTTTACTTAACCCATCTGACACGCATTCTTGCAACTGGAAAGTTATTTGTGTTCAATATAGAGTTATAGCGCTCGCAGAATGATACGCGTCACTCTCTATAGGTACACACATGTTGAGAAAGTCTTCCACTTATACAAACACACTCACACATTCAGTAGTTTTTCACGTTTATTACCAAAGAGATATAATCCATCCGACAGTTGAACTCAAGGCTTTCGTGAGACTCTCCCTGGTTGTAATGTAGACGTTGGAACTGCAAATATCTTCCCAAATATTCCCAATCCCCCACTACCAGTTCACTGGTAAGCAAATTAGTAAAAAGAACAGCAAATGGAAAAATGATTTATAAAGTTGTGAAACTCCGGAAAAATACTCACATGGGGGTGTAGAGGTAAGAAAGAGGAAATTTCTCCCCCCCCCCCCCCAATCCCGTAGACAAGTTGCATCACGTTATCAACTCTCGTGAATTTGTTGCCATTTTCATGTATACACCACCCTGTTCTGGGTAAACACTCAAAACTATATTTTTAATATGAAACTAGTTGTGCGGTTTAGAAAAGCTATTAATAAATACACAGCCTCAGTGGGAAAATGTCACCTGTCTGCAATGTTAATGTGTCACAGAGTAGCTGGGTCACATATTATTTCTAAGTCGTCATCCAGCCACGCTTATTTGCCCCTTTCTTAACAGCATCTTTACAGGTATTTTCTCCATGATTTCATTTAGTTATCCCGTTGTGTCTCGCTGTGGTTTTATTACGGGCTTTTCTGAACCTCACCTTCCTGGTGTTGCTTTACATTTCCTGTGGTGGGATCAAACGTAGTTTTCCAGTTTATTGATCTCCTTTCCTCCCACCACACATAAAAAAGATAATTATTTAATTTTTTTAAATTTAGGCAGAAATGATTAATTTTCAGAAGAGAACTGTAATTGAAAAAAATGTTCCTCGTGAAATTCTACACAAAAAAGGTCTTGTGCATATTTTAAGTCATGTGTATGGTTTTAGAGACGTAAGAGTTGGAACTGAATTCTGTTAATGCATAAGTTTTGCAGCTTTTCTTGCTTAGTCAGTTATGTAAATGAAAATAGTAATTGCATATAAGGACAAATCTCGTATTTCTACAACTTGTTGGAGTTTCTTTTGTATTCAGTATTGTTGAAATCAGAAGTAGGTGCACAACAATGAAAACTTCAAGTTCCCCCCCCCCCCCCACTCACTCACCGTTCCCCCACCACTGTCACGGTTTTTTTCTGCAGTACACGTATGTCTGTCGTGGCCCGTGGGACAGTTCTAGTTGTTTTGTTATGTAGTGTTTCTTGTTACTCTCTTTCTTTTCGGTTAGTGCTGGACCCTA